>NW_027256887.1:82445055-82810055 GCF_029215685.1 Pituophis catenifer annectens
CAAAATTAGAACTCCCTTTTTACAACCCTGTAATCCCTTAATTTGAGGTTACGTATCCCAATTTAAAATTAGAACAACATTTTTAAATTTCTGTACTTACATCCAAAGTTAGAAATCATTGCAATAATTCAAATAACTCACAGTAGTGTAGAACTGTCTCACCAAGTGAGTTGGGTCCCCTGATGATTTCACTGCCCAGCATTAACTAATGATGGGCAAATTAAAACAATGACTGTTTATTAGAGCAGAGCTGTAAAAATTATCCTGTAGGAGCAATTGGCCATATTATTGGGGGGGGGGGGGGGCTGTCCGATGCCCTTTCATGATTTCATCTGGTTCTCTGCCCCTTCCCCTACCCGCATCACCTGGGATCTTGCAAAATTTACTGGATCTCGTTTGGTGACGATCCAAGATCTCACAAGATCTCCCATGCAAGGATGCTAAAATCTTTTGAGATTTTATGAGCATCACATTTTCTATTTTTGTACCAAGGGAGGGTAATAATCTTGTTTGGCAAGATTTGGAAGAGATGCTAAAATAGTTCTGTTTGCATTTAATATTTCAGAGCTATTTTAGTACTTGCAGAAAGTCTGAGTGCTCACGACCTAGGTCAATTCTTTCCTTTCGTTAATACTTCATTAATACTTTCATGAATACTTCTAAGGATGCTCCCAAAGATTGCATGTGAACATCAAGGCTTTAACCCTGGACTGTTCTTCTCTAGTCCTCTATAATGTTGTTCTCTTTAGCAGGATGAGTTTTGAAAAGGAGGAGGCCGCAGCAGTCAAGAGGACCTGGTCTTAGTTTGATCATGTGCCCAATGAGAAGGATAAACCATTGTTCTCTTTCCAGTTCCATCTTCGTATCCATCATTCCATTCTTTGACCTTTCAAATAACAGAATAATAGAGTTGGAAAAAACCCTTGGAAGTCTTCTAGTCCAACCGCTTGCTCAGATAAATGACTGTCCAATCTCTTCTTTAAAAACTTCCAATGATGGAGCAACCACAGCTTTTGAAGGCAAACCGTTCTATTGATTAATTGTTCTCACTATCAGGAGAATTCTCCTTAGGTCTAAATTGCTTCTCTCCTTGATTAGTTTCCACCCATTGCTTCTTGTCCTGCCCTCAGATGCTTTGGAGAATAGCTTGACTCCCTCTTCTTTGTGGCAGCCCCTGAGATACTGGAACACTGCTATCATGTCTCCCCCCTGGTCCTTCTTTTCATTAAACTAGACATAACCAGTTCCTGCAACCGTTCGTCATATGTTTTAGCCTCCAGTCGTCTAATCATCAATGTTGCTCTTTTCTGCATCCTTTCTAAAATTCAAATTAGATTGGTTTGTCCAGAAATTTTACTTATAAAATATTTGGGTTTTATTTAAAGCCAATCAATGAATCACAAGAGGATACTGTTGTTTCAAAAGCTTTGCACCATCCAGCTAAGTTCAGCCCATCGAGCCAAGATTGTGTAATTTTTGTCGGGATCTCAAATGGAGAAGCAAAGGTAATCCCAGCGGGCCACGTTACTAATGTGTTACGTTTCCTAGATCAGTGATTCGTGATGGGTGATATGGATATCATTGGTGTTACAATATATAGAAGTAATCTAGGTTAGGCAGGACTAGAAGGGTAAGTGAAAGGTGAAGAAGCCATAGTAACATTTACATGCAATCAACGGGAGCTCCTTTTTTTTTTTTTCAAACTTACAGATATGGGAACATCAACCCCTTGCTGCTAACAAAAGCACTCCATTAGTGCTCTCTCTCTCCATCAACTACCAGCCTCCCCTCTTCCCCCAGCTGCAATTCCCTCTTTTCTTGTCCATCTTCTTCATCTTATTCAAGCGAAAAGCCATCAGTCTGTTCCTTTGGGAAACACCTGAAGAATGAGAAGATCCTTGGGGTACTTTAGGACCTGCCTAAGATTAAACATAACATGATGCAGAGCAAACCCAACCATGAAAGCTTATGCCTTTGAATAAAAGTTGTTCATCAAAAAAAAGTGTTACTGGGCTCCTTCTGATGTTTTGCTACCCTAGTTTTATCATAGCTGTCCTTCAACAAGGTCCACCTCAAATCCAACAAAGTTTGGTGGGATGCATAACTCGGTAAGAGTTTGCATCAGCTTTAAAAAATCCTACTTTGCAATTTGCCCTCCTCCTCCTCCTCTTCTTCCTCTTCTTCCTCTTCTTCTTCCTCCTCCTCTTCTTCCTCTTTCTCTTCTTCCTCCTCCTCCATCTTCCTCCTCCTCTTTCTCCTCCTCCTCTTTCTTCCTCCTCCTCCTCTCTTCTTCTTTCTTCTTCTTCTTCTTCTCTTCTTCTTCTTCTTCTTCTTCTTCTTCTTCTTCTTCTTCTTCTTCTTCTTCTTCTTCTTCTTCTTCTTCCTCCTCCTCCTCCTCCTCCTCCTCCTCTTCTTCCTCCTCCTCCATCTTCCTCCTCTTCTTTCTCCTCCTCCTTCTTCCTCCTCCTCCTTCCTCCTCCTCCTCTTCTTCCTCCTCCTCCTCCATCTTCCTCCTCTTCTTTCTCCTCCTCCCTCCTTCTTCCTCTTCCTCCCCCTCCTCCTCCCCCCTCCTCCAACATATGACCTGTTCAGTCCTCTGTTAAAGAGTGACAAGTGAATTATATTGTCCAAAACCTTCAATTCCTATATCCGTTTTAATAGACAGAAGGGTTCACCCTTTGCAATCAAAAGATGGAAAGTTGGTGTGTGTGTGTGTGTGTGCGTGCATGTACGTGTGTGTGTGTGTGTTTGTGTGTGCTAATGTTTAATATTTGGGGATGATCAAGAAGGCTAGCATTTTTAACTTTTTTGCTTGTTTGGGGGATTACGGTGCGGGATTCCAGGAGTTTCTTAATTGTTTAAGACAAGGTGGGATTTGTTTGTTTTTCAATTTGTATTTGTTTTTCCAGAATTTTGCGGGGAGACAGTCCCATCGACCTAGGTTATTTATTTATTTATTTATTTATTTATTTATTTATTTATTTATTTATTTATTTATTTATTTATTTCAATCTGGTGACTGAAATTTGGCAGCCTAATCAAGGTAGACAGAAGAGGATTTGGGGGTCTGCGGCTTCCCCCAGCCCTGCCCTCCAGAAACATCCATTCTCCGCAGGCGTATATGTCTCTGCCGGCTGGCAGGAAATATTAAATGCCCTTTTATGAGCTGAAGTTGCAGCAGCATTATTAATAACAGCCATGGCGATAAATAATTGAGGAGCTGTGTGGCACTCACTTTGGTTGTTGCTGATTCACGGAGGGGATTTATTGAGTAAGCAAACAGCATGCAAAGAAAATTAAATTTTAAATGCATTTAATCGGCAGACCCGACTTCACAAACATATGATAATCATACGTTTCTGAGACAGACATTTGGTGCTTTGCTTGTTTAATACACGAGATGAATGTACCAGATAATGTGCTGCCAGGGTAACATTAATTCTGCCGGAGATTAGGAACTAAAATGATTAGTCTGCCTTTCTGGTATGTTTATAAGCTATCTGTCCACTTTTTTTTTTTTTCCCCCATTCCCATTTTGACTGTGCTTTGCCCGGTGAATTCCGTCTTCCCGGCTTCCCATAAAACTGTCTTGTAATTAAGCCAGTTGATAGCAAGCTCTGGAGACACCATGTAATGCCATGGTAAATAGATAAAGATGTATTATTCTGTCTGTTGCTGCAAGGGAAAAAGACCGCTTCATTGGCTTTAAACAAAACGCTAATCAGATTATGCCAGAGGAACGGACCCCCACTTGATTTCACCTTCCTTCCTTCGGTGAAATTATTTGTCTAAAACAGGGGTGCCAAACTCAAGGTCCGCTGGCTGGATCTGGCCTGCGGGGTGCTTAGTCTGGCCCATGAGGCTGCCCTGGAAACAGCAAAGGACTGGCCTGCAGTGCCTCTGCCGGTGAAAATGGAGCTCAAGAGGGCTGCACGGGGCTCCCTGAGCTCCGTTTTCGGCTGCGACGCCTCCTGCAACCCTCTGCCAGTGAAAACGGAGCTTGGGACGGCTGCGCATGGCCCTCCTGAGTTCCTTTTTTGCCGGCAGAGCACTCGGGCCACCATAGGCCCTCCCAACACATGTCCCCCCGGCCCCCCAATCAGTGGTGATATTCAAATAATTTAACAACCGGTTCTCTGACCTAATAACCAGCTGGGTAGGCGTGGCTTGGTGGTCATGTGACCGTGTGGGTGGGGCCAACTCAACGTCACTCACGTCGATGGGTGCTTCGCCTTAGCTGTTACAATGTAGTAAGGGTTAACCAGAGGCAGTTTCTGTAAGCAGGGCAATAAAGATTAGGCTAGAAACAACACCAGAATGTTTCCTTCCTGCCTTCCTTACAGGATTAGCCCTGTAAAGTGGAAAAAAACAAAATAAGATTTCTTCCAACAACCGGTTCTCAGAACTGCTTAGAAAGTTAACAACCGGTTCTCCCGAATAAGTGCAAACTGGCTGAATCCCACCACTGCCCCCAAGGTCAAACACCCCTGGCCTAGGACAACAGAGCCATTTTTACTTCAGGAGTCTGGAAAAGGGTTTTCCTTTAAGAGTTTTTATTCAGAACAGAAAATTTCCTGAGAAGATGTGGTTTCTACAATGACATAGAAACAGGCAAAAAAAATGTTGCACTAGAAGAATGAAGGGATTCAATACTCTCTACTGCTTTCTGTGTATAAGCAAATCAGTCCTAAGAATAGGCTTGCTGGTGGTCATTTAACTTTTCTTGATTATTACTAAAAAAAATTGGTATCTTTGAGTCAAGTATTGATGCCTGGTGATAAGTCCCTGCAGTTTTCTTGGCATGATTTTTCCAGAAGTAGTTGTGATGCTCCTTCTCTTCCTCCTCCTCTTCCTTCTTCCTCCTCCTTCTTCCTCCTCCTCCTCCTCCTCCTCCTCCTCCTCCTCCTTCTTCTTCTTCCTTCTTCTTCTTCCTCCTCCTCCATCTTCCTCCTCCTCCTCCTTTTTTCTCCTCCTCTTTCTTCCTCCTCCTCCTCTCTTCTTCTTCTTCTTCTTCTTCTTTATTATTATTATTATTATTATTATTTATTAGATTTCTATACCGCCCTACTCCCGAAGGACTCAGGGCGGTGCACAGCCAGACAATAAAAACACATACAATACAAAATTTAAAAAATAGAATAAAATCAAATTAAATAATTTTGGCCCCGACAAATTTAAAACCCCAAACTTTTAAAACCAATTTAAAATTGAATATATAAATACTAAAAGATATTTAAAATTTTAAAAATCTTTTATAAAAGAGGGGGAAAATTAGGCCAGGCCGGCCTGGTGAAATAGTAAGGTCTTTAAGGCGCGGCGGAAGGTGCGCAGATTCTTCTTCTTCTTCTTCTTCTTCTTCTTCTTCTTCTTCTTCTTCTTCTTCTTCTTCTTCTTCTTCTTCTTCTTCTTCTTCTTCTTCTTCTTCTTCTTCTTCCTCCTCCTCCTCCTCCTCCTCCTCCTCCTCCTCCTCCTCCTCCTCCTCCTCCTCCTTCCTCCTCCTTCCTCCTCCTCCTCTTCTTCCTCCTCCTCCTCTTCCTCTTTCTTCTCCTCTTTCTTCCTCCTTCTCTATTCTTCTTCTTCTTCTTCCTCCTCCTCCTTCTTCTTTCTCCTCCTCCTCCTCCATCTTCCTCCTCCTCCTTCCTCCTCCTCCTCCTCCTCCTCCATAACAACTCACATAACAACCGCCTTGCTTAGCAATGGAAATTCTTGTCCCAGTTGTAAGTTGCAAACTACCTATACACACAAGTGTATCTATAGAGTTGGATGCAGCCTTTACCACAGTTTTGACTCTGATTCATTTCCAACAGAAATGAATAGGATTTGTCTAGGCTGGAATAAATATTAAACTAGACTATATACCAAATGTATATACTATAAACCAAATGTAATCCAATCCTTGACATTTTGCAGAAAGAATTCCAAATCCCTCATTCTTCTTTTGAAAATTTATCATCATTTTTGAAGGGGGTGAATGAATGCTTCTTTTCATTAAAGCTATTGTTTGTTTGTTTTTTGCCCTTAGAATTATTTAGTAATGCCACACTAATTTAGAAATTTTTTAAAAAAACTCCTGTTCCCTTGATTTAATATACTCTCATTCCTAGAAAGCAAATTGTCAACATATTTGCCTAAGCAAATATTATATGATTGGGAGAGCAAATAATGATCGGACAGATTTGCATAATCTGTTATCAACATGACCCAAATTATCAGGGGACTGAATGAGAAGACAGCAGTAAAAATATTGAAATGTTGAAACTACACAGTTGGAGTGGAATTAAGAGATGTAAAGATCTAAACTCTGCATTTGGGTTCATCCAGGTTTAGCAGATTCACACAACTTGGTTGAGGCTAGATTCCTCCCCCCCCCCTTCTGTTCAGTTGTGCCTGATTCTCAGAGACTGACTGGACCGGTCCTGCAGTTTCTTTGGCAAGATTTTTCAGAAGTGTTTTGCCATTGCTTCCTTCCTAGGTCTGCAAGAGAGTGACTGGCCCAAGATCATCCGGCTGGCTTTGTGCTTAAAATGAGATTAGAACTCAGGGTCTCCATGCTTCTAGCCAACACCTTAACCAATGCACTAAATTGATTCTGAACCTGAATTAGCAATATGTAATTCTACTGTTCACATAAAATATTGTACCCACAATTTTCTAGAGTTAAATGCATTGGACCGATTCACACAACCAGCTAAGAGGATGACTTAGGTTCTGTTGTGACCCAGGCCCAAGTAGTTAGTATTAAATACAAACAGTTCGAAAACAAGCAGACTTTATTAGAACAGCTGAGAATTAACTCATTCTCAGCGTAGTCCAAACTAAATTAAATCAAATTCTTCAAAACACCATTGCTGGTCATTTAAGCCTTATGGGAGGGACCAATCATCTCTTGGCCCTACTCCCGAGTCGTCCTCTCTGCTTTAGTTGCTCTTGTCTTCTGGGAGCTCTTCTCATACATGCTCCTCCTGTTCCTCTGCCTCTCTACTGTCAGCCTCTGGAGGCTCCAAAGTCCGCACATCACTCCCCGATGGCCCTGGCCCCATCTCTGCCTCCGATGCAGAGCCCTCATCTGGGCCTTCCCCAGCCTCCAGGACTGGCCCCTGTTCTTCTTCAGCCTCATCGCTGTCCGACTCCGCTGCCAGCTCCGCAGGCTGCTGGCGGACCACAACAGGTTCTCAAAGCATGCTGAACCACAACTTCCCCCATTTTAGTCTTATCTCATGTATTTGGGTGAATCTAATTTAGCAGGTCCCCCTTCAGAAATGTTTGGGAACCTGGTTAATAGCATGGAAGTGGTAGAAAAGACAGCTGGAGGTTTTGCTTATCCGTATTATATGAATGTCTTTTCACATGACTTCATTCTCTCCTCTCAACCTCCCACCTGGCCCAGTTTGCGTTCCCATTTGCTTTCCCCTCTCTCTTTTCTCCTCCCCCTTGTTAAAGTCACGTTTTACGGAGGGCAATGTCAAACATTTGGGGATCGGAGGGCTGAGAACTCTCTGGCACAATTCACATTTTATTATTGAATGTGGTTATAATAATACCTTGTAGGCTCATAAAATGCTTTTATGTTCTAGTCACTTTACAAACATTATCTTATTAATAGCTAACAATTATATCTTTAGTGGTCTGAAACTGTGGCGTGGAAAACTGCCAATTGAGAAACCTGATATTAGCTTGAGACACTTTAAAAGTGATTAACATGATTCTATGTAGACAATTACATTGTCCTCTTCTGCAAACTACATGGTTTTTTTTTTTAAACGGGAAGGGATGATGTTAGAGGGTAATCTTTACAGCTGTCTAAAGTATAGGACAGTTTGATAGATATTAAATATGTAAAGGTAAAGGTTCGCCTCGCACATATGTGCTAGTCGTTTCCGACTCTAGGGGGCGGTGCTCATCTCTGTTTCAAAGCCGAAGAGCCAGCGCTGTCCAAAGATGCCTCTGTGGTCATGTGGCCGGCATGACTAAACGCCAAAGGCGCACGGAATGCTATTACTTTCCCACCAAAGGTGGTCCCTATTTTTCTACTTGCATTTTTTACGTGCTTTTGAACTGCTAGGTTGGCAGAAGCTGGGAAAAGTAACGGGAGCTCACCCCATTACGCGGCACTAGGGATTTGAACCACTGAACTGCTGACCTTTCGATCGACAAGCTCAGTGTCTTAGCCACTGAGCCACCATGTCCCTTCTAAGCCACCGCGTCCCTTCTTTAAATATGTATGTATATGCATAACCTAAATGTTTCTTTTAAAATGACAGAAAGGTAAAATTTCAAATTACCTTCCCTTTATTTCTGAGTTTTCTCCTTACCTGCTAGATGAATTGTACATGGAAGAGCATTTAATAGCCGAATTTGAGTTTTGTTTCATTGGGAGACACAACTTTTATCCTTAGATATCTCTCGTCTGGACTATTGTAACACTCTCTACATGGGGCTCCCCTTGAGGTGCACTCGGAGGCTCCAACTGGCGCAGAGTGCAGCCGCGCGGGTGGTTATGGGAGCAACGTGGAGCTCCCATGTAACACCTCTCCTGCGCGAGCTGCACTGGCTCCCGGTGGTCTTCCGAGTGCGCTTCAAGGTTCTGGTTACCACCTTTAAAGCGCTCCATGGCTTAGGACCTGGTTATCTACGGGACCGCCTGCTACCACCAATAGCCTCCCACCAGCCAGTACGCTCCCATAGAGAGGGGCTCCTCCAGGTGCCGTCGGCCAAACAATGTCGACTGGCAGCCCCCAGGGGGAGAGCCTTCTCTGTGGGGGCACCTACGATCTGGAACGAGCTCCCCCCGGAGATACGGAGGATCCCGGATCTGCGCACCTTCCGTCGCACGCTTAAAACGTTTTTATTCCATCAAGCTGGCCTGGCCTAAATCTTCTCCCTTTTAAAATTTTAAAATTTAAATTTTAAACACTAATTTTAATTTGTTTAATTATGGGATATTTTAAAATTTAGCCAAATTGTTTAATCTGTTTTAATCTATTTGAAATTTTGTATCTCTGTGTTTTATTTCTTGGCTGTTCACCGCCCTGAGTCCTTCGGGAAAAGGGCGGTATAGAAATTTAATAAAAATAAAATAAAAATAAAATAAATAGATTTCCCTTCTATTCAACCTCTGCAACTCTTCCCAAAGTTGCCCTTGTGACTTCTAATATGGCAGAAGGTGAGCATAATTAAACATCTAGAAAGTCGTCACATTAATTATAATTAACTAGTTTGGTCTAATGGTTAAGACACCAGGCTAAAAGCCAGAGATTGTGAGTTCTAGTTCCACAGGCATGAAAGCCATCTGGGTGACTTTGGGCCAATCACCAGGCGAGCGTGAGTTACAGTGCTCCCTTAGGCATGAAAGCCGACTGGGTGGCTGAGCTAATCACTCTCTGTCAACCCAACCCATCTCATAGGATTTTTGTGAGAAATAGGAGGAGGAAGGAGTATTATATGTTCCAGGATCCAATCTGGGTTGGTCATTGGGACCAGAGGTTTAGTCTTCTGAACTTTCGGACTTGTGCTGGAGCCCATCCTCAGGCAACTTCTCTCTACCAGAATGTGTGTTTTGGGCTACTCTATGCATAATATTTATGTGGTGCCTGGTTGTGTATGGCTTTTCAGTCTGAAAGCTCGGAAGCCTAAACCTCTGGTCCCAATGACCGACCCAGATTGGATCCTACAACTTTATCCTGGGACATGTATATTTGCCTTCATTCGTAAGTATTGTGTGCTCGCTACCTTGAGTTATTTATCATTGGCCATTGGCCTTCCCTGCCTTCATTGTGGCATGGGGTTGACTTTATGGGAACAGAATGCAGGACCAGAGAGATTATTTCTCTGAATTACCATGGTGTTCTGACCTAGGCTCCCTTAACAATTATATAATTTAATTATATAAATTAAATTAATAAATAATAAATAAATAAACAAGCAGGAGGCAGGAATTGGTCCCGGCAAAACCTCTTTTATTTACACGACTGTGAATTATATTCATTCACAATCAGCAAGGTTTGTCCAAACAGTTTTTCAAAGGAATATTTCTCAACACACCTTATCTCGTTTGGCAAGCTTCCACGTTACTTGTTTCCAACTGCAGTACAAGGCAAAACTTGGCACAGAGTCTCTCAGAGTCACGGAACGGACTAATTGTTTCCTGCAAAAGCCCACTCCCTGTTCGCTCCTCTTTTATGTCCTATGGGGGGGGCCAATCCCCTCCAAGGTGTGGCTTTACTTCCGAGTCGACCCTGCTTTCTGAGTTGTTCTTGTCTTCTGGCAGCTCTGCGCATGCGGACACTGGGAACAGGCTCCAGCTTTTCCTCTGCCTTGCTGCTAACTCCCTCTCTGCTTCCGACGCAGAGCCCTCGTCCGAGCTTTCCCCAACCCCCAGGACTGGCCCAAGTTCCTCCCCAAATTCCTCACTGTCCGACTCTGCTGCCAGCTCTGCTGGCCACTGGCTACCCACAACACATGGTCACTTTCTTCTTCCTGCTCAGTTCCTTGGAAATGATCTGTCATAACTCTCTGAAGGAGTGGGAAATACCTGGAACATAATGAGAGAACATCCTTCTTTTGGTGGGCTGCTTTTTAATAAAGGGGCTGGAGACTAAAACATATAAAGAATGGTTACAGGAACTGGGCATGGCTAGTCTAGCGAAGAGAAGGACCAGGGGAGACATGATAGCAGCGTTCCAATATTTGAGGAAGGGGTCAAGCTATTTTCCAAGGCACCCGAAGGCCAGACAAGGAATGATGGATGGAAACTGAACAAGGAGAGATTCAACCTAGAAATAAGAAGAATTTTTCTGACAGTGAGAACAATCAACCCATGGAACAGAAGTTGACTTCAGAAGTTGTGGGAGCTTCATCACTGGAGGCTTTCAAGAAGAGATTAGACTGCCATTTGTCAGAAATGGTGTAGGGTCTCCTGCTTGGTTGGGTGGGGGTTGGACTAGATGACCTACAAGGTCCCTTCCAACTCTGTTAATCTGTTAAATCTGTTAAAGAAGATAACACACTAAAACTTCCAATGGATCCCATGTGTTCTGGCCTTTGCTAAAGCATTCCGAAGTTCAACCTGTTTTTCTATGTTTGGAGGCAGGGAAAACCATCAAGAAGATAAGGTTAATTATAGTCCTTCTCTTTTGAGGAACAAGATGTCTTCAAAGACTAACTCAGCTCTTCAGGGGTGTCAACTGGAGTATCAATGTAGTAGACTTAGCATTACCCTAGACATGAGATGTCGAACGGCATGTAATAATCACGGGTTGGACAAGGGACAAATGACCAGTAAGTGTTCTCATTTTCTGCTTTTGTTAGCTTCTGGATATCTTAATATTTCATCTTGTCGAATTTATCCAGAGAGCAATAATACAGTGCCTGTCAAATTAGAGGCTGCAGAAATGTCTCCCCCGTGACACGAGAGAAAGTGCCATAATTACTGTTAAGTGTGATCAGAATGGGGTGGGAGAGAGACAATTTCTAATTCTGTTACGTCGACTGAAAGGGTATGTTACAAGAAAATTATTTACCCAGTTATAGACAAATTCAGAAAAGCCAACATGAGGAATATTGCAGGCTGATTCTGCCCACTGCCTGGAGTTTGATCCTGACTGGTTCAAGGTTGATTCAGCCTTCCATCCTTCCGAGGTCGGTAAAAATAAGGAAACCCGAATTGTTGGGGGGCAATATGCTGAATCTGTAAACCGCTTAGAGAGGGCTGTAAAGCACTGTGAAGCGGTATATAAATCAAAATGCTATGGCTATTGCTAAATTTTATATCCTGATCACAGAAGACCCCATTTCCCAAAACTGAAGCTCAATACCAAAAATACCAAAAACTGAACTTGGATTGTGGGACGACTGGACGCTAAAACCTTGTGTGATATTGTAGAAATTTAACGCGCCTAAGATTAGTGTAGAAGCACATGCTTTGCAAATGAATATTCCCAGGTTCACACTTCGGCATCCTCTATTTCCGGGTAAAAGATTCAGAAATAAATTTTTAAATAATGGGGAAAACCTGTTGACAAAATGTACCATCTTGAAAGTAGTTCACGTAGTGATTCGTTAGATGTGTACCTCTCCGTTCTCCACGAGGATCTCTATTTCTTCTTCTTGTGAGATAAGAGTGACTGGTCCCAAGGTCACCTACTCTGTTTGTATGGTTGAAGATGGCTTGAATCTCAGAGCAAGACTGGTCACCATTAATCAGATTGGTTCCATTTTCATGGTGAACAACTAAAGTGTGAAATTGGTGTCTCCATTGGCTCTGCAATATGTTCACTTCTGGGAACCAGCATCTTATCTGGACAATTCCTATGCTAGTGGACCCATTGGTTTTTTCTTAGTTTGGTCATATGTCCTAAAGCAGAGGTGGGCAACTGTGGCCCTTTTGCAACCTGTGGACTTCAACTCCCAGAGTTCCTGAGACAGCCAAGCTGTCTCAGGAATTCTGGGAGTTGAAGTCCACAGGTTGTAAAAGGGCTACAGTTGCCCACCCCTGTCCTACAGGATAAAAGACAATACAGCTAGTCCTCGACTTACAACTATTTATTTAGTGACCATTCAAAGTTCCGATGGCACTGAAAAAGTGACTTACAACTGGTCCACACACTTATGACCGTCATAGTGTCCCCACAGTCACATGATTAAAATTCCAGGGCTTGGTAACCCGCATATATTTACGGCAATTGCAGTATCCAAGGCAGTGGTGGGATTCCAGTAATTTAACAACCGGTTCTCTGCCCTAATGATTTCTTCCAATAACCAGTTTGCCAAACTGCTCAGAAAGTTAACAACCGGTTCTCCCGAAGTGGTGCAAACTGGCTGAATCCCATCACTGGTCCCAGGGTCGTGATCAACATTTGCGACCTTCCCGGCTGGCTTCTGACAATTGTGTGTGGGGGGGGGGTTTAGGCAGATTCACTTAATGATCACATGATGCACTTAACAACTGCAGTGATTTGCTAAACAACCAAAAAGGTTGTAAAATCGGGCACAACTCGCTTATCAACCACTTTTATTAACACTGGAAATTCTGGTCTCAGTTGTAGTTGTTAAGTTGTAGCCTGTTTAAATCGGAAAGGAAATTTATGCTTTCAAGAGAATTTTGACTCCTTGGTGATTGCCTGGACAAGTCCCTGTGTTTTTCTTGGTAATATTTTTGGAAATGGTAATATTTTTGGAAACGTAGAAATTATTTTTACTTGGACATCTGCCGCATACATATATGTGGTCATGTGACTTGAAAAAGACTTAGACTAACTTTATTGTCACTTTGAATGTACACTAATTGGCGTACATTAAAATGAAATTTGGTTGCGCACAGCTCTCGAAGGGTCGCCACCTCCAACATAATAACAAAATGAAGCAGAAGGAACCATCCTGAAAGGCGTGATGGATAGAACAGAGTTTGCTTCAGATAGGTAGTTCTCAATTACAACTGTTGTTTAACAGTTAGAGCCTTGGTGGCGCAGCAGACTAAAGTGCTGTTAATTAGCACTTAGCTGCCAGCTGCCTGCAATTACTGCGAGTTCAAATCTCACCAGGCTCAAGGTTGACTCAGCCTTCCATTCTTCCGAGGTAGGCAAAATGAGGATCCGGATTGTGGGGGCAATAAGCTGACTTTGTATAAAAAAGAACACCACTTAGGGGGGGCCAAAAGCCCTACTAAGCAGGTATATACAAAAGTATGAAGGCTATTGTTTAACCATCATTGTAAGCTGCCCTGAGTCTCCGGAGAAGGGCGGCATATAAATCGAACCAATAAATAAATAAATAAACAATGGTTGAAAGATACGACAGCTTCAGAAAAGTGACTTACCACCCATCCTTGAAGATATGACCATTGCAACCCCACAGTCATGTGATTTCAGCTTGGTTGCTTGGCAACCGGATCACCTTTACAGTGGTTGCAACGCCTTGGTGTCAGCGGTGGGTTTCACATTAGGTTACTACCGGTTTGCCCAATGTGCACACACACTCAGTTTGCGCACGTGCCTGCCTTCTAAACATGCGCCCAGCCTTCCGTGCATGTGCTTTGCTCGCGTGCTTGCCTTCCGCGCATACGCTCAGCCTCAAAAACGTGTCTAAATAGGATGGCATAGAGCCGGGGTGGGTGGGCGGCCATCCACGATTTCCGCTACCAGTTCGGGTGAATTGGTCCGAACCGGCTGAATACCACCTCTGCTTGGTGTCATGTATATGTGACTTGTGACCTTCTCAGCTGGCTTCAGTCCAGCAAAGTCAATCGGGAAAGCCAGATTTGCTTAACAATCCCGTGATTTGCTCAATGACCATGGTGAAAACGGCCACAAAATTGGGTCCAGTCAGTTTTGATCTTTATGAAAAAGCAAAATTCTGGCCCCAATTGCGCTCCTAAATTGTGGACTACTTGTAATTATATATGGGATACCATTGTGTGACAGCATCCGTAACATGTACTCAAAATCTCAACTTTAGGCATGTTGCCCCCCCCCCTCCCCAAAGTCTGGGGAATCCCTGGTTTATGAAAAATGGATAAGAACCAGTGCCTTATTTATATGTTGATTTTCTCTCTTGGCAACGTGAGAATAGTTTCTTTGCTCCCTTTCCATGCCAGAGGAGGTGAGGAACACTTACAATGAATGCAATGACTAAGAAAAAAATATAATTGTACAGTAGTGGCCAAAATTGTGGAAATCTTTTTGGGAGTGTATTTTCTAAAACTAGCTAATAACACCAATTCTTTTGGAGTAGTACCATAAAATTATATATCAATGGACAGATAATTTAATCAAGAATGTAAGGCAATAACTTTTATGAAGGATTTGGTATTAGAATAGCAGTTACAGGATAAAGAAGAAAAGTGAAACACGTAGAAAAAACGAGATATACAAAAATGATCACCAGGTCAGTTCATAGTTGGGTAACCTTTAAGCAGGAATTATGGCCTTACAACGTCTTCCCATGGAGTGAACCAAGTCTTTTAATTCTTCAGCTGTTCTAATGTGAAACCAAGATTGAATGATTGCTTCTATTAACTGGGTTTTATTGCTGGGTCGCTTCTGACTAACAAGTTTCTTTAGTCGTCTCCATAGATTTTCAATTGGGTTAAGGTCTGGGCTATTCCCAGGCCATTCCAGCAGTGGCATAGGATTATCCTGAAACTAAAAAAAAAAAAAAGAAGAAGAAATGGTGTTATTAGTCATCAAGCCTCAAAAATACACTTTTCCCAAAAGGTTTCCACAATTTTGGCCACTAATGTATTCTGAAGACACCTCCAGTTTTGCAGATACAGATACAATACAGCAAAATAGGTTTACAAAGCTATGGAGATGTTGAACGCATCTCCTTAAAGGCAGCTTGCACAGTGGAAGTTATACAAATATTTTGTTTCACTTGGAAATGGAACAGTTAGCAGGTCAGGAAAGAAATAGAGTGAAGTTACCACGGCTGAGCAGGAATTTTTGTTCTTCTAAAATTGTGCAACCCTACCCCCCCACCCCAAAGGTCCCGTTTGTAGTTTTAACAGCACAACGTGGACTCCTGAGTTGTTCCTTTTTTTGTGTTTCCCCTTCTCTTTTCGTTTAAAAACTCATCTCTGAAAAACAACAACAACCGAGTTAGATAGAAGGAGATTAATGTTGTTTCTGCCAAATCTCATTTCTTGGTGCATCAGGATATTTTTACACCTTGCTCAGAGAGATCGGTTTACCTCCAGTCCTGTGTGTAAAGTTTTGTACCTTTAAAAAAAAAGAAAAAAGAGCTCAAAGAAAAGATTTCTCTGCATTATATCGTGCTTGGGGAAAAGCTTATCTCCGAGAGACATATTTCCTCTAATTTCATTTCTTTTCTTTTAACTCCCTTTTCTCTATTTGAAAGTTCTTGAGCTGTTGTCTCTGGTATGATCTTCTGTGGCAGAGATCAAGGTCCAGAAGCAAAATTGCAATATTAAAATGGAAAGCATTTGAACCTTGTAGGGAAAAAAAACAAAAAACACCACCAAGCAGTTCTGAGCTGATGCAACATTACAAAATTTCAATCCACTTAATTATTTTTCTCTCTCCCCCCCTCCCTCCCTCTCTCCTTCTCCCTGTCTCCTTCTCTCTCTGTCTCTCTGTCTCTCTCTCCCTGTCTCCTCTCTCTCTTTTTCTCTCTCTCTCCCCTCTCCTCACTCTCTCTCTCCCCCTCTCCTTCTCTCTCTCCTTCTCTGTCTCCCTCTCTCCTTCTCTCTCTCTTTCTCTCTGTCTCTGTCTCTCTATCTCAATCTCCCTGTCTCCTCTCTCTCTTTCTCTCTCTCCCCCTCTCCTTCTCTCTCTCCTCCTCTCTGTCTCCCTCTCTCCTTCTCTCTCTCTTTCTCTCTGTCTCTGGCTCTCTTTCTCTCCTTCTCTCTCTCTTTCTCTCTGTCTCTCTCTCTCTGCCTCTCTTTCTCGCTCTCTGTCTTTGTGCGTGTGTGTCTGCCTCTTTCTCTTTCTCTCTCTCTGCCTCTCTCTCTCTCTTTCTCTTTCTCTGTCTCTTTCTCTCTCCCTGTCTCCTTCTCTCTCTCTCTCTCTCTTTCTCTCTCTCTGTCTCTTTCTCTCTCCCTGTCTCCTTCTCTCTCTCTGTCTCTTTCTTTCTCTTTCTCTC
The DNA here is from genome assembly GCF_029215685.1 of Pituophis catenifer annectens. Classification (NCBI taxonomy): domain Eukaryota; kingdom Metazoa; phylum Chordata; class Lepidosauria; order Squamata; family Colubridae; genus Pituophis; species Pituophis catenifer. The sequence continues at coordinate 82,461,652 of NW_027256887.1, forward strand.
TGTCTCTTTCTCTTTCTCTCTCCCTGTCTCCTTCTCTCTCTCTCCTTCTCTCTCTCTGTCTCTCTCTGTCTCTCTCTGTCTCTCTCTCTCTCTCTCCCTCTGTCTCTTTCTCCCTCTGCCTCTCTCTCTCCCTCTCTCTCCCTCCCTCTTCCCTTCCCCCAACCCACTATGGTTTGTCATCTTGTTGTCAGCCCTCCACATTATTTCTCTTAGCGTTGTATGTTTGGGTTTCTTTGAAAATTCTTTCCTTCTGAACTTCCCATGAACTTTGTTTTGAAGCAAGCAGCCAAAAGGGAAAGCGTCAGCAACACAACAACAGAGCAAATATTTGCCAAGGGACAAAGCGGGGTGGGGTTATAACATTGGGCAATTTATTTAACCCCACCAATGTTATCATTTATTTATTTTTTTAAATTTCTTAGTACAATATCTGTCCTAGAAGAAACACGTTTTTCTCTGAGTTGAATCAAATCAAATATGTATTTGCAATAGTGGCGAATATCTGTAGTTCGGGTGTAGGAAGAGGATGAAGGTTCGTTCTCTGGGTTTGTGGGTTAGTTTCTGAATATTTCTGACACTGACGTCCCCTAAACTCCACTGAAGATGTTACCTTGCCTGGTAATGAAACGTTCGGAAACCCACCCACAAATATATACTATATCTATATCTATATCTATATCTATATCTATATCTATATCTATATCTATATCTATATCTATATCTATATCTATATCTATCTATCTATCTATCTATCTATCTATCTATCTATCTATCTATCTATCTATCTATCTATCTATCTATCTATCTATATTTGGTACTGTTTCAATTGTTTCAAAGTGTGTTATAGGTAATTCTTGATTTACAACCATTCATTCGGCATCTGTCCCAAATTACAATGGCACTGAAAAAAGTCACTTACAAGAGGTCCTCGCCCTTGTGACCGTCACAACATTCCCCATAGTCATATGATCAAAACTGGACCACTTGGCAACTGGCATGAATTTACAACGGTTGTGGCATCCTGGTGTCATGTGATCCCCGTTTGCGACCTCCCCAGCCAGCTTCCGACAAGCAAACGCAATAGAGGGAACCAGATTCATTTAACAACCGCAGGATTCGTTTAACAACCGTGGCAAAAAAAAAAAAAAGATGACAAAGTTGGGCACAACTCACCCAACAACCACCTTGAGCAGCAATGGAAATTCTGGTCCGGACGTCAAGGACTAGCCGTCTCTGTATTTTTCTCCTGCCATTTAATGGCTATCCAGATTTTTGCAGCCCGGATATTTATTTTTATTTATTTTTTTATTTTAATTTGATTTATATGCCGCCCTTCTCCGGAGACTCAGGGCGGCTTACAGTGCGTTAAGCAATAGCCTTCATCCTTTTGTATATTTATACAAAGTCAGCTTATTGCCCCCACAAACTGGGTCCTCAATTTACCTACCTTAGAAAGGATGGAAGGCTGAGTCAACCTTGAGCCTGGTAAGATTCGAACCTGCAGAAATTGCAGGCAGCTGTGTTAATAACAGGGTGCATTAAACCACTGTACTACCAAGGCTCCCTATATATGACAGCTAGGCGAACAAACCAGATCTGCTCATTCTTCTGCCTTGAAAAATCCTCGGCAGACTTCATTATCGCTTGGTGGTAGCTTATTAAATTAAGTAACAGCTTCCCATTAAGTAGCAGTTCAGAGGAATGGAATGTTTTTATGCTGGTTCTCTTCTGGGAGAACGTACTGTATAGAGCAGGTGTGTCAAACTCAATTTCATTGAGGGCCGCATCAGGGTTGTGTTTGACCTTGGGGGGCAGGGGTGGTGTGGTGAGGGTGGGCGTGGCCAGCTTGACCAGCATGGCTAGGGTGGGTGTGGTCACTTGTGTCAGGGGCGCCTGTGGCCCAAGCGCTCTGCCAGCAAAAACGGGCTCCTGAGCTTCGTTTTTGGCCACGACGGCCTCCTTCCGCCCTCTGCCAGTGAAAACGGAGCTTGGGGAGGCTGCTTATGGGCCTTACGAGCTCCGTTTTCGGCCATGACGGTCTCCTGCAGCCCTCTGCCAGTGAAAAAGGAGGCCCTCCCAAGCTCCGTTTTAATTGGCAGAGGGCTGCAGGAGGCTATCACAGCCAGCGATGGGTTTCCAATATTCTTACCGGTTCGCCATGCCGTGTGCACGCTAACTTCACATCTGTGTGTGCCTTCCACACATGTGCCCCTCCTTCCACGCATGCGCTTTGCTCTCACGTGCGCCTTCTGCACCTGCACCCTGGCCTCGAAATTGTGGCTAAATAGGATGGCATTATGCCGGGAATCGCAGCTACCGGTTCGGCTGAATCGGTCTAAACCGGCTGAATACCATCTCTGGTCATGGCCGAAAACAGAGTTTATGAGGACTGTACGTGGTCCCTGAGCTCCATTTTTGCTGGCAGTGACACCACGGGCCGGACCTTCGCTGTTTCCAGGGCGGCCCCGCGGGCCAGATCTAAGCACCCTGTGGGCCAGATCCAGCCTATGGGCCTTGAATTTGACAATCCTGGTACAGAATATCCCATCTCCCGGTCCTTCTGATTATTCTGACCTTCTGGGTTCATTATTCCTTGCTCTGAGGAACATTTAGAAGTTTCCCAGAACCAAAATGAAGCCGGAGATATTTGGGGTTGGAAGTTACAGGCAGTCCTTGATTTATGATCACAATATGGAGCCCAAATTTATGCTGTTAAGTGAAACATTTGTTAAGTGAATTTTACGACACTTCTTGCCTCAGTTGTTCAGTGAATCACTGCAGTTGTTAAGATAATAGCAACGGTTATTAAGTGAATCTGGCTTCCCTATTGACTTTGCCTGTCAGAAGGTCGCAAAAGGGGGAATCTTTGAACAGTCACTAAGTGAGCAGTTGTAAGTCAAGGACTGCCTGTATTCTTACATATCTTTCCCTCCTGAAGGGTAGGTATTGAAACGAGTTTCTGAACAAAGATCCTTTTCAATTACACCGGGGTGTAAATTTTCCTTCCGCAGTTGTGTAAGTCTTCCTTTTTCTCATAGCATCATCCAGCTACTTTATATAACCCTATTTTATGACGTCCTGATAGTATTTGCATCAGACGGCAGGCATCCAGTCCATCAGCAGCTCATCCCTTGAACATTTCCTGAATGCAGGCGCTTGTCAAGTTAATGTCCTTATAAATTTTTCTGCATGAAGTATTCCCCTTATTGTGCTTGGGGTGCCTGCATAGACGCGCGCCATAAAGGTCAGCGATTTCAAGAATTCCGATACTTCCACGGATCTCTGTTTGTCGGTTGACTCTACCACTACTCGGTTACAAGAGTTACCGTTTAACATTTAGGGTCACGTCCATTAATATTATATAATATCACATTGCCGATTAGCACCCTGTGCATATGCAGCTCAAAAGTACGTGAGGTTGTTCTAAAGGTTCTTCAGAAATGGAGGGAGAAAACAGGAGGGAGAGTCAAAGGTTGAGACTTGATTGCAGTATAAATAGGGCTTATGTTTCATACTGGCGGTTGCTGGCATTCTGAGCTTACTTATCTGTGTCCTTGAATTCCTCTTTGTGGAACTTCAAGTTGTACAACCACCAATTGTGAAATCCTTCACTTTTTTTTTTTAATTTGATTTATATGCCACCCTTCTCCGGAGACTCAGGGCGGCTTATAACGCGCTAAGCAATAGCCTTCATCCTTTTGTATATTTTATACAAAGTCAGCTTATTGCCCCCACAATCCGGGTCCTCATTTTACCTACCTTTGAAAGGATGGAAGGCTGAGTCAACCTTGAGCCTGGCGAGATTCGAACCTGCAATAATTGCAGGCAGCTGGTCTTAATAACAGGGTGCTTTAGACCACTGTACTACCAAGGGTCTTCATGCATGCGCAGTACGCGCCAAACGTGCGCTTCGCACGGAAAAAGGAGGCTTAACAAGGTAAGTAGAACAGCGAGGGGGGGAACAGCTGTGCCGCACGATTTAGATTCGCTAGAAAGCAAGATTTCCTGCTTTCTAGCAAATATAAATCATGTGGCACAGCTGCTCATTGGAAATACCGGTTCGCCTGAACCGGTAGGTTTTATCACTACCGGTTTCACCCGAACCGGTGCTAACTGGTAGCATTTCACCCCTGACTACCACCAAGTAAAGTCTGACACGCAGGTTTGCCAAGAAGGGACTTGGTACAGAAATTGGTATTCACAAAGTCGTCAGCACATCTACACAATTTTGGTTTGTGTGTGTTGATTTCCAGGGAACTTGGAAAACTGGGTTATTGGGACATCTAAACGTACTAAACCTGCCCAGAAAGGAAAAACTCAAGTGGAGGAGAATTTTTTTCTAATGAAAGGATTCCCTTTTATCCGTGTTTCTCAACCTTTGGCAACTTTAAGATTGGGTGGACTTCAATTCCCAGAATTCCCCAGCCAGCAAGGGTTCATACTGCATTTCATACTGAGGATGAAATTCTGGATGTGGGGTAGATGCCTCAGTTTCTTGATAACGCCTTTGAAAAAAGCCTTCTCTGATCGTTGCAGATAGTCCTCGATTTACAACAGTTCATTTAGTGACCGCTCGAACTTACAGCGGTGCTGAAAAAAGTGACTTACGACCGTTTTTCACACTTATGACCCTGGCAGCATCCCCTTGGTCACATGATCAAAATCCAGATGTTTAGCAACTGATGTGTATTTATGATGGTTGCAGTATCCCGGGGTCTGTTGTGGCCCGTCAGCGGCCTGTGCAGCTAGTAACTGATTCCAACAGCAAGGAGGCTGGTGTGGTGCTGCGCCAGCAGCCTGTGCAGCTGGCACTCGAGTCAGACAATGAGGAGGCTGGAGAAGATGTGGTGCCAGAGGCGGGGATTCAGCCAGGGCCTTCAGAACCTCCAGAAGCTCCCATAATTGAAGAGGAAGAAGAGGAGAAGCCTCTTCTCGATGCACGGGCGCGCAGAGCTGCCAAAAGGCAGGAGTGGCTCCTCAGAAGGAGGTCTCCTCGAGAGTAAGGCTTGGGGCTAATTGGCCACTCTCTTAGCCTATTTAAGGAAGGATGACGACTGAGGCAATTTGCAGGGAACAACTTCATTCACTTTCCTTCGCGTCCTGATCTTAGTTCTCATCAGTTTCCTGCAAATTGCTTCTGGGCTTTCTGCCAACCATAGTAAGATTACGATTATTTATTCTTTGGATTCTTGTAGGCTGTTAAGAAAGTTAATTAACAGCCTTTATTTGAAAAAGACTGATTTAAGTCTTTTAAGACTTACAGATTTTTTAAGTCTGTAAGGTTTGTACAGACTTTGTGTGTGCTGCGTTGTTTGGGGTCCGTAGCTGGGGCAGAACAGGGTCATGTGATTTCCTTTTGCGACCTTCTGATATGTAAAGTCCATGAAGAAGCCAGATTCACTTTACAACCGTGTTACTAACTTAACAACTGCAGAGCTTCCCTTAACAACAGGAGGCAAGCAAGGTCGTAAAATGGAACAAAACCCTCTTTAACAAGTATCTCACTTAGCCACTGAAATGTTGGGCTCAATTGTAGTCATAAGTTGAGGACTCCCTTCCTATAGTAGGGAGTGAAATCACTGCACAGAAGAAAGAGAAGGAAGAATGAAATGTCTTTTCTATAATATTGTTCAGTCTCTCTGTTTTCTTTTAATCTCACTTGATGTTTCAAGGGCAACTGTGTTCAGAAGGGAAATGTGACCTTCACACGATATAGAAAACAGGGTTGAATAACATTTAGGGAAGCTGGGGCCATATCCAACTGGACCAAGGGCAGAAGTAGGTAGAATGACCGGTCATCTAACACACGTGAGTAAGAATTGGGTTAATCCTTGACACGGAGACGATTTTAGCACATAGGATAAGGGGAGGTTAACAGAGGCATCTGAAAAATGCATTCTAGTTACGGCTGGACATTTGGACTCTGGTGGGATTCAAAAAAATTTACTACCAGTTCTGTGGGCGTAGCTTGGTGGGCATGGCAGGGGAAGGATACTGCAAAATCCTCATTTCCTCCCCACTCCAGGGGAAGGATACTGCAAAATCTCCATTCCCTCCCCACTCCAGGGGAAGGATACTGCAAAATCCCCATTCCCTCCCGATCAGCTGAGACTCGGGAGGCAGAGAATAGATGGGGGAGGGGCCAGTCAGAAGTGGTATTTACTGGTTCTCCGAACTACTCAAAATTTCTGCTACCGGTTCTCCAGAACTGGTCAGAACCTGCTGAAACCCACCTCTGATCTTGATTTAGAAAATGATCTACTGCATCTAGTTTCTTAGAATCAGAGAATCTAGTCCAACCACCTGGTCAGTGCAGGATCTACTACGGTAATGTTTTTTTTTTTTTATCCTCAGCTACTTTAGGTTGCAACACCCCATTTTACCCTTTGTAGGACCACATTTGGAGTACTGCATCCAGTTTTGGTCACCATCAGAGATGGGGTGCTCGCTTTGCTTCTGCCCATGCACAGAGCATTTTTGATGATGACTGGATGGGTCAGCGGAGCCTCCCACTGCCACTGCCGCTGCTACGGGTTCGCCCAAACCGGGGTGAACCGTAAGAAACCCACTCCTGGTCACCATGATGTAAGAAGATGTTGAGACTCTAGAAAGAGTGGAGAGAAGAGCAACAAAAATGATTAGAGGACAGTCTAATGCAATGAATAGAACAGTGATGGCTAACCTTTTTGCCATTGCGTGCCAGGAAAGGGGGGGCGGGGGAGGTTCACGAGCATGCACATGCCCACACCCATAATTCTATGCGTCCTGCCCTGCGCATGCATGCATGACCCCCCCTCCCCGCCCCCCGCTCCTGGCACACAATGGCCCGGTAGGCCTGTTTTTCTTTCTCACCTGGCTCCAGATCCTCTCTATGCATCTGGGGAGGGCACAGACAGTCTTCCCCACTCCCTTGGAGGCCCGAAACAGCCCGTTTCCCAACTTCCGGTTGGACAGGAAGTGACATTTTGTTGTTGTCCCCAGCCTCCAGAGACTCCTAGAGAGGCTGAGCTGGCGTGCCAGGTGACATGGCTCCGTGTGCCACCTGTGGCACGCGTGCCATAGGTTCGCCATCACGGGAATAGAACATGAAAGATCATTTTACTGGAAGCTAAAACATATAAAGAATGGTTGCTGGAATTGGGTATGTCTAGTCTAATGAAGAGAGGGACTAGGGGAGACATGATAGCAGCCTTCCAATATCTCAGGGGCTGCCATAAAGAAGAGGGAGTCAAGCTATTCTCCAAACCACCTGAAGGCAGGACAAGAAGCACTGGATGGAAACTAGTCAAGGAAAGACCCAACCTAGAACTAAGGACAAATTTCGTGACAGTGAGAACAATTAATCAGAGGAACGACTTTCCTCCAGAAGTTGTTGGTGCTTCAACACTGGAAGTTTTAAAGAAGAGATTGGACAACCGTTTGTCTGAAATGATATAGGGATTCCTGCCTGAGAAGAGGGGTTGGACTAGAAGACCTCCAAGTTCCCATCCAACTATGTTATTCTATTACCCCTATTTGGATTTTGCGTGCCAAAGAAAAACGATTCTAACCACCCAGATTTGCATGTGCATCATTCAAACTCAAGAGACTTTAATGTTTCATACATCTTCAAAATATCACGAATGTTCAGGATAGTTGGAGTTAAATGTTCTCCTATTAAAAATTCAAGAGCTTATCAAGAGCTTTTAATGCACAAGCAGTTTTCCTGCCTCCCTCCTTTCTTATTTAATCATGTCATAGGCACAAAGAAGCGTGTCATACATATTTGAAGAAACCTACGGATACATGTGCCCTGTCTTACATTTTCTTTTTAAGTAGCTAATCATTCGGCAGCCCTTAGGAAGTTATCAATTGACAATTAAGACTATTCTATATTTGCAGAGCCCAACCAGATGTCTTCTCTTCACTTTATTTAATTATTTCTTTTTTTTCTTTTCTTTTTTTTTTACAGGAACAGAATATTACTTTTACCAAATTATTTTTTAGTACTGGTAAATGTATCGCAGACCGGCTCACCCAAGCCAAGAGTTAAACAGCGTTTAGACATATGTGCATAAATCAGAGGTGGGTTTCAGCAGGTTCTGATCAGTTCTGGAGAACCGGTAGCGGAAATTTTGAGTAGTTCGTAGAACCGGTAAATACCACCTCTGACTGGTCCCATCCCCATCTATTCTCTGCCTCCCAAGTCCCAGCTGATCAGGAGGAAATGGGGATTTTGCAGTATCCTTCCCCTGGAGTGGGGTGGGAATGGAGATTTTACAGTATCCTTCTCCTGGAGTGGGGTGGGAATGGAGATTTTACAGTATCCTTCCCCTGCCATACCCACCAAACCACGCCCACCAAACTATGCCACGCCCACCAAGCCACACCCACAGAACCAGTAGTAAAAAATGTTGAAACCCACCACTGGCATAAATGGAGAGCAAATGAGACCACACATGTCTGAAATTCACACGGCTGAAAGGTTGGGATTTGGGTAGATCTGTTTGCAGGAGTAAAAGTTTCTTGATCAGAGGCTCCTAGTTCTTTTCACATGTTGCACTGTCATCAGCTACCTCTTGCAACCAGGAGTATAATTTGCACAACCTCTCTGAAAGATTCCCCTCCATCAGATGCCAAAATATTGCTTGAAATTGTGAATGTTTGGCTAGAATGAGTGATTGTGGAGTGAACAACAGTCAGTTGGCAAACTCCTGCAAACGCATCATTGTGTAGCGCAGAGATGGGCAATCATTTGCCCTTGATACAGTAAATGGGATTCAAGGATATTTCCTGATGGGTCTTGCTTTTATTGATTGATTGATTGATTGATTGATTTGTTTGTTTGTTTGTTTGTTTGTTTGTTTGTTTGTCATATTTCTATGCCATCCACTCTCTGAGGATTCTGGGTGGCTTACACCAAAGACAGTATACTAAATAGCCTATTGCCCCCAACAATCTGGGTCCTCATTTTACCCACCTTGGAAGGATGGAAGGCTGAGTCAACCTTGAGCCGGTGAGATTTGATCCGCTGATCTGCTGAACTAGCAGTCAGCTGAAGTAGCTGCAGTACTGCACTCTAACCACTGCGCCACCTCGCCACCTCGGCCCCCAAGACATCTAGCTTTCTTCTCTTAATCAGGGAAGGAGAGAGGGAAGAGAGGGAGGGAGGGAGGAAGAAAGGAGAGGAGAGGAGGAGAAAGGAAAGATGGAAGTAGAGGAGAGGAGAGGAAAGGAGGGAGGGAGAGAGGGGGAAGGAAAAGAAAGGAAGGGAAGGAAGGAAGGAGAGAAGGGAAAGGGAGGAAAGGAAAGAGGAAGAGAAGGGAGTGGGGAAGGAGGGAGGGAAGGAAGGAAGGAAAGAAGGGAAAGGGAGGAAGGGAAAGGGAAGAGGAAGAGAAGGAAGGGAGGAAGGGAGGGAGAAAGGAAGGAAGGAGGGAGGGGCAGAAGGAAGGAAAGAAGGGAAAGGGAGGAAGGGAAAGGAAAGAGGAAGAGAAGGAATGGAGGAAGGGAGTGGGGAAGGAAGGAAGGAAGGAAGGAAGGAAGGAAGGAAGGAAGGAAGGAAGGAAGGAAGGAAAGTGGGAAAGCACAGTTGGGTTAGAACGGAAAGTCATTGTCAGTTTTTTTATCCCAGCTGAAATTCTATTTAAAAGTCAAAGTGACTCTACAGTAAAAGGTTAGTTTGGAAGCCTCTACATTTTGTGAAACAACATCTGAGCCCAATCTTGGAGGTAGCAGAGATTAAATTTTTGCTGGGAATGACAGACTGGATCTTCCTCACCAAGTAGAGAAGGCTGGGCCGGTGAATAAGGAAAGGGGTGAGATGTCCTGAAGAAGAACATTACGACCTATTTCAACATTTTTGCACTTCAGAAAAAGGCCCTCCTTTGCCCCAGTTATAGCACAAGTTAAAAATCTTCCTTCTTTTGCAGTGACTCCAGATCAGACAGAGGATTGCTACAGTAGATAGCGTTTCTTTTGGATGATGAAAATCTCTATGCTGCATGTAACATCCTCAAACTTTCACTTTAGAATGCGGTGGATGATGGACTCCCTAAGACAGTGATGGCTAATCTTTTCCGGACCTAGTGCCCAAAGCGCACACACGCCCCCCAAAATGCAATGCGTGCGTAGCCCCTGCGGGTGCCCCCCATCCCTCCCATGCATGCGTGCGCCCTCCGCACGCACCCCATCGACCTGTGCATGTGTGTGTGGCCCAGGGGTGGTATTCACTTACCTTCGCTACCGGTTTGCAAATGTGAGCTCGCATGTGCCACCTCCGCGCACGCGCAGAGTATTAAAAACAGGACGTGATGACGTCTGGGTGGGTGGGCGGAGACTCCCGCAGTTGCCGCTACCGGTTTGCCCGAACCGGATAGAACTGGCTGAATACCATAACTGGTGTGGCCCCCGCATGCGCCCTGTCCCCCGCATGTGTGCACATGGCCCCCCACATGTGCCCTGCCCCCTGTGCATGTACGCATGGCCCCCCTGCACACGACCCATCCCCTGAGCATGCGCAATAGACACCTGAAGACCAGCTGGCTGGCGGGAGGCACGCACGCATGCACACCGGAGCTGAACTGGGACGACGGCTCACGTGCCCACGGAGAGGGTGCAGTATGCGGGCCATAGGTTCACCATCACGGCCCTAAGATAAATATTAAGATCGTTATTGGTGTGCCTCTTTGAATTTATGGCATATCTTAATTTTGTAAGCATGTCGCCTTGCAGTGATTTACATATTTTGTTTGGCTGTTTTATTTGTTTCTAAGGGTGTCGGCCTCAATTTCTGAATTTAGCCTCCTTCCTGCCTCCCTACCATTGGCCACTTTTGAACTGTTTCTATAGCAGCCTAAACGAAGAGAAAGAAAAGTGGGGAAAGGAATTTAAGTTGTGATGTATTAGTGGGGAAGTAAAACTAAAATTACGGAGGTTTTCTTTTTCCCCTCCCCTCCCCCAACCTTATTAAAAGAATTGCATTAATGATGAATGAGCATTTATTTTGGAATAATTATGTCTTAAGGTAGGTAAGATTAAAAGATATTGAATGGAATATTGACGGTTGGGTAAGAATAACCATAATGAGATTCCTGTAGCCTAATCTTACAATAATTGGGTTATTACTATGCAAATTACGGTATTACCTTTAAAGAGGAAGAGAGGGAAATTCCAGCACAGCCATTTATCTACCTATCCAGAAAACTAAACCAATACTTGTGTTCAGGTTGAAGATCCGTTTTGGAACAATTTGGCAATGTATGTTTCATTTTTATGATTTATGCTCCCTCCCCATTTCAACTTGTGTAGGTTTTTTTTCTTTTTTCTTTTTTTTTTTAAAAAAAACTCTTTCAATAAGAAAACGACTTTTGATTTTTTTTACATATCTAGTCATTTGTGGCATTTTTGAGGCATATACACTTAAAGACTTCCCTTGATCTTGCAACCTTGGCAACTTTAAGACTTGTGGACTTCAACTCCCAGAATTCCTCATGGCTGGCTGAGGAATTCTGGGAGTTGAAGTCCACAAGTCTTAAAGCTGCCCAATTTGGAAACCGTTGGCCTTACAGCCTTATCCACGTGATTTTAGGATGCTTTTGCTCAGTAGAGTGTCAAAATCATAGCATAGGACTACTTGAGGGACTGTCTGTCTCTCATAGCTTCCACCCATCCTGTTGGATCCATCAGTTGCTCAAGGTCATCTGATAGGACTCAGGAAATGATTTCCCTGTTACGGCACCTGCCCTCTTGGACGTTGTGATCCCCACCCCCCGAGATTTATATATGGCTCCTACTTTTGTTTGAATAAACTCTTAGAACTCAACTCTTTCCCCAAGAGTTGGGTTAGGTTGGTGGTAGACTCCACGTGGGAACATTGTATGTTGGAAGAGGTGTTGATTTTATTCTTTCTGAATTGCTAATGTATTCTTATTGCCGTTAATTCAGTGGTGGGATTCAGCCATTTTGGGCCGTTTCGGGTAAACCGGTAGTTACATTGCTGGCTGGCCCCATCCCTCCCTTCCCCGTCCCTTCCAGGAGTCCCCCCCGTGGCCCGTTTTTGCTCCCAGGAAGTTTCAGGGAGGCCTCCTAGGCCCAAATTCTTATTGCCATTAATTCAGTGGTGGGATTCAGCTGGTTCAGGCAGGTTCAGGCGAACCGGTAGTTAAATTGCTGATTGGCCTGGTCCCTCCCTTCCCCGCCCCTTCCAGGAGTTCTCCTGTGGCCCGTTTTTGCTCCCAGGGGGTGCAGGAGGCCGAGTGCTATCTGTCACACCCCCTGACCACACCCACCATGGCCACGCCCACCCAGCCGGTCATTAGGGCAGAGAACCGGTTGTTAAATTATTTGAATCCCACCCCTGCATTAATTTGTATTTAATATTACGGACTGCCCAGAATTGCTATGGAGTTGGGTAGCCTTATGCATTTGATAAATAAATAAAACTAGACAAAAGGAATTTTGCTGTGGATGACAGGAGGATAAACCACTGGAGGGCGGTATGAAGGCTTATTGTTCCCTAGAAGCCCTTGTGAGATCTGTCTGGCATCTAGAAAACATAGCATTGAAAGCAAAGCATTCTGAAGTTCTTATGACTTCACTGGGCAAGCTGTTTGGCTTCAGTTAGCCCCCTCATCTGGGTTTGCATTTAAAGCTTCTCATTTGTCACTTCTAAATCTTCATAACCCAATGGACTTCATTTCATTAGGATCATTTGTCATTAACAAACAATTGATTGTTTGCTTGTTTGAGATCTTCTAGGCTCCCGCTTGTATCATCAGAGGTAACATCTAGACACCTTCTTCTTGTCAATCTTGTTTCTGATTGTTTTTTTTTCCAAGCATCAGGCTCTTGTCCAAATAACCCTTATCGTTGGGTTAAGCGTCCAAAATATTGAAGCTTTAGTTTTATTATTTGTGTGTCCAGACAGTAATTTGACTTTACTCCATTTAATATTGAATTATTTGTTCTCCTTTGGTGATCCACAGTATTTTCAATGATTTGCTCTAGCAAAAGTTAAGTTTAGAAGCAATCGTTCTTTTTTGTTTTCCTTTCAGATGATCTGGCTTTTACAGTTGGGACAACCAGTTTTGACAATGCACAACCTTGTTGTCAGTACCATTCATTCATTCATTCATTCATTCATTCATTCATTCATTCTATAAAAAAACTGAAGGTGGTAAACAATAGTAATACTCATTCCTCCTCCTGTTTTTTCCACATCAACCCTGTGAGGTGGGTTGGGTTAAGAATAGTCCTAAGTCACCCAGTTGGCTTTCATGGCTAAGGTGGTACTAGAATTCACCATCTCCTGGCTTTCAGCCAGGTGCCTCGACCACTAGACCAAACCGATGCTTTTGGCCATCATTTTCCATAAATAACCAAGCTCTCCCTAAATAAAAGATTTTATTTTATCTACATTTATCAAAGCCTTTCTCTCAAGTAGGACATATCGCTGCATTTCTTGGCCGCAGTAACCATCCCTGTGAATTTTTGCGCCTAGGAAGATAAATTCTATTGTTACTTCAAATAATAACTTCCTTTTGTTTAATTAATCAGGGTTGGCTGATGTTAGGTGCGGAAGAAGCTAAAATCTGCTGTGTCAGCTATATATTTTGAGGGACATGATTCTCTAAAGCAGGGGTGTCAAACTCGATTTCATCGATGGCCTCATCAGGGTTGTGTTTGACCTCAGAGGGCCAGATGGGAGGCATGGGGTGTGGCCATTTTGGGCATGACACAGGACTTGTGTCGGGGGCACCTGTGGTGGCCAAGTGTTAAGGCAGCACTTCCTGAGACCCTCCATTATTCTCATTATTGTTGTGGCCCGCTAGCAGCCTGCGCGGATCGTGGCTAATCCTGATGACGAGGAGGCTGGTGTGGGGTCACGCCAGCAGCCTGCGCAGCCGGCGCTTGTGTCGGACAGCGAGGAGGCTGAAGAGGCAGAGACTCAGCCTGGGCCTTCAGAACCTCCAGAGGCTCCTTCAAGTGGAGAGAGTGAAGTGGAGGAGCCTCTCCTCAATGCTCGAGCACGCAGGGCTGCCAAAAGGCAGGAGTGGCTACTCAGGAGGAGGAGGTCTCCTCAAGAGTAAGGCTTGAGGATAATTGGTCACTCCCTTAGCCTATTTAAGTCGCACGCAGTTAGTAATTTCTTGCTGGAAACAACGTATAATTATTACAGAGCAATTTGGAGAGTGAGTGTCTTATCGTATCTTGTTTTCTGGGCTGGTTGCCAACCTTTGCCGGACTTTGTTTATTCTTGGTACGTTATAACTTTGATAAGGACGGTTTGTGTGTGTCACAATCTTTGGGAATCCAGAGTTGGGGCAGAACAATTATAATTTATACTATAAAGCCCTACAACCTATAAAGCCCTACATGGCCTAGGTCCGGGGTATTTGGTGGATCACTTGCGGCCAGCAACAGCTCCCCATCGCCCCGTGCGCTCACATAGAGAGGGCCTACTTGGGGTCCCGTCGGCCAAACAATGTTGGCCGACGGCCCCTAGGGAGCGAGCCTTCTCTGTGGGTGCACCCACCCTCTGGAACCAGCTCCCCTTGGAGCTCCGGGTAGCCCCCGACCTTCGCTCCTTTCACCGTGACCTTAAAACATGGCTGTTTCGCCAAGCTGGCCTGGACTGAATGGGGGTTTTAATGGGAATTTTAGTTTTTATTGTTGAATTTTAATTGGACTTGTTGTTGTTTATTGTTGTGAGCCGCCCTGAGTCCTTGTGGAGAAAGGGCGGCATATAAATCTGATAATAAATAAATAAATAAATTTTCCTTCCTTCCTCCCTCCCTCCCTCCCTCCCTCCCTCCCTCCCTCCCTTCCTTCCTTTCTTTCTTTTCTTCTTCCTTCCCGCTTCCTTCTCTTTTCTTCTTCCTTCCCCTCTTTCCTTATTTTTCCTTCCTTGCTCTCTTCCCATCTTCCCTTCTTTTTCTTTGCCTTTCCTCTTTTCCTTTTTCCTTTCCTGTCCCTTCTTGCATGCTCAAATGCAAAAGGGGAAACATTTCTCCTTTTGTTTTGTTTTTAGTTTGTTTTGATAGCCCTCTGCCAGCGAAAACTGAGGTTGGGTATGTGTGGGTATGTGTGAAGCCCCCCTGTGCCCTGTTTTCAGCCTGGACGGCCTCCTGCAGCCCTTTGCCAGCCCCACCTCCGGAGCTCCGTTTTCACAAGCAGAGGTACCATGGGTTGCTGTTTCCAGGCCGGCCCCATGGACCAGATCTAAGACTTGATCCTACCACTGGACTAAGTGACGTGATTCTTACTTATCCCTAGTATAAAAACCCTTTTGTGAGTACATGGTGTGAATGCATTACTAACG
The DNA here is from genome assembly GCF_029215685.1 of Pituophis catenifer annectens. Classification (NCBI taxonomy): domain Eukaryota; kingdom Metazoa; phylum Chordata; class Lepidosauria; order Squamata; family Colubridae; genus Pituophis; species Pituophis catenifer. Next base: position 82,476,950 of record NW_027256887.1, read on the forward strand.
CATGAAAAATTAAGGAGAGGAGAAAATGTGCAGAATAGACTCAACTCACAGACCAGCAATTTGTTATTAAAACCTGGGAATTAGTTTCCATTTTTAGAACTTTAAGTGTGGGCCCTCGTTTTTTTTTTTTGCATTGATCTCTTTGAAAAGACACAAGGGGGCCTTTGAAAAATGATATGTCTTTCTTTCTGAAGAATGAAAGAAAGGGAAATAATAAAGGGGTGCATAACGTAAAGGAGAAAGGATTGGATGAAGTCAGCTGCAGTGCCTTTGGGGTGATACAAATTGGGAAATATTCCTGGACTTTCCATCTCTCTCATTCGTATTCAGTTGATAGGGGACAAGTTTCTAGGGGCTGCCACAAAGAAGTGGGAAGGGGGTAAATCTATTCTCCAAAGCACCTGAAGACAGAACAATGGATGGAAATTAAGGAGAAAACCAACCTAGAACTAAGGAAAAGTTTTCTGATAGTTAGAATAATTAACCAGTGGAATCCCAAAAGGAGTTTTTCAGGAGGCAACTGGACATTCTTCTTTTTCCTTTTGAAGATGTTTCACTTCTCATCCAAGAAACTTCGTCAGCTCTGACTGGATGGTGGGGAATGGAAAGATTTATATTCCTTGCAGACAGCTGGTCATTTGCATCCTTTTTAGAGAGTCATTGAGGCCACTTGGAAGTTTATCGATTAAACATCCTGCAGCCAAGAAGGCTCCACACCCATTTGCCCTACTCGGATGACCCTGAGGACACAGATCAACCTCCAAGTGCTTCTACAACCCTTTAAAAGGATGCAAATGACCAGCTGTCTGCAAGGAATATAAACCCTTCCGTTCCCCACCATCCAGTCAGAGCCGAAGAAGCTTCTTGGATGAGAAGAGAAACGTCTTCAAAAGAAAAAAAAAACAAAGTCCAGTTGCCTCCTGAAAAAGCACCTTTGATCTGGTGACTGAGAATCTCTATAGACGTTTAATCCGTGGAATGATTTTCCTCCAGAAGTTGTGGCTGCTCCCAACACTGGAGGTATTTAAGAAGAGATTGGACAGCTATTTGACTGAAATGGTATAGGGCAGTGATGGTTAACCTTTTTGGTGCCGAGTGCCCAAAGCACGCGCGCACATGCATGAATGCACGTGCGTGTGCTACAGACCCCAAAATGCAATGTGAGTGCCCCCCACACATATGCCCTGTGCATGCATGTATGTTGCCTGCGTATGCGCCCCCTGCGCATGCGCCTCCCCTGCGCATGTGCCCTGGGCCCCCGTTTTGGCTTCCAGGTCAACCCCATCGAATCCTAGCTGCCTCCTGCCTTCCAGGATCTCCAAAGCTTCTCCCCCATCGAATCCTAGCTGCCTCCTGCCTTCCACGATCTCCAAAGCTTCTCCCCCATCGAATCCTAGCTGCCTCCTGCCTTCCACGATCTCCAAAGCTTCTCCCCCATCGAATCCTAGCTGCCTCCTGTCTTCCAGGATCTCCAAAGCTTCTCCCCCATCGAATCCTAGCTGCCTCCTGTCTTCCAGGATCTCCAAAGCTTCTCCCCAATTGAATCCTAGCTGCCTCCTGTCTTCCATGATCTCCAAAGCTTCTCCCCCATCGAATCCTAGCTGCCTCCTGCCTTCCAGGATCTCCAAAGCTTCTCCCCCATCGAATCCTAGCTGCCTCCTGTCTTCCAGGATCTCCAAAGCTTCTCCCCCATCGAATCCTAGCTGCCTCCTGCCTTCCACGATCTCCAAAGCTTCTCCCCCATCGAATCCTAGCTGCCTCCTGTCTTCCATGATCTCCAAAGCTTCTCCCCCATCGAATCCTAGCTGCCTCCTGCCTTCCAGGATCTCCAAAGCTTCTCCCCCATCGAATCCTAGCTGCCTCCTGTCTTCCAGGATCTCCAAAGCTTCTCCCCCATCGAATCCTAGCTGCCTCCTGCCTTCCACGATCTCCAAAGCTTCTCCCCCATCGAATCCTAGCTGCCTCCTGCCTTCCATGATCTCCAAAGCTTCTCCCCCATCGAATCCTAGCTGCCTCCTGCCTTCCAGGATCTCCAAAGCTTCTCCCCCATCGAATCCTAGCTGCCTCCTGCCTTCCACGATCTCCAAAGCTTCTCCCCCATCGAATCCTAGCTGCCTCCTGCCTTCCATGATCTCCAAAGCTTCTCCCCCATCGAATCCTAGCTGCCTCCTGTCTTCCAGGATCTCCAAAGCTTCTCCCCCATCGAATCCTAGCTGCCTCCTGCCTTCCATGATCTCCAAAGTTTCTCCCCCATCGAATCCTAGCTGCCTCCTGCCTTCCATGATCTCCAAAGCTTCTCCCCCATCGAATCCTAGCTGCCTCCTGTCTTCCAGGATCTCCAAAGCTTCTCCCCCATCGAATCCTAGCTGCCTCCTGCCTTCCACGATCTCCAAAGCTTCTCCCCCATCGAATCCTAGCTGCCTCCTGTCTTCCATGATCTCCAAAGCTTCTCCCCAATTGAATCCTAGCTGCCTCCTGCCTTCCACGATCTCCAAAGCTTCTCCCCCATCGAATCCTAGCTGCCTCCTGTCTTCCATGATCTCCAAAGCTTCTCCCCCATCGAATCCTAGCTGCCTCCTGTCTTCCAGGATCTCCAAAGCTTCTCCCACATCGAATCCTAGCTGCCTCCTGCCTTCCACGATCTCCAAAGCTTCTCCCCCATCGAATCCTAGCTGCCTCCTGCCTTCCACGATCTCCAAAGCTTCTCCCCCATCGAATCCTAGCTGCCTCCTGCCTTCCACGATCTCCAAAGCTTCTCCCCCATCGAATCCTAGCTGCCTCCTGTCTTCCACGATCTCCAAAGCTTCTCCCCAATTGAATCCTAGCTGCCTCCTGCCTTCCACGATCTCCAAAGCTTCTCCCCCATCGAATCCTAGCTGCCTCCTGTCTTCCATGATCTCCAAAGCTTCTCCCCCATCGAATCCTAGCTGCCTCCTGTCTTCCAGGATCTCCAAAGCTTCTCCCCCATCGAATCCTAGCTGCCTCCTGCCTTCCACGATCTCCAAAGCTTCTCCCCCATCGAATCCTAGCTGCCTCCTGCCTTCCACGATCTCCAAAGCTTCTCCCCCATCGAATCCTAGCTGCCTCCTGCCTTCCACGATCTCCAAAGCTTCTCCCCCATCGAATCCTAGCTGCCTCCTGCCTTCCACGATCTCCAAAGTTTCTCCCCCATCGAATCCTAGCTGCCTCCTGTCTTCCAGGATCTCCAAAGTTTCTCCCCCATCAAATCCTAGCTGCCTCCTGCCTTCCATGATCTCCAAAGCTTCTCCCCCATTGAATCCTAGCTGCCTCCTGCCTTCCTGCCATGGAGAGGCACTTGCAGAGGGTGGAACCTGCAGAGATCAGGGAAGGCCCTGCCCCCGTGCATGCGCGGCAGAGACCCGAAGACCAGCTGGCCGATGGGAGGTGTGCACATGTATGGTGGAGCTGGGCAGGGGCGACGGCTGGTGTGCCTGCAGAAAGGGCTCTGCGTGCCACCTGTGGCACACATGCCATAGGTTCGCCATCATGGGTATAGGGTTTCCTGCTTGAGCAGAAGGTTGGACTAGAAGAGCTCAAAGGTCCCTTCCAACTTCTAACCTTCCAAGACAATCACATGTTAGCCTCCATGGGGAGAGGCCACAGGGCTGGGGCAAATTGATGACCTTGTGTTCCCCCCTGGTGAAGTCCACAACTTGCATGGCAAGCCCCTGGGATCATCTGTTAAAAGCTACTTTTTAAGTAAGGTGCCTAGCTTTGCCCATATGGATATTGCTTAAGTGGGAATAATTTGGGCATTTAATCAAACATGCGCGTGTAATTCAGTGCGGCCAAACCAGATGTAGCTCTTATTATGAATTCACAGCTGAATGTTTTCATGTGTATTCAAGGATAATAATACTGGGATACATTTCAAAGGGAAAGAGATCTGCAAAGGTAGAGATTTGGAGGGATTTAAACTTGTGTAAATGAAACTTTGTTGTTTCATTACAATAACTGGCTGTGAATGGGGAGAGGAGGGCATGAAAGTCTCCCTTTTTACATTGTTTTACCTTGCTTTGACTGGGTGGATTTTAAAAGACACAAGCCATCTTTATCTACTTCCTAGAAAGTGTGTGGGAAAAGTGACAGCATACATGGGTTTTTTTTGTACTATATGGAAAATGTTTTGCATTTTCCTTTGTCATTACTTCTATCTCTCTGTTCTTTGGAACAGGTGTATGCTGCTGGGAGGGGCGGAATAAAGGAACATAAAAGCAGAGTCTGGAAGAGATTGCTTCAATGCTTCAAAGTCATATAATGATATAAAAAATGTTGAGACTCTGGAAAGAGTGCAGCGAAGAGCAACACGGATGATTAGGGGGCTGGAGGCTAAAACCTATGAAGAACGGTTGCAGGAACTGGGTATGTCTAGTTTAATGAAGAGAAGGACTAGGGGAGACATGATAGCAGAGTTCCAATATCTCAGAGGCTGCCATAAAGAAGAGGGAGTCAAGCTATTCTCCAAAGCAACCTGAGGGCAGGACAAGAAGCAACGGGTGGAAACTAATCGAGGAGAGAAGCAACTTAGAACGAAGGAGAAATTTCCTGACAGTTAGAACAATTGATCAGTGGAACAACTGGCCTCCAGAAGTTGTGAATGCTCCAACACTGGAAGTTTTTAAGAAGAGATTGGGCAACCATTTGTCTGAAGTGGTATTAGGTTTTCTGCTTGAGCAGGAAGTGGATTAGAAGGTCTGTTATTCTCTTATTCCTGAATGGCAGGAGGGAAGGTTCTCGGAAAAGCAATTTGAAAGCACGTAAAAAATGCAAGTAGAAAATTAGGGACCACCTTTGGTGGGAAGGTAACAGTGTTCCGTGCATCTTTGGCATTGAGTCATGCCGGCCACATGACCACGGAGACGTCTTCGGACAGTCTTTGGCTCTTCGGCTTTGAAACAGAGATGAGCACCGCCCCCTAGAGTCGGAAACGACTAAAACAGATGTGCGAGGGGAACTTTTATCTTTTACCTTTTATTTATTAAATTTGTTTGCTGCCCTTCTTAACAAAAAGGTGACTCTGAGAAGCTTACATCAATTATCCATAATGCTTACTGGAGGTCCTTAGTCAATCGACTACAATCAGGCTAATGGGGAAGGCATGAAAAAAACAAACCATTTCTCGCAAATAGTCCAATTGAAATGTTACGTTGAAAGGCTTAAATAAGATATTGTCAGGCCCCGCACAAGAATGACAGAAGAACAATTCAGCCGATTCAGTTCTCAATTTGCTCATACCAATGCAGGTAGTCCTCGACTTACGACCACAGTTGAGTCCAACATTTCTGTTGCTATGTGAGACATTTGCTAAGTGAATTTTGCCCCGTTTTATGATCTTTCTTGCTGCAGTTGTTAAGTTGAATCACTGCAGTTATTAAGTTAGTGACACATTTGTTAAGTGAATCTGGTTCCCCCATTGACTTCCGTCATAAAGTTGAGTCAGTTGCCAAGCATCTGAATTTTGATTTTGATCACGTGACTGTGGGGATTCCGCCAAGGTCGTAATTTAATTTAATTTAATTAATTAAATTTATATGCCGCCCCTCTCCGAAGTCTCAGGGCGGCTCACAATACATTTTAAAAAATCATTATAAAAAAAACATTGAAAAATTAAAAACATTAAAAACTCATTCACACCATTCATGGCAACTGAAAAACGTTCATGGTAACTTTGAAAAACGATCATAAGTCACTTTTTTCCAGTGCTGTTGTAACTTCGAATCATCACTTAATGAATGAAGGCGAATATATGTGTCCCAGGATAATGTTGCAGGCTCAAATCTGGGTCAGTCACTGGGACCAGAGGTTTTGTCTTCCAAGTTTTCGGACTTGTGCTGAGCCCATCTTCAGGGAAATTCTCTCTAGCTAGGAATTCCGAAAGCTCGGAAGACAAAAACTTTGGTTGTGGTGACCGACCAAGATTGGATCCTGCATCACTAAATGTTGTAAATCGATGGCTACTTACAGACAGAATCTTGCCAGACTAAAACCTTTAATACTCTTATTTTAACTGATATACCCTGAGAGTTGCGGCACGCATCTGGGCCGCAACCCGGAAAAGGAGCTGCCCAGGGCGCATACGCATGTCTGAAAACCAACTTCCGGTTTCAGCCAGTTACTCTTCCGGGTTTCTGGCGTGCATGCGCCCGCGACGATCAGCTGGCTGGCACGCAAGCTCACGCAGTAAAATGGAAGACCAGCTAGAAGATCTTCTAGTTTCTGGCACTGCCGCGTGCAAAAAGGCCAGCTGATCATCGCACGCATGTGTGCGCCAGAAACCCGGAAGAGGAACTGTCTACGCTATGCGTGCCAGGCGACATGGCTCCATGTGCCACTTTGGGCACGCGTGCCATAGGTTTGCCATCACGGTTCAAGGGAGTGGCTATCTTAATTCTCCCCTGATATTTCACTCGAGTTTATCCAGGAAATTGACTGATGGAAAAGTCAAGTGAGACAAAAATAAATATACTTTCAACTAGCACAGAGTTAGATTGTAGAATTTGGTACCAAGAGATACGATGAGAGCCAGTAACTTAGATGGGCTTTATAAGAGTAGACTCATGACAAGAAGAAAGGCTGCCAATTGCAGTTTGACATGTTTACCTGCGGGATCAGAGAGTCCATAATGTGTAATAATCAGAAATTGGGACGACCGTTCGTCTTTTGTTCCCAAGAAACCAGGTTGGCATCTCTAGGAAATAACAGATCTTCCATCTGGATCTGTAGAATTTACCCTTCTTCCTTCCTTATGAGATCTTCATTCTGCTTCCTTTTCTGTTTCCATATTGGTCTCTGGTGGTTTCATGGCAGTTGACATTTCCTACAATTTTGGAACATAATTAGAAAAATACACTCAAAGCAAAACTCTCTGAAGCCATCTTCTTTGCATACTTTCCACCCTTAACCCATAACTCGCCACAGAAAGATTTAGGCGGTGTTTACACTACTCTCTGAGCTCACTAGATCTTAACGTCTAAATTTGTCCACACACCAGGGATTTATTTTGAGGCTCTGATTTGAAATAGCCACATTTCTTATGCAGACAAACACTTGAAACAAGAGCTAACTTACTGGAAATAAAATATAGTTGCTGTGGCTGATAATTCTGTAGCCCTTATCGTCTAAGATTTCTCTCAAATCCTTTTTTAAAAGCTATCTTGCATGCTAGATAATATACCTTCTGGAGATAAAGAAGCCTACAGCTTATCTAAGGACTATTGTATGTAAAATATATATTTTCTTTGTTCTGAATTTCCCCTTCTTATTTTCCTTGGATGTCCCTGGGTTCTTGAGTACCGCACAGAAACTTTTCCTGAGAGTTTTTTTCCCCCTATGAAGTATTGTTCATTCTAATGAGTATACCCCATTTTTACTATTTTTGCAAATAACCAGGGGTGGGCTGCTACGGGTTCTCCCGGGTTTGGGAGAACCCGTAGTTAACGTTATGGCTGGTTCGGAGAACCTCCAAATCCCACCCCTGGCTGGCCCCATCCTGCCCACCCCGTCCCTCCCAGGAGTCTCCACGCGGCCCTTTTTAGATGCAAGATAAGTGCAGGGCCCACACGGAGCCTGGGGAAGGCGAAAACGCCCTCTCCCCCTGCCGTGGTGCATGAGGCCGACTAGGCCATGCCCACCATGGCCACACCCACCCAGCAACCGGGCAGAGAACCCGTTGCTGAAATTTTTGAAGCCCACCCCTGCAAATAACTCAAGGCGGCGAACACATACCCTCCTCCTCTAATTTTCCTCACATACCCTCCTCCTCACAATTTTCCTTGTGAGGTGGGATAGGCTGAAAGACAGTGACTGGCTTAAAGTCATCCAGCTGGCTTTCATGGCTAAGGCGAACTCACAATCTCCCACTTTCTAGCCTGGTGTGTTTACCACTAGATCAGGGGTGTCAAATTCCAGGCCGGGGCCCAGATTTGGCCTGCCTGGTGCTTAGATCTGGCTCACAGGGCTGCCTTGGAAACAGTAAAGGACCAGCTCGTGATGCCTCTGCCAGCAAAAACAGCTCAGGAGGGCCATGTGCAGTCTGCCCGGGTTCTGTTTTCAGCCATGACTGCCTCCGGCGGCCTCTGCCAACAAAAATGGAGTCCAGATGGGCTGCGCACGGCCTCCCTGAGCTCCATTTTGGCTGGCAAAGGGCTGCAGGAGGCTGTCGCGGCCGAAAATGGAGTCTTGCTGAGTGACGTCGAGCTGGCCATGCCCACCCTGACTACACCCCCAGCCATACACACACACTGGCCCCCACCCCCCCGAGGTCAAACACAACCCTGATGCGGCCCTCAATGAAATTGAGTTTAACAACCCTGCACTAGACCAAACTGGCTCTCACAAAACATCTGCCTGCAACTGCATTTTTTTTTTTCTTGGAATTGCACAGCTGCCCACTGCTATAGCCGAATCCTGGGAAAAGTGTGATTTTTGTCAAAGGAATTGCCAACAGATGCTACTGCTTTGCACCAACCTTATCTAGCTCAGATAAACTGCTGTTGTTATTTTGGTTCCATCCAGCCTATTTTTGACTTTCTGAAAGAAGTTAAGGAAATGACTCTATTCATTTGGTCTGTATTTTCTAGTGAAATAGGCTTGTTCATGCATTGAGGATGAGTTGGTGAATCATTCGAAATGTAGCTTCTTTATATTTGTGATTCACTTTTCAGCTGAAGACAAAAATGTACGGTGGGGGAAAATGCATACAATATACAGGAAAAAGATATGCATAAAATAAGGCCTAAAGAGATTCATGATGGAACATAAGTGAAATTGACTTTTTGGATTTCCGATCATGCAGACTAGTTTGTGAAGGTGCAGTTGTCCTGAATGGGAGCAGTTGACTCCAAATCGTTATACGGTTGAACAGGGATTTGAATCTGAATCTTCCAGGTTGCAGTACCAAGGAATCTGCAGGATAAGGTCCAGAAAGTCAAGATGGCAGTTATGACCGTGTTTCCCCAAAAATAAGACCCTGTCTTATATTTTTTTGAACCCTGAAATAAGCGCTTGGCCTTATTTTCAGGAAGGTATTTTGGAGTGCGTGGAGGAAGATGAGGCTCCTCTTGTCGTCTTGCCTGATTTCCAGCTCTGTGTTTAAATATTTTCGGGGAGGGCTTATTTTCGGGGGGAGGCTTATTTTAGTGCATGCATTCAAAAGCCCGATTGGGCTTATTATTTATTTATTTTTATTTTTTATTTATTTTTCATATTTGTATACCGCCCTACTCCCGAAGGACTCAGGGCGGTGAACAGCCATAATAAATACAAATACATATAGAAGTTAAAAACTATTAAGAAACGGGATTATCAGGGGATGGCTTATTTTCGGGGAAACAGGGTAGGTAAGTCCCCGATTTACAACCACAATTGAACCCAACATTTCTGTTGCTAGGTGAAATATTTGTTAAGTGAGATTTGCTCCATGTTATGACCTTTCTTGCCATGGTTGTTAAGTGAATCACTACAGTTGTTAAGTTCATGACACAGTTGTTAAATGAATCTGGCTTTATTGACTTTGCTTGTCAGAACGTCACAAAAGGTGACCCATGAGAGTGCAGAGAAGAGCAACAAAGATGATTAGGAGGCTAAAACATACGAAGAACGGTTTCAGGAATTGGATATGTCTAGTTTGATGAAAAGAAGGACCAGGGGAGACATGATAGCAGTGTTCCAATATCTCAGGGGCTGCCATAAAGAAGAGGGAGTCAAGCTACTCTCCAAAGCACCTGAGGGCAGGACAAGAAGCAACAGATGGAAGCTAATCAAGGAAAAAGCAACTTAGAACTAAGGAGAAATTTCCTGACAGTTAGAACAATTAATCCGTGGAACAACTTGCCTCCAGAAGTTGTAAATGCTCCAACACTGGAAGTTTTTAAGAAGATGTTGCATAACCATTTGTCTGAAGTGGTGTAGGGTTTCCTGCCTGGGCAGGGGGTTGGACTAGAAGACCTCCAAGCTCCCTTCCAACTCTGTTATTCTGTTCTATTCTATGACCCAGGGACACCGCAACCTTCATAAATATGAGTCAGTTGCCAAGCATCTGAATTTTTTTTTTAATTTGATTTATATGCCGCCCTTCCCCGGAGACTCAGGGCAGCTTACAAGGCGTTAAGCAACAGCCTTCATACTTTTGTATATTTATACAAAGTCAGTTTATTGCCCCCACAATCCGGGTCCTCATTTTACCTACCTTAGAAAGGATGGAAGGCTGAGTCAACCTTGAGCCTGGTGAGATTTGAACTTGCAGTAATTGCAGGCAGCTGATGTTAATAACAGTGCTTTAGTCTGCTGCGCCACCAGGACACCGCAACCTTCATAAATATGAGTCAGTTGCCAAGCATCTGAATTTTGTTTTGTAACCTGGGGAATGTCACCACAGTTGTACTCCAAAATTTCCTTTGCCCGATCTCCCACCTCTGTGCAATGCACTGTAACATTTATCCTAGTCGAAAGAGACAGGTGCCAACAAGGGTTAACCAGCGGTGCCAGCTTGGAACGGCGACAGACACCGGGGCCTCTTTAAATAAGAGGAAGTAAATATTTCAACCCGGTCCTCCTCGGCTGCCCGCTCCAGTTGCCTCCTCAGCTTGACCGAGATCTAAAGTGACAGATCTAAAGCGACAACGACATCAGTTTCAATGTACACCACTCACCCAGGACATGACTTCCGTAACACAAATGCTATTTACATGGAGCGTGTAGCTGGAGTGGGAACTTGGAGCATGCCCGGCCGAGGCACCGGCCTGACAATGAGAGACGGCTTGGGGAAAACAACAAAAGGAAGTAAATGAAAAATCTGACCCTTAGAGAACCCAGCTCTTAAATGTAACATGGCTGATGCAGCTTCCTGTCAGGATCGGGTCATTTCCAAGGGGGGTGGGGTGGGGGAAGAGTCTTTTTAATTGCTAATGTAAGCTAAATAGCAAATATGACCAGCGTGTCATATTATGTGGCCTAGGAGAAAAATCGGTGACAGCAGAGAGGAGATATTATCAGACAAGGAAGTTAATACAATTCTTTATTGGCCAAGTGTGATTGGACACACAATGAATTTGTCTTTGGTGCATATGCTCTCAGGGTACATAATACCGTACATTGATATTGATATTGAAGACAAGATACATTGGTCAAGAATCATAAGGTACAACTCTTAATGGTAGTCATAGGGTACAAATAAGCAATCCAATCATGCTAGGAAACAATATCAATATAAATCGTTAGGATACAAGCAACAAGTTACAAGTCATAAGTGGGAGGAGATGGGTGATAGGAACGATGAGAAGATTAATAGTAATAGTAATGCAGACTTAGTGAATAGTTTGACAGTGTTGAGGGAATTATTTGTTTAGCAGAGTGATGGCGTTTGGGAAAAAACTGTTGTTCTGGTGTGCAGTGCTCCATAGCTTCATTTTGAGGGTAGGAGTTGAAACAGTTTATGTCCAGGATGCGAGGGGTCTGTAAATATTTTCACAGGCCTCTTTTTGACTCGTGCAGTATACAGGTCCTCAAGGAAGGCAGGTTGGTAGCCATTGTTTTTTCTGCAGTTCTAATGATCCTCTGAAGTCTTGTGTCTGTCTTGTTGCACCTCTATAACCAGACAGTTATGAAAGCGCAGATGACAGGCTCAATAATTCCTCTGTAGAACTGGATCAGCAGCTCCTTGGGCAGTTTGAGCTTCCTGAGTTGGTGCAGAAAGAACATTCTTTGTTGTGCTTTTTTGATGACGTTTTTGATGTTGGGTGTCCATTTTAGGTTGTGAGATATGGTAGAACCTAGAAATTTGAAGGTCTCTACTGTTGTGTTGTCTAGTATTGTAAGCGGCAGTAGTACGGGAGGGTTTCTCCTAAAGTCCACCACCATTTCTATGGTTTTGAGTGTGTTCATTTCCAGATTGTTCCGGTCGCACCATGAGGCTAGTTGTTCAACCTCCCGTCTGTTGTTCAACCTCCCATGATTGTCCTCACTGTTAGGAAGTTTCTCCTTAATTCCAGGTTGCTTCTCTCCTCAATTAATATCCAACCATTGTTTCCTGTCCCGCCCTCTGGTGCTTCATAGAATAATTTGATCCCCCCTCTCTTCTTTGTAGCAGCCCCTCAAATATTGGAATACTGCCAGCTGGGAAATTCTGGGAGTTGAAGTCCACTTATCTTAAAGTTGCTAAGGTTGAGAAACACTGAAATTATAAACACACACACGCACACACACATACACACATGCAGTGGTGGGATTCAAATAATTTAACAACCGGTTCTCTGCCGTAATGACCGGCTGGATGGGCGTGGCCATGGTGGGCGTGGCCATGGTGTGTAACAGGCTGCACTCGGCCTCCTGTACCCACTGGGAGCAAAAACGGGCCACGGGGGGGGGAATGCGCCCCCTGTGCCCCGTTTTGGGCCTAGAAGGCCTCCCTGCACTTACCTGGGAACCAAAATGGGGGGGTATGGGGACTCCTGGAAGGGGCGGGGCAGGAAGGAGTGGGGCCAGCCAGAAATTTAACTGACAACTTGCCTGAACTGGCTGAATCCCATCACTGTATATATATCTGGAAGAAATTCAAGAGGAGACCAAATCCTAAAGAATTGTCACATGACCATCAAGCCACGCCCACAAAATAAGCCACAGAACCGGTAATAAAAAAATTTAGAACCCACCCCTGGTATAGATATGTATAATTGTATAGGAATAAGGTATAAATTATTATTATTATTACACTATGTTTAAATAACGTATAAGGTATAAGGAATATATTATTATATTATCATTAGTATATTATGTATTAGTTTTAAAGTGTTGGAAGATGCTTGAGACCAGTGATGTCATATCTATGTCCAATGTTTTTTAATTTTGAACTACTAATAAAAAAGTTTTAAAGAAAAAAACATTCATTTAATGACCACGGCATTCACTTAACAACTGCTACAGGAAAGGTTCTAAAATTAGATGTCGTCATAATGTGGCCTGCTTAATGACTGTGATGACTTTTGCGACCATAGTGTTGTGCTCAATGATGGTTGTAAGTTAAGAACTACCTGTGTAAAATCACAATTGGTCACTACTAAACCCAGGATCCTTATACTGCATTACTGTGAGCCAATCTGGCTGCCTCTTCATTGTTAAATGAATTTAGTCCCTATTGTGGGGTTAATTTAAATCGACATTCTTCATTTTTTAAACATACTGTGTTTCTTAGATGCTTTGTTCTTTTCCTTAGGGTTGGTTGTAATATAAAGGCGAGTTTAAAATCAAAGGCATAATTAAGACAATACATTAAATCACGGTGGAGTGTATTTCTTTAACATGTAATAATGATCTCGCTAAGATGTTAAAATTAGATTAATTCATACTTTTATTCTCGGAATGATAACTGTCTATTAGCAATAGATTTATTGAGGATTAGCAACGGAACTGTATCTGTTTCACGATTGTTAATCCTGAATGAAGTTTTTTTTGTAAAATTATTAATTGGCACTCAACTAAGGGATTATATTCGCTGTGCTGTCACACAGTGAGCAGAAAAAGGCTTCTGGGGTGATTAAGTAAAAAAAAATAATAATAACAATCTCAAAGTGGAACAGTCAAAAGATAAATACTATACATTTAAATGTTCTCTTATCACCTACAATAGAAAAATAAATCCAAGACCACTCCCTGCTTTGTCGTGTTATGATTTAGCCGTTTCCATAGAACCGTGATGGCGAACTTATGGCACGCATGCTCAAAGTGACACACGAAACCATGTCACCCAGCACGCGCAACCTTGCCTGTTTGTCTTCCGGGTTTCTGGTACGCATGCGTGCGCGATGATCAGCTGTCCTTTGTGAGCGCTGCAGTGCCGAAAACCGGTGTGCACATGCACAAAAGACAGTTGATTGTCAGGTGCGCATGCACACCAGAAACTGGAAGTTTGGCTTTTCCGGAGCGCGATCCCTTAGTGTGCGCAGCAGTGCCAAAAACCGGCCTGCACATGCGTGCCAGCCAGCTGATCGTCGGTCACACATGCACCCTAGAACCCGGAAGTTCGGCTTTTCTGGAGTGTGACCCCGATGAGCGTGCACATGCGTGCGCGATGTTTCTGCACGACCTTTTTGGCACTCAGTGCCGAAAAGGTTTGCTATCACTGCCATAGAACTACTTATGGCACATTCAGTAATGTACATATCAGTGGTGGGTTGCTCCTGGTTCGCACCGGTTCACAAGAACCGGTAGTAAAAATTTGTAGTAGTTTGGAGAACCGGTAATAACATTGGCTGGCCACGCCCCCGAACCAGTTCCCGGCCCGGTCGCCGCTCGCTTACCCTGCCCACATCATCAGAGGCTTTTTTTTTACTTTTAAAAGCATTTTTTCTACAACCTCTTCGGCCGAAAAAATGCTTTTAAAAGTAATTAAAAAAAAAAGCCTCTGATGATTGCACGGCTCAGCTGGGATCATCAGAGGCTTTTAAAAGCATTTTTTCTACAACCTCTTCAGCTGAAGAGGTTGTAGGAAAAAAAATATTTTTAAAAGCCTCTGGCGATCCCAGCTTAGTTGCCCGATTGTCAGAGGCTTCTAAAAGCATTTTTTTCTGCAACCTCTTCGGCCAAAGAGGTTGTAGAAAAAAAAATGCCTTTAAAAGCCTCTGGCGAACCCAGCTGAGTTGCCTGATCGTCAGAGGCTTCTTAAAGAATTTTTTTCTGCAACCTCTTAAGGTTGTAGAAAAAATGCTTTTAAAAGTAAAGAAAAAAAAGTTGGCCACGCCCACCCAGTCACATTACCCCCCACCAAGCCATGCCCACAAAATAAGCCACACCCACAGAACTGGTAGTAAAAAAAATTAGAACCCACCCCTGGTACATATCTGAGATGAAAGGAGAAGTCCAATTTTGGTAAAGTTGGTATCGGACAAGAAAATGGCTTTCCAGAAAGGCAGTGACTTGTCAGAATGTGCTGTTCCTCTACTGATGGACTCTAGCAAGCATGACTAAACATACCATGGGAAAGATTTCCATGCTTTATTTGGTGTGATAAATCAAGGTTTGTGGGGGGTCTCCCAGGAGCTTTCTGAGCTTAGTGGTTTTCTTGCTTGTTTGATCACCGATGATGTTACTTAGCATGATAAGGAAACGTCCACAAGAAAACTACCAAGCCCAGAGAGCACCAAGGACCCTACACTTGAAACCTGAGCTAGAAATATTCTGCAGAATAAAGAAAAGAAGAGAAGAGTAGAACAGAGTAAGAATAGTAAGCAGAGAGCAAACCCTTCCTGCACTGATAATGTTACCTAGTTGGGTAATGAAATGTCTGCAAGAAAATACCAAGCTCAGACAAGCACCCAGTACTCCTGAGCTACACATATTCTGTAGAGTAGAGTAGAGTACAGTAGAGTACAGTAGTAAACAGAGAACAACCCCCACTCCTTTCTTGCACTGATAATGTTACCTAGTTGGGTAATGAAATGTCTGAAAGAAAACCACTAAGCTCAGAGAGCACCAAGAACCCTACAATTCAACCCTGCGCTACAAATATTATCCTCTATCAAATCAAGGTTTCTAATTGGGATGTGTTAAGGCAGAAAAAAAGTCCAATGTTCTACATTAGGCGCCATTCTAAACCATTGTCTAAAAATCATTTCAGAAGTTTGGAGAAATTTCCCACCTCATCCCATCTAGCTGAAGTCAACCAGAAGACTGGGAATTTCAAGATTTGACAAACTCACAATTTGAGCTATTTAAAATTTTTTTTAAAAAAAGTATTTGGGATGATTGACAGATGCTATTTAGACCTGTTGTGGAGGTCTTGCAATTTGGTGATCTTGCAGTCTTTCTCTTTCTTTCTTTCTTTCTTTCTTTCTTTCTTTCTTTCTTTCTTTCTTTCTTTCTTTCTTTCTTTCTTTCTTTCTTTCTTCCTTCCTTCCTTCCTTCCTTCCTTCCTTCCTTCCTTCCTTCTTTCTTTTCCCACTTTTATTGCTTTTTTATAAATAACTCAAAGTGGCAAACATCTCCAATGCGTAAATTGGAGGAATGCACTTTCCTCCTCCTATTTTCCCCACAACAATCCTGTAAGGTGGGTTGGGCTGAGAGAGAGAGTGACTGGGCCAAAATCACCCAGCTGACTTTTATGGCTAAAGTAGGACTAGAACTCTCAGTCTCCCAGTCTCTAAGCTGGCACCTGAACCACTGCACCAATTGGCTCTACACAAAGATCCGAAAGCAAAGCAGGATGAAGACGAAGGAAGGACATTTAATTGTTCTTACTCCATTTGGTTCTTGCTGTTTTTACCTTAAAAACACTTTTGTTGTTTTTACCTATAATTCCGTTCCACTTTCCCCCTAATCTGTTTTCTCTTCCCTTCTTGAATTGCATATTTAAATACGTAATTATGCATATTTTCTTTTAAAATACTCCCTTCAGATAAGAGCTACTGCAAAATGCTTTCTTCCCAATTCACAGTTCTATGATAAAGTTTCCAGTCTAGCTTGACTATATTAGCGAGCTGGGTCCCACTCCCTCCCCGAAACGATTCTCTGCAAAACATTATCCCCCCTTTGTGCGCACTTGCCTACATACATATATTTCAAGAGACAATATATCCCAAAACACCTATTTCAATATGTAGTCCATCTTATTTTATCTTGTCTTTTTTTTAAAAAAAACAAAAATAAAAAATCTACAGATTAATGGAGAACTGGGACGAAACAGAGCTGGGGGTTACTGCCTGTGAAAGTGACCTGGATCAGAAATAATCCACCTGTCAATCTCTTGCTGAGGCAACAATCTCTCCCATTATTGGTGACACTCAGGTAAGTTTGGGGACAAAGGGCCGTGGGATGGAATGGAGCTGTTTGGCTTTGCATGCTTAACGACGTCGCCTACCGGAAGAAGAGTCAATTCTGGTGCTTTCTACCCGGTTTGGTCTCTGATTTGTAATACAGGTAGTCCTCAACTTAGAACAACTGGATCTAGAATTTCCGTTATTTATTTAAGGTGGCTGTTAAGTGAGTTGCACCCGATTTTATGACTTTTTTTTTTTTTTTTGGCCAGGGTTGTTAAGCAAATCTCTGCAACTGCCAAATAAATTTTGCAGTCGCTAAAGGAATACAATGGGGAAAGTCGCAAATGACAATCATATGACCTCAGGATGCTCAGGGGTGAAATCCACAGGTTCTGACAGGTTCTGGAGAACCGGTAGCAGAAATTTTGAGTAGTTCGGAGAACCGGGAAATGCCACCTCTGGCTGGCCCCAGAGTGGGGTGGGAATGGACATTTTGCAATATCCTTCCGCTAGGAATGGAGAGGGAATGGGGATTTTGCAGTATCCTTCCCCTGGAGTGGGGAGGGCATGGAGATTTTGCAGTATCCTTCCCCTGCCACGCCCACCAAGCCACGCCTACAGAACTGGTAGTAAAAAAAAAATTGGATTTCACCACTGAGGATGCTGCAACGGTCATAAATACATGTTGGTTGCCAGGCGCCTCAATTTTGATCACGTGATTGTGGGGATGCTATGCAGGAAGTGTGAGAAGTGATCCTCGCTTTTTTCAGTGCCATTGTGACTTCAGACAAACGGTTGTAAGTTGAGGGCTACCTGTATCATTTGCTCTAAGGGCTGATGATGGGCCTGATGGACTGAAGCATACGGAGGTTGCTTATCCTGATTTTTAAAGAGACCAAGGAGTGAATTTATCCATAATCTAAATTGTGTCTAGATTGCAACCTTCGGGACAAACCTGTTCTGAATTCTCTCCAGCTGAGCTTGTCCGTCACTAGAAGAAAAAAGGTACCATTTTACCACGTTCTGGATATGATTCATTAAATTGCTGCAGACTCTGAATAAATGCCAGCTCCATTCTATGGAGGGCTTGGAATGCGCGTCTGAATTAGTTTCCTCTCAATTCCTCTCTGAAAATTCCCCAAAAAATTCCTCTCAGAAAATTCCACAAAAAATTCCTCTCCGAAAATTCATTTTCTGAATTCTCGAGCCTGAAATAGTTATGAAAAGTGAGGTCAGTCGGAATTTTTTCTCTGCTGTGATGTTTTGTTATCGTTGTTTTATTGTGGCTTTGTACCGTAGGCTTCTCGTCTACTGGTGTAGCGTTCACTGAATTTAAATTATTAGGTGGCCTGAAAGCATAAATGAATAAGTTAGCAAAATTAATGAACTACCTCACTGTGTGTTGGAGTATTCCGAAAACTTTTATTTTGCTGACATTGTAGAGGAATACTGTATAAATTTTGTTGTGAGTTCAGAACTTAACTCTTAGGGGAAAAAGCCTATAAAAGTTATTTTAATATTTGGATGTTGATGTAGCTTTGTCTTTTTAAAGGGTGGATGGAGGTTTTTGTTGCTGAATGTTGAATGCACAGGAAGATCACGTTAAAACCCTATTCTTTGTAAATTAAATCAACTTTTTTATGTAGGAAATGAAGGTTTCTGCGCTTTGTGATTTTAGGACATTCACTTTATTTGCTTGAATTAAGTCATTGTATTGATTTTAAATTCCTTTGCAGTTTCATTCTAAATCTGAAACATGAGTGGAGAGTAAGATATAAAGAGGAATGATTGTATTGTTAGTAAAAAAAAAAGATTTTAAAGATTTTTTTTAGTGATTTTCAAAGAGGGTAAAAGTACAAATGTCATTGGAGTGAGATCTGTCTTTGCCATTTTCTCACATGAGAGAAAGATCTGGAGAAATATATATTAAAAAATTGTAAATTTGTCTTTTTTGTTCTGAATTAAATTGACTATGAGCCTCTACAAACCCAATCAGTAAAGGGATAATTTTTTTTTGCATTTCCATGTAGTTACCTGGATTTTTGCAACCTAGCTCTAGTTATGCTTACATCAGATTCTGTGATGTAGTTATGTGTATCTATGAAAAAGAGAAAGAAAGCATAAGGGGGTGAAAACCGGATGAAATTTGAGTAACGGCTCAGTCTGAAACCAGAAACAAGCCAAAAACCTCACATTGAACTTGCATATTTGTGATTGCATTTCATCAATTCTACAATTCTGTATGCAGATCATGTCTAATTGCGAGGGCTTTGTATAGATGCAAGAAGTCTTCGACTTACGACCATAACTGAGCCTAAAATTTATGTTGCTTGGTGAAACATTTCTTAAGTGAGTTTTGCCCCATTTTACGACTTTCCTCGCCACAAGTTCTTAAGCGAATCAGTGCAGTTAATCACCCGGATGTTAAGTGAACCTGGCTTCCTCGTTGACATTGCTTGTCAGAAGGCAGCCAGAGTTGTGAACATGAACTGGGGACGCTGCAACCGTCATAAATACGAACGAGTTGCCAAGCGTCCAAATCTTGGTCATGTGACTATGAGGATGCTCCAACAGTCGTAAGTGTGAAAAATAGTCATAAGTCATCTTTTTTTCACTGACGTTGTGACTTTGAATGGTCACTAAACGAACTGTTGTAAGTTGTTCTGCCCCAGCTACGGACCTCAAAGAGCGCAGCACACACAAAGTCTGTACAAACCTTAGTTTACTAAATTAAATCAGTCTTTTTCAAACAAAGGCTGTTAATTAACTTTCTTAACAGCCTACAAGAATCCAAAGAATAAATAATCATAATCTTACTTGGATTGGCAGAAAGCCCAAAAACAATTTGCAGGACACTGATAAAAAAACTAAGATCCAGACGCGAAGGAGAGTGAACGAAGTTGTTCCCTGCAAATTGCCTCAGTTGTCGTCCTTCCTTAAATAGGCTAAGGGAATGGACAATTAGCCCCAACCCTTACTCTCGAGACCTCCTCCTGAGGAGCCACTCCTGCCTTTTGGCAGCTCTGCGCGCCCGTGCATCGGGAAGAGGCTCCTCCTCTTCTTCTTCTTCTTCACTTATGGGAGCTTCTGGAGGTTCTGAAGGCCCTGGCTGAATCCCTGCCTCTGGCACCACATCTTCTCCAGCCTCCTCATTGTCCGACTCGAGTGCCAGTTGCACAGGCTGCTGGCGCAGCACCACACCAGCCTCCTCGCTGTCGGAATCAGCTACTATCTGCACAGGCTGCTGACGGGCCACAACACAAGTCGACGACTACCTGTATTGGTTAGATTTGTATTTTGCCTTCCCTTTAGGAATTTAAGAAGGCATACACAACACATTTTTCTCTATTAACCCCCCCCCCCGCCCCAGTCCTTTGGGTGCTCTACTCTGAAAGATAGACTGTGGCTGTAAGTAAGACTCTCTAGTTCCAATTCAACACCTAATCCTCTACACCGCACTGACCCTTAGCTCTGTGGCTGATGCACTGTCTCCTAAATGTAAGACTTAGTGTTCATATTCTGTAAAACCCTGATTATTTTAACCCTAGTTTATTGATTAAATGACAGTTGGCTGGATTTGTACTTCATAGTAAGCTACAGCCCATGCATTACAGTGGCCCGAATCAGGCAAAAGGCTAAGCTGAAACTGAAAAACAAAGTAAATTATATTTAGGGCAGTATGCCAACCCATCATAGGAATCTGACAAAGGCCACAAGAACACTATGTGTGTCGTGGCTGGGCTAACGTCAGTGATGGCATTTATGTCATTTGCACAGTGACATCACAGCACTCATTCACCCCTCTTCCTGAGGGGTGTTTACTGTGTTTTCCCGAAAATAAAAGACCCTGTCTTATATTTTTTTGAACCCTGAAATAAGCACTTGGCCTTATTGCCATGCACTCAAAAGCCCGATTGGGCTTATTATCAGGGGATGTCTTATTTTGGGGAAAACGGGGTAGGTTTATTGTGGCTACACACAAATTACAATATCAGAAGTATTGCAGCTTTGGAAGTTTGTGGGTTTACATTCAAAACACCAACATGTCGATCTGTATACCGTGTTTCCCCGAAAATAAGACCCGGTCTTATATTTTTGGGGGCTCCAAAATAAGCACTAGAGCTTATTTTCGGGGGATGTCTTATTTTCCCCCCATGTATCGGATGCCCACTTCTTCTGCTTGCTTGCAGCTGTAATGGAGCAGACAAGCCGAGATACGGTGGGACGGAGTGGGTGGCTGGCCGCAGGAGGCTTGTCTTCGTGTTTCTCAGCTTTCCTGCGGCCCACGTGGTGCATCAGGTTCCCCTTCCTTTCTCCTGCGCCTCTACCTGCTGCTGGTGCTGCCGCGTGAAGATGAGCATCCTGCCGCCGCCCACTTGCTCCAGCCCACCGACTCTCGGCTTTCCCACATCCCGTGTGGCGTGTCTGGATTGCATACTTTCCCCACACCTCTAATGCTTGGACAGGCTATCAACTCACCTGTGCTGCGCTGGCTGCGGCTGCCACCGAACAATCGGCCCCCATGCAATTGCCACCTCAGGTGCTGGCCATGCCTCCCCCCGATGATGAACTTAACTAGGGCTTACTTTGGGATAGGACTTATGTTGGGAGCATGCTAAAAATCGGTGTAGGGCTTATTTTTGGGGTAGGGCTTATTTTTCAGGGGAACACGGCACCGCTTATCGTGGGTAGCTGTTTGTTAATCAGAGTAGTCTTACTGAACTGGAGGAGATCACAGGTGATGGATGGACATACAAGACTAATGTTGAGAAAGGCAAATGCACAGGGAGGGGTCGCTGGAGAAAGATGCAGTAAAGGGTCTTTGGTACTCTCTGAGCTTGGTTGTTTTCTTGAAGATGTTTCATTACCCAACTAGGTAATATCATCACTGTAGGTGGGAGTGTAGTTGCTATTCCCACTCTTTTCTAGCATTGATGATGTTATCTACTAATGAAACATCTGCAAGAAAACAACCAAGCTCAGAGAGCACAAGGAACCCACAATTCAATCCTGAATACAAGACCCGGTGGCCTATACAAGACCCAGTGGCCTAGAGGTGGAGCTCTTGCCTCACAATCAGGAGGTTGTGAGTTCGATCCTAAGTAGAGGCAGATATAGGGTCTCCTGCTTTGGCAGGGGGTTGGACTAAATGATCTAGAAAGTCCCTTCCAACTCTGTTAATCTTCTCTTCTATTGAAAACTGACATGAAAGCCCTTTCAGTAAATTAGCTTGTCAAACAGAAGTTCAAACTAAATCAATTTTCCTAAACGTCCTAGTGTTTCATAAGCAAGATATTTTTGAAATTTTTGATATTTTTGAAAGGCTATTGCTTAACGCGTTGTAAGCCACCCTGAGTCTCCGGAGAAGGGCGGCCTATAAATCAAATTTAAAAAAAAATGGGAGAGAATTAAATCCTTAGTTATTTGGAATGCTGAAATCTCAGTTACAAGTGTCAGGAAGATCATCAGAACAATAGCAGAGCAGAAGTCTTGGAAGCAGAAAGTCACAATTTCAATCCTTGGTATTGAACTGACCAAGGCTCTTATCTCAAATTAATGTGTAGGATCATTGAATCGGGGAGTTGGAAGGGACCACGAGGCTGATTTAATTCAATCCTTCTTGCAGTGTGCATGAAGACCAGTTAAACCTGCATTGGGAAGTGGTTACTCAGCCTCTTCTTAAAGCCCTTCAGAAAAAGAAATGGAGAACTCTTAACCTTCAGAGATAGACTGCTCCATTATTGCATAAATTTTTGCATCAATATATTTTCCCCTGATATTTAAAGAAATCTAGGTTATCTGCTGCTCATACCCATTATTTCTGAGTGGCAATGGAGATAGTTTTGGATCATCTTCCATATATAACTTTTTTAAATATATTTGAAAATCAATATCATAAATATGAGCCAGCAGTTTGCAGCAGCTGCCAAAAAAGCCAACACAGTTATAGGCTGCATAAACAGGGGGATAGAATCAAGATCACTTGAAGTGTTAATACCACTTTATAATGCCTTGGAAAGGCCACACTTGGAGTACTGCACTCAGTTTTGGTCGCCACGATGTAAAAAAGAAGTTGAGACTCTAGAAAGAGTGCAGAGAAGAACAACAATGATTATTAAGGGACTGGAGGATAAAACAAATGAAGAACGGTGGTAGGAACTGGGTATGTCTAGTTTAATGAAGAGAAGGACTAGGGGAGACATGATGGCAGTCTTCCAATATCTCAGGGGCTGCCACAAAGAAGAGGGAGTCAAGCTATTCTCCAAAGCACCTGAGGGCAGGACAAGAAGCAATGGGTGGAAACTAATCAAGGAGAGAAGCAACTTAGAACTAAGGAGAAATTTCCTGACAGTGAGAACAATTAATCAGTGGAACAACTTGCCTCCAGAAGTTGTAAATGCTCCAACCCTGGAAGTTTTTAAGAAAATGTTGGACAACCATTTGTCTGAAGTGGTGTAGGGTTTCCTGCCTAAGCAGGGGGTTGGACTAGAAGACTTCCAAAGTCCCTTCCAACTCTGTTATTCTGTTATTGTCTACTCTAGAGCTGTGGTGGTGCAGTGGTTAGAGTGCAGTACTGTAGGCTACTTCTGCTGACTGCCCGCTCACCAGCAGTTTGGTAGTTCAAATCTCACCAGGTTCAAGTTTGACTCAGCCTTCCGTCCTTCCGAGGTTGGTAAAGTGAGGACTCAGATTGTTGGGGGCAATAGGCTGACTCTGTCAACTGTTTAGAGAAGGCTATAAAGCACTATGAAGCGGTATATAAGTCTACGAGCTATTGCTATTTGGTCTTCCAATATTTGAGGGGCTGTCACAGAAAGAGGGGATCAATTTATTCTCCGAAGCATCTGAAGGAGAACAAAAAGCAATGGATGGACACTAATCAAGGAAAAATCCAACCTTAGTACTAAGGAGAAATTTCCTGAAGGTGAGAACAATGAATCCGTGGAACAACTTGCTTCCACTTTTCTGAAATATTATAAGGTCTCCTGCTTGAACAGGGAGCTGGATTAGAAGACCTCAAAGATCCCTTCCACTTCTCTTATTCTGTATTCTGTTCTCCACACTAAATATCCCAAGCTCCTTCACCCTGTCTTCATAGGATACGACTTCAAGTCCTAGCATCATCTTTTTCATAACTCCTAATATCCTTGTTCTCCTTTTTTCCTCACAACAGTTTTATCAGATTAAGTTTAAATGACCACTCAGTAACTGTGATGAAATGGAGACCCGTAGCTGGGTCTCACCAGTCTAGAATTCTAGCTATTCTCTCACATAATCTTTATGGATAAATAGCTCATATAATTGCTATTTCGGCTTTTATGGCTGAATTGGCGAGAAACATCAGTGTAGATATTCTGGCTATTAGCCCCCAATTGGTCCCCTAAAATCGAATCTCCCTCTGATGAATGAGGAGGGTGGGGGATGAAGAAAGCTTGTATTTATGTTAGCTTAAAAGCAATTTACAATGTTGATGGCTCCCAACCATACTGAGATTCTTACTCACTTGCATTTAAATTTAATTAAAGTGAAATGCAGTTTATATGATTGCTCTCCAGGCATGTATTTCATATTTTACTCTCTGAATCATATTAAACACCACACAGTTTGGAGAGAGAACGGGAGAGAGAGAGAGAGAGTGTGTGTGTGAGAGAGAGAGAGAGAGAGAAAGGGAAGGAAGGAAGGAAGGAAGGAAGGAAGGAAGGAAGGAAGGAACAAAAGGAAGGAAGTTAAAAGAGACAAAAGTAACAGAAAAGTGAAAAAGAAGTAAAGGGTGGGAGGGACGGAAGGAAGGAAAGAAAAGAACAAAAGGAAGGGAGGAAGGAAGTTAAGTGAGAGAAAAGTATTAGAAAACTGAAAAAGAAATAAAGGGAGAGAGGGAGGGATGGAAGGAAGAAAAGAAGGAAAAGAACAAAAAAAAGTAAGTTAAAAGAAAGATAAGTAATAGAAAAATGAAAAAGAAATAAAGGGAGGGAAGGAAGGAAGGAAAAACAAAAAGAAGGAAGGAAGGAAGGAAGGAAGGAAGGAAGGAAGGAAGGAAGGAAGGAAGGAAGGCCTCTGAGTGCTCCTTCCAAGAGGGCAAATCACAATTGCTCACCTTTTTTATGAAATCAACATTAACCTGATGGCTTAGTTCCATGTGTGTGAACACAGCTGCATGTGACTGCTTGAAACGTGGCTGCACTTAGCTTCTGAACTTCTCCACCGTCAAGTATTCCTTAACTTGTTCGAGAAGGCCATACAGATTAAAAAAAATACATGCTTAAGGAATCAGTTCTCCTCTCAACCATGGAGCTACATCTTGCCTACCTCGCAGGGACATTGGGGAGATAAAATGAAGAAAGGCAGGCTGGTTTGCAAGCCAAATGCAATAAAGTAGGTACAAAAAACGATAAAAATGAATCCATGATGACTCATAAACGTTTATGGACTAACCCTTGACTGCCATCTGTTGCTCATTCCAATGTTTACAACCCTGATACAGTTGCATTCATTCAATAGAACACACTCCCTTGTCCTAGGAGGGATTTGCAAAGGCGTTAGACCCAATTGAGTTAATCTGTGCTGGACAACGGCTGTTATGAGGTTTCTCATTCATCCGGGAAGGAACTCCTTGGAACTGAACAGGGCTTACTTCTAAGTAAACCTATTTTGTGATTGTGTGTGTGATAAGTCTTCCACATCTGGAAGGCTGCATCCAGTTTTGGTCATCATTACAAAAAAGGTGTCGAGACTTTGGAAAAAGTGCAGAGAAGAGCAACTAAGAGGATTGAAGGCCTAGAGATTAAAACATATGAAGAACGAGGAACTGGGTATGTCTAGTTTAATGAAGAGAAGGACTAGGGGTGACATGATAGCAGTCTTCCAATATCTCAGGGGCTGCCACAAAGAAGAGGGAGTTAAGCTATCCTTCAAAGCACCTGAGGGCAGGACAAGAAGCAATGGGTGGAAACTAATCAAGGAGCGAAGCAACCTAGAACTAAGGAGAAATTTCCTGACAGTGAGAACAATTCATCAGTGGAAGGACTTGCCTCCAGAAGTTGTGAATGCTCCAACCCTGGAAGTTTTTAAGAAGATGCTGGATAACCATTTGTCTGAAGTGGTGTAGGGTTTCCTGCCTAAGCAGGGGGTTGGACTAGAAGACTTCCGAGGTCCCTTCCAACTCTGTTATTCTGTTATTGTCTACTCTAGAGCTGTGGTGGCGCAGTGGTTAGAGTGCAGTACTGTAGGCTACTTCTGCTGACTGCCCGCTCACCAGCAGTTTGGTAGTTCAAATCTCACCAGGTTCAAGGTTGACTCAGCCTTCCGTCCTTCCAAGGTTGGTAAAGTCAGGACTCAGATTGTTGGGGGCAATAGGCTGACTCTGTCAACTGCTTAGAGGAGGCTATAAAGCACTATGAAGCGGTATATCGGTCTAAGTGGAATTAAGGAGAAACTTCCTAACAGTGAGAACAATTAACCAGTGGAACAGCTTGCCTTCAGAAGTTGTGGGTGCTCCATCACTGAGGCTTTTAAGAAGAGACCGGACAGCCACCTGTCTGAAATTGTATAGGGTTTCCCAAAGGTGCCTTTTCAAGAGGCAACTGCAGCCAAGAAGGTTTCACACCCATTTGCACTATTCAAAGTGACCCTGAGGACAAAGATAAACCTCAAGGACTCTCTAAAAGACCAGCAAATGACCAGCTGTCTGCAAGGAGTATAAACCCTTCCATTCCCCACCATCCATCCAGAGCTGAAGAAGCTTCCTGACTGAGAAGCAAAACGTCTTCAAAGAAAAAACAGAAAGTTCAGTTGCCTCTTGAAAAAGCTCCTTTGGGACAACCATGATCTGGATGACTGAGAATCTCCATAGACATTTAGCAAGGTATAGGGTCTCCTGCTTGAGGCTGGACTAGAAGATCTCTATGGTCCCTTCCGACTCTACTCTGCTTGCTTTGCTAATGTGAAAAGGATAGGGGAGAAGGCTCTATGTATGTGTGAATGCCTATCTGAATAGGGATGCCCCCCCCCATAAGACCCATTTCCCCGAGACGTAGTAGGGGACTGGCAGAGACCGAGAGCTCGGACTGCTAAGGCAGAACGCAGCTGTGCTTTGTTTATGCTCAGGCTACAATAAAAAAAAAGGGGGGGGCAATAAAATTCGAGATGTCAGATCTCCACTTTACTTTATTTATGCTATTTCCTCTGAGCTCTGTCACCCGGCACATTAATCTCCACGGTTCCAGCAAGAACAGGACAGATTAAAATATCGCAGCTCAAAATAGGAGTCAAACGGAAGGAGATTCATCATCGCCTCTATTACCAAAAAAGAAAAAGAGAGAGAGAGAGAGAGCCAAAAGAAATATGTAAAATAGGAACGCCAAAGTTATCCTGGACTCATACTGTTCCTCCTTTGTGGTTTTTGGGGAGGGGAATGGGGAGGGGGGTGAGGGGACAAAATCTGTGGCTTTCCTGGAGTCAATGATGAATTATGCAAATCGCAATTCCTTTAAATAACTGATTCATCGCTTTTGGGGTTTCCCTTTTTTTTTAAAGCTTACTCAGAGGGTCCGCGGGGATCAAACCGCTCCCAACTCTTTGTATTTTAAAAGAAAAGGATAATTTCGAAACCCTGTGCTGTATATCCCTCAACTGCAGTACTCCTTACTTATATAAGTAAGTAAGTGGTCAGTGATACTATCGCTTTCCAACGTGCAGACAGAAAGAAATATTGATAAAACCCCATAGTTCGCTACTGCAACATATTCTATAGGGCAGCTTAACTAAATAAAAAAAAATACAGATAATCCTGTACAGGGAGTCCTTGATTTACAAACACAATTGGGACCAGAATTTTCATTGCTAAATTGTTAACTGAGTTGCATTGGATTTTTATGACCAGCTGGGTATATATCGGCTCAGTATCTGATAAGTCTTCTTCCATTACTTCTTGTCTTGCCCTCAGGTGCTTTGGAGAATAGGTTGTCCTCCTCTTCTCTTTGACAGCTCCTCAAGTACTGGAAAACTGTTATCATGTCACCCCTAGTCCTTCTCTTTGGTAGACCAGGCATATCTAGTTCCCTCATCTCTCAACGTCGGATGAGGAGAGGACATCTTTCTCCTTCCATCCTGGCCTCTTTTTACCGAGGCACGATTGAGAGTGTTTTAACAAACGCATCCCTGCTTGGTTCGGTGGCAGCAGCACCTGAGATAGAAAGTCCCTACAGAGAGTGGTAAGGACAGCCGAGAAGATTCTAGGAAGCTCACATCCTGTTATATAAATTCAAAATAAAATAAAAATAAATAGATAAATAAATTCAGGATACTGCTTAGACGCGCTATGTGCTTAGAGCTCAAAGCATTGTTAGAGACCCCACATGCCCACTTCACGGTCTGTTTCTGTTGCTCCCCTCTGGGAGGAGGTTTCAAAGTATTTCTAGCAAGGACTACCAGATTCTGTAACAGCTTTGTTCCTTATGCCATCGCAAGATTCATTTTTCTTTCTATGTACATGTATACATCTGAACTAGACTGTGTTGTTTCTCCGTGTCATATAATATATGTGGGTATATGCATACTTTTGTATTTATCTATTTATTTATTTGGTCATATTTATGTAGTGTATATTGGAGGTGGAGACCCTTTGAGATTTTGTATGCAACGAAATTTCATTTTAATGTATGCCAATTAGTGTACATTCAAAGTGACAATGAAGTTTTTCTATCGTACGGTTTAGCCTCCAGATCCTTTCCTGAATCCTGACTGAAATCAAATATTTGATTTCTAATTGTTCGACCCAATTATGAATCCAAGACTCCAAAAACATATTTTTGAAAGTGGAAATAATTAATGCGAGCTCTGTAGACTTGTTGGTATCTCTTAATAGTTTTGGCAGGCATCATATCAAAGCTTCTTAACTTTCAGCTGTCATGTACTAGCAATACATTTCATCTGTCAAAATCTGTCAAAAACACATAACAGAACGTAAATAGTTGAGTTTCAGAAAACATTCAATATTTGTACTTGTCAGTTGGGTGTACATTTTCATTATCAAACAGGACTGGCGGAAAGAAAATTGATACAGAGGACAAAAAAATAATGTAATTTGGAACTATTGTAATCTAACTAAGATAATAAGCTGAGCAAGATGTCAGATGCATTCCACCCATTAATAATAATTTTACATGCACCTCTTCCAACCTGCTACTTTTGCATTAGAAACTGCATGCTTACAAACCCTTGTTAAAAACTGAATTATAGTTCGCTTCCATACAAGTCTTCTGCATGACGAGTCCCTGGTTGAATATAATCAGGGAGAACATGGAATGACTGAGAATCTCTACAGATGTTTAGCTACACAATTTGGGATGGACACCCTTGGAATGGTGTGGGAGTAGGAATGGATTTCCAGAAAAAAAAATGCAGACTACAGGAACCAGGAGCACCGATAAACCTCCTAAGAGTCAACCTATTCTCCACAGGATCTGAAGGCAGAACAAGAAGCAATGGGTGGAAACTAATCAAAGAGAGAAACAACCTAGAACTAAGGAGAAATTTCCTGACAATTAGAACAATTGACCAGTGGAACCACTTGCCTCCAGAAGTTGTAGACGCTCCAACACTGGAAGTTTTTAAGAAGATTTTGAATAACCATTTGTCTGAAGTGGTGTAGGGTTTCTTGCCTAAGCAAGGGGTTGGACTAGAAGATCTCCAAGGGCCCTTCCAACTCTGCTATTCTGTTGTTCAATGGATGCTGCAGAAATCATCACAATATAATTTATATTGAAAAAACTAGATATCCCGATTAAAATTAATTATCTAGTAGCGTAACATATGCAGCATGTTATAGACTCAACTCCTGGTGATTACATGTATTTATTCATGTTTTCTTGGAAACGGTCCTGAAGTGGCTCCCAATTGCCATTTCGGGTATGTTTTTTAGATTTAAGATTTTTTTTGCCAGCACCTCATCCTGATATTAACTAGGTGTAACTAAGCCTGCAGATTTCCCCCACCCCAAGATCAGCCTTGTGGCTAGATGCTGCCCCCTGCTGGGACATCATAAGTAGAAACCAGTACAAATATCAATTAAATCCTCTTAATTGGGTAACCAGAGATTGAGTTATGCATGGGAAACCCCTCCATGTTGACTGGCTCCAAAAAAAAAAAAAAAAAAATCCTAGAGATGCAGAGGGAAATGTTTGGGAATGTTGTGTGTGTGTGTGTGTGTGTGTGTGTGTGTGTGTGTGTGTAGGGGGACCTGATGAGAGAAGATGAAGGTTTGGAAAGGAAACCTTTGATTCAAGGGTCAAGGGCAGTGGTAAGTTTCAGATTTTTTTACTGTTGGTTCTATGGGTGTGGCTTGGTGGGCGTGGCTTGGTGGGCGTGGCAGGGGAAGGATACTGTAAAATCTCCATTCCCACCCCACTCCGGGGGAAGGATACTGCAAAATCCCCATTTCCTCCCGATCATCTGGGACTTGGGAGGCAGAGAATAGATGGGGGTGGGGCCCGTCAGAATTTTTTACTACTGGTTCTCTGACCTACTCAAAATTTCCGCTACCGGTTCTCCAGAACCTGCTGAAACCCGCCTCTGATCAAGGGTTATAGATGGAATAGCCTAATGGGTTATATATGCTCACAGACTGAAATAAGAAGTAATGGATGGAAACTTATGAAGAAGAGAAGCAACTTAGAACTAAGGAATTTCTTGACAGCGAGAACAACTAACCAGTGGAACAGCTCGCCTTCAGAACTTGTGCATGCTTTATCATTGAACTATTTTCTGGAATGATATGGGGCAGGGGTGAAATGCTCCTGGTTCGGACTGGATCGCCTGATCCGGTAGTGATGGAGGCGGGTGGTTCGGAGAAGTGGTAGGAAAAATCCCTGCCCCCTCCCCCATGCCCAGCTGAGCTGCACAATCATCAGAGGCTTTTTTTTTTTTTTTTTTTACTTTTAAAAGCATTTTTTCTACAACCTCTTCGGCCGAAAAAATGCTTTTAAAAGTAAAAAAAAAAAGCCTCTGATGATCGCGCGGCTCAGCTGGGATCATCAAAGGCTTTTAAAAGAAAAAAAACCTTTTTTTCTTTTAAATGCCTCTGACGATCCAAGCTGAGTTGCCTGATCGGCAGAGGCATTTAAAAGAAAAAAAGTCTTTGCCGATCAGACAACTCAGCTGGGATAGTCAGAGCCTTTTGAAAGCACTTTTTTACAACCTCTTTGCTGAAGAGGTTGTAGAAAAAAATGGTTTTAAAAGAAAAAAAAATTAGCCACGCCCACCAGTCACATTAACCCCCCCCCCACCAAGTCACGCCCACAGAACTGGTAGTAACAAATTTTAGATTTCACCCCTGGTATAGGGTCTTCTGCTGGAGCAGGGGGTTTGGATCAGAACACCTCCAAGGTCCCTTCCTACTCTGGTCTGTATTCTGTATAAAGATGCAGCTGCTTTAAAGAGCTGTTGGCACATGCTACATTCTTACCATAGTGATTATGCAGTGCTGGTTGCATACTCTAGCTCAGTGTTGGCGAACCTTTTCAGTATCAAGGGCCGAATTGGGAGCGTGAGCGGGGGAGAAACCAGAAGAGCAGCTCCCTGGCAGGCACGTGTAGGAACGCCGAAACCCGGAAGAGCAATGGGCGATGGCTGGCGTGCCCGGAGAGATGGCTCTGCGTGCCACTTCTGGCACGTGTGCCATAGGTTTACCATCACTGCTCTAGCTATTCCTGGCTACCAATTTGTAGCTGAAGCGAAATTTTGGGATTTGTCTGGAGGGTTTTGTCAAACTAGAAGGAAGCCTATTCAATCCAGCTGGCCAAATCTTTGAGGTAGAAGACTTTCAAATACAAATTGTCCTCAACTTACAGCAGTTCATTTAAGGACCGTTCAAAGTTACAACGGCAGTGAAAAAAAGTGACTTATGACAGTATTTCACGCTTATAACCATTGCAGCATCCCCCCATGGTCACGTGATCAAAATTCAGACGCTTGGCCACTGACTCATTTATGACGGTTGCAGTGTCCCAAGGTCATGTGATCCCCTTTTGCAATCTTCGGACATGCAAAGTCAATAGGGAAGCCAGATTCACTTAACAGTAACAGTAACAGTAACAGTAACAGTAACAGTAACAGCCCTGTTACTAACTTAACAACTGCAGTGATTCACTTAACAACTGTAACAAGAAAGGTCGTAAAATGGGGCAAAACTCACTTAACAAATGTTTCACTTAGCAATAGAAATTTTGGGCTCAATTGGTCGTAAATTGAGGATTAGCTGTAGTTAAGAACCATCCTCTAGAACAGTGATGGCTAACCTTTTTGCCATTGCATGCCAGGAGGGGGGGCAGGGGGTGGGGGGGTTGTGCGCATACGCCCACACCCATAATTCTATGCGCCCCACCTCCGTGCATGTGTGTGACCCCCCCCCCGCCGCTCCCCCCACTCCTGGCACGTGATGGCCCGGTAGGCCTGTTTTTCTTTCTCACCTGGCTCCAGGGCCTCTCTAGGTAGGACCGGAAGTTGTCAAACGGGCCATTTTCAGCCTCTGGAGGACCTCCGGGGGAGGGGTGGAGAAGGCCGTTTTTGCCCTCCCCAGACTCCTAGAGAGGCCCTAGAGGCTGGGGACAGCAAAAAATGGGCCTTCCGGTCCCACCGGAAGTTGTCAAATGGGCCATTTTCGGCCGCCGGAGGACCTCCGGGGGGTGGGAAGGCCGTTTTTGCCCTCCCCAGACTCCTAGAGAGGCCCTGGAGCCAGGTGAGAGAGAAAAACAGGCCTTCCCCACCCCACCAGCTCTCTGGAGGCAGGAAACAGCCTGTTTCCCTACTTCTGGTGGGCCCAGAAGACCCGTAAATAAGCTGGCCGGTGCACACATTCGCGCCGGAGCTGAGCTCACGTGCCCACTGCTATGGCTACATGTGCCACCTGTGGCATATGTGCCATAGGTTCACCATCACGGCTCTAGAAGTTGAAAATTCACTTTATTTAGAAATTGTGTAACTCTATTCTTTTATTGCAGCTAAATATATGCTAATTATGGTCATATGTATGTATTAATTTGAAAAAAATACAGTAGAAACTAATTCCTTCTTTGTAATCATCAGAGAATTAATGTCTTCTTATTTGTAGCCACAGAGTCACATTAGTCTTCAACATTTCCCTATATTTATATTTCTAGGTTTGGTACAGTATTTGACATTTACGTAATAAGGGCCTGTTGACACAATGAAGATCCTGTGGTAATTAACCCAAAACTAAGATTACAACTTCTAAAGCTAGAAACAAGAGATTTTAGCTCATTTCATTATAGTTATTCTTATTTTTGTGAGACTCAAAAATGGAGCAGCAAGCTTGGAACAGGCAGAAGTTAATTATTCTGTATTTCAGGATTTTCTTTAGTCAAAAGCTAGCCATGTAATACGTAAGTGTGATCAGGCCTCATAAGTTCCTTTTTTTAGTGCCGTTGAAACTTTGAACGGTCACTAAATGAACTGTTGCAAATGATCCATCTAATTATGGTGGATTAAATAGGGTTCATTATTATGGTGGCCCAAAGGTGGACTATTAAAGTAGCAAAGCACAGAACATATTCTGCATTATGCTTGAAATAGCCCTTCCTCCATGGAGGGCAGAAGTTAGTCATCAAACTCCTATTTGTGAAATGGGCTCTTTTTTTATTTATTTGTCAAACATGTATAAAATAACAGATATAAGTATAAACATGATTATGAATACATGAAATGGGTACGAATAAAAGGGGATATTAGGACAGGGACAGTAGGAACATTGATGCACTTATGCATGCCCCCTTACAGACCTCTTAGGAATGGGGTGAGGTCAACAGTAGACAGGTTAAAGTTTTGGGGGTTTGGGGATGAAACCACAGAGTCGGGTAGTGCATTCCAGGCATTGACCACTCTGTTGCTGACGTCATATTTTCTGCAATCGAGTTTGGAGCAGTTTACCTTAAGCTTGTATTTATTGTGTGCTTGTGTATTGTTGTGGTTGAAGCTGAAGTAGTCATTGACAGGTAGGACGTTGTAGCAGATAATTTTGTGTACTACGCTTAGGTCAGACCGAAGGCGGCGTAGTTCTAAGTTGTCTAAGCCCAAAATTTCAAGCCTGGTGGCATAAGATATTCTGTTGTGAGCAGAGGAGTCGAGGACTCTTCTCATGAAATATCTCTGGACTCTCTCAATTGTATTAATATCCGATATGCAGTGCAGGTTCCAGGCAGATGAGCTGTATTCAAGAATTGGTCTAGCAAAGGTTTTGTATGCGCTAGTTAGCAGTACAATATTACCAGAGAAGAAACTATGTAAGATTAGGTTAACAACTCTTAATGCCTTTTTGGCAATATTGTTACAGTGGGCTCTGGCACTTAGATCATTAGAGATGAGTACTCCAAGGTCCTTGACAGAATTTTGGGATTGCATGGATTAAGGATGAGGTTAATCTCAATTTAGGGAGTGAATCCCAGCTCTGGGGAAGAGATTTCAGAGGGGGTTTCTGACTATGTATCCTTTTTTTGTGAACCTCAAGGATGTTTGCAAGAGAAATGGGTTTTGTTGAAGGTTCTTCCTGTGTTGGTTGCAGGAGCATCCTCTTTGCTTCAAAATGTGGGACGGAGAACAATTAGACAACCGACGTTAGATTGCTTGCAATCTTATACTGAATAGACAAGGGACAGCGAGGGAAGAAAAAGACAAAGGGACAAGATGAAAGATAATTATTGCTTTCAAGCTTGACTGTGGTGACTCCTTAATTGCTTCTGTAAAGCACAGCTCTACACCACACAACTGATTAAAGAAGCCCCTACATCCATCTCGCTTTGTCAGTGTCCCCCTTCTAAGCTTGTTCGCAGCCAGCAGAGACTGTATCTCTATAGCTTTTCGTAGACTGAAGTTTGACCTAAACATGAAATATCCCTGCAAATCACTCCGAGGGAAGGCTAGCCTCTGAGGCCTTCAGTATTTTATTTGTATTGATAAATAGTGCATGAAAAGTTTAAAGAAGAAATTAAAAAAATAGGTCTAGCAAACGTTGGAAATGTAATTAAAAATATCATATGTAGTGGACTTGTGTCAAAGCAAAAAAAAAAAAAAAATTGGACAAAGATACACAGGTGGTTAGAAAAGATGATGGGGAAACATGTAGATTTTAAACCTGAGTTGTTTTAATTAGGTATAATATCAGAAAAACTTAAGAAAAAAAGTATCTACTGTATTTTTCGGAGTATAAGACGCACGTTTCCCCCCCAAAAAAGAGGGTGAAAATCTGGGTGCGTCTTATACTCTGAATGTAAACCCCACCCAGTCTCTCAAATGGAGGTTTCAGAAGCTGAAAAAAGCCTGTGAAAGAAACTTCAGAAAAAAAGCCTCCAAACAGAGCTTCAGAAAAAAAGCCTCTGAAAGAAGTTTCAGAAAAAAAGCCTCCAAAACAGAGCTTCAGAAAAAAGCCTCCAAACAGAGCTTCAGAAAAAAGGCTCTGTTTCGGAGGCTTTCAGAAAAAAAAGTTTTTTCTGAAACAGAGTTTCAGAAGTTTCAGAGGCAGAAATATAAGCAAGCCACAGAGCTCACAACCAACAAATCTGTTGCTAAAATTCACCTCTGGGAACAGCTACAGTATTCCGGGAGGCCAATCCATCCGCCAGTCAGCTTTTTTCTTATTTTCCTCCCCAAAAACTAAGGTGTGTCTTATACTCCGGTGCGTCTTATACTCCAAAAAATACAGTATTTAGTATTACATGTCTTAACAGCAGCAAGGATTATTTTCGCACAATACTGGAAAAATGAAGATATACTGCAAGATGTAGAAATAGTCAAGAAGATATTAGATTGTGCAGAAATGGATAGATTGACATTGAAAATTAAGCGGAAAGAGGATGTAGAATATTATCAAACATGGAATTTATTTTACCAATGGTTGGGAAAAAGGGGTGGAGATTAAGAATGCAATTGGTATTGTTAAGCAAATTAAATACCCAGACAACACGATGTTTATAAAGCACTAAGAATTGTATTTAATAGAAAATCAATTTTTAAAAAAAGAGTTTAAATAAGAAAGCAGTGCAATTCAAACTGATTGCCAACTCTGAACCGAACCTGGCTGAAGCCATCTTTTGCTGCTTCATAGTTGCTTCATAGTTGCCACACACTCTGTGTGGGGGAGTAGTAGATAGACCTTCGGCAGACACAACAACGAGCCTTCCCATGGGAACCAAGGTCATCCCAACAGGTGACCGAGGAGCCTGCTGACTGTTTTAATTGGACAATGTGACTTGGTACAATTGGGGAGGAAAATGGTTACTCTTTTAATTATGCTATTACCGCGGGAAACTTCAGAGTTGGTTTTTTCTAGCTGTGCCGATACGTTGTATCCAATAAACATGTTCTTTGAGGGGCCTGCCTGCCTTGAAGTTCCTATTTCTTTGGATGCGTTACTCGGAATGCTGACACTAATTCAAGTTTTAGCAGGATGCCAGATAGGTCTCTCTCTCCCCCCCCACCCCTTTGGTCAAGGAGAATCTTCTAGAGGTAGTCCTCGACTTATGGCCATTTTTCACACGACCGTTGCAGCATCCCCATGGTCACGTGATCAAAATTTAGACGCTTGGCACCTGACTCATTTTCATGATGATTGCAGTGTACCTGGGCCATGCAATCACCTCTTGCGACCTTTGTTGACGAGCAAAGTCAAGTTATGCTCACAATTGAGCCCAAAATTTCTGTTGCTAAGTGAAGAATTCGTTAAGTGAACTTTGCCCCATCTTACGACTTTCCTTGCCACGTTGGTTAAGTGAATCACGACGGTTGTTAAATTAGTCGCACAGTTGTTAAGTGAATCTGGTTTCTCCATTGATTTTGCTCGTCAGAAGATTACAAAAAGGGATTCACATGAACCCCTGATGCAAGCATCAGATGTGAGTCAGCTATCAAGCATCCCAATGTAAATCACGTGAAAAATGCTTTTAAAAGCCTTTGACGAGCCCAGCTGAGTTGCCTGACCGTCAGAGGCTTTTAAAAGCATTTTTTTTACAACCTCTTCGGCCGAAGAGGTTGTAGAAAAAATGTTTTTAAAAGAAAAAAAAGCCTCTGACGATCAGGCAACTCAGCTGGGATCGTCAGAGGCTTTTAAAAGCATTTTTTAACAACCTCTTCGGCTGAACCAGTCACATTAACCCCTCCCACCAAGCCATGCCCACAGAACCGGTAGTAACAAATTTTACATTTCACCACTGCACAGAAGGTAATTTTTCGTTGCACTGCGAAGCGCAAGATCACCGAACCGGTTGTTAAACCAGAAGGATCCCACCACTGGACATACCCACCCAAGGGAGAGGACAATTCAACACACATAAGTTCTAATAACACAATAATAAGCCAAGAGGTTTATTAAGGGTGCTGTTAGCTTCTTATGAGAAAAATGCTTTAATGCCCACACACAAAGAAGAAGGAGTCAAGCTATTCTCCAAAGCACCTGCGGGCAGGACAAGAAGTAATGGATGGAAACTAATCAAGGAGAGAAACAACTTAGAACTAAGGAGAAATTTCCTGACAGTTAGAACAATTAATCAGTGGAACAACTTGCCTCCAGAAGTTTTTAAAAACCCTTCAGAGGGCCAGCATCTTACTGTGGGTCTCCTTGACGAGGAGTGATTATCTACCGTTTCCAACTGTAATTTTTCTGACAACTATATGGGAACCTGTAATTTGAATCTCAGGCTTTCGGCATGCAAAATATGTCCTTATTATCACTGAGGTTCAGCTCTTCCTCCTGCATGGAGAAAATTCATACCGCTTGATTGTGGCTTTTTTGCTTTTTGATGAAATGCAAATAGTAAAGGTCAACAATGTAACAGCACTTGTAAGAGATGTTTTGTGTTATCTTCAAGTAGATCAATGAAGGGAACAATGAGATCAGGTTGTAATAATTTTTCCTGTTCCTAGATTCCTTTGGCCCCATTATCTCTTCTTCCCTTTCAAGTTTTCAGGACATATTGTTAAATCAGGGCAATCCCATTTTCGGATCAATGGAGCACAATTGTCAGATCAGAAGAATCAAAAATATGACATATGCACTTGCTTCTGAGCCATTCTTTTATTGTTACTCACCTACTAACAGAATCTTGCCAGACTAAAGCAATCAAAAATATGACATATGCACTTGCTTCTGAGTCATTCTTTTATTGTTGCTCACCTACTAACAGAATCTTGCCAGACTAAAGCAATCAAAAATATGACATATGCACTTGCTTCTGAGTCATTCTTTTATTGGTGCTCACCTACTAACAGAATCTTGCCAGACTAAAGCAATCAAAAATATGACATATGCACTTGCTTCTGAGTCATTCTTTTATTGGTGCTCACCTACTAACAGAACCTTGCCAGACTAAAGCAATCAAAAATATGACATGCAGTTGCTTCTGAGTCATTCTTTTATTGTTGCTCACCTACTAACAGAACCTTGCCAGACTAAAGCAATCAAAAATATGACATATGCACTTGCTTCTGAGTCATTCTTTTATTGGTGCTCACCTACTAACAGAATCTTGCCAGACTAAAGCAATGATCTGCAATAACTATAGATATGCTCTGTGAATTGCTAGGGAGGGGCCAATCTTGCTGTCTTCTTGTCTATCAGACATTCTAAGCTCTGCTGTCTCTTTGCACTCTGGAAAGGATCCCTTCCTTCCTGTGACTTCTGACTACATTCCGCCAAAATTGATAATTGTCCAAAGGATTGGGAACAAGCGCACACTTCCTCCGTTTTCCACTTGATCTTATCTCTTGTTAGTCCTCTGTTTTCCACCTAACCTTAACTCTGGTCTGGTTCTCTTCATGTGTTAAGTTCTTATATTCAGGTTAATTTGGATTTTCTTTCTCTTGAAATACTTCAGCAGTCAGGGCCCCCTGGGACATCTGTATTCTTCTTTTCTATCTTCATTAGAGACAATGTATTCTGGCACCTGCAATGGAAAACACCACAAACAAGTTGCCTGCCTACTAAATTACTGAAACTTCGTCTCCCTTCTAGCATATCTCAGTTCAAGGGCTTAAGGCAGCAACTTCATTCTACTTAATAGAATGGGCTGGTCCTGGCTTAAATCACTGAACATTCAGAATTGTTTCTTCACATTAAATTTTTTGGTCAAACTTTGGATTTTAGGCCTTCGTTGGAGTTTATCAATATCTCTTGATAAACTCCGGTGTGTGTGTGTGTGTATAGATAGATAGATAGATAGATAGATAGATAGATAGATAGATAGAGATAGAGATGATATAGAGATAGATAGATAGATAGATAGATAGATAGATAGATAGATCTATATCTATATCTATACGCGGTGGCTCAGTGGCTAAGACGCTGAGTTTGTTGATCGAAAGGACGGCAGTTCAGCGTTTTGAATCCCTAGTGCCACGTAATGGGGTGAGCTCCCATTACTTGTCCCAGATTCTGCCAACCTAGCAGCTCGAAAGCAGGTAAAAAATGCAAGTAGAAAAATAGGGACCATTTTTGGTGGGAAGGTAACAGTGTTCCGTGCGCCTTTGGCATTTAGTCATGCCGGCCACATGACTATGGAGATGTCCGGACAGTACTGGTTCTTCAGCTTTGAAGCAGAGATGAGCACCGCCCCCTAGAGTCGGGAACGACTAGCACATACGTGCACATATGTGCGAGGGGAACCTTTACCTTTATATCTATATATCATCTACCTACCTACCTAGCTATCTATTCCAAAAATTCTAGGGAATTCCTGGAATTTGGCATTCAGACAAAGCAGCCATCAATAGACACATAGAAACACCCATTTACACCCATTTAAAAGAGACAGTAAAAAAGCTAAGAAGGAAACAAAAATATCAAAATACATCTCTACAGGACACAACACTCAGA
Source organism: Pituophis catenifer annectens (assembly GCF_029215685.1). NCBI lineage: Eukaryota > Metazoa > Chordata > Lepidosauria > Squamata > Colubridae > Pituophis > Pituophis catenifer. Next base: position 82,516,589 of record NW_027256887.1, read on the forward strand.
TAAGCAGGGATTAACCCCAGGCAAACAATCAAGCAGCAAACAATACCCTAAATAGGGAACTACCAAGGAGAAAACCACAACCCCATCAACGCTGGCAGGGAAAGCTTCTGTATATAAACAGGGAGGAAACCTTCTACTCACCAACACTAATGATGTTATCTAGTTGGGTAATGAAATGTCTCAAGCAAATAATCAAGGTCATAGAGCACCAAGGACCCCACAGTTCAACCCTGAGTTACAGTTGGAAAAATATGTGAATCAGTGGTGGGTTTCAAAATTTTTTACTACTGGTTTTGTGGGTGTGGCTTGGTGGGCGTGGTATGGGAAGGATACTGTAAAATCTCCATTCCCATCCCACTCCAGGGGAAGGATACTGCAAAAAACCTATTTCCTCCTGATCAGCTGGGACTCAGGAGGCAGAGAATAGATGGAGGCAATGCCAGTCAAAATTTTTACTACCGGTTCTCCGAACTACTCAAAATTTCCGCTACCGGTTTTCCAGAACTGGTCAGAACCTGCTGAAACTCACCTCTGATGTGGATTACTGGAATAAGGAGAGAATTATGGTGTTTGATTGGACATGTCGGTATAAGAGCAGTGCTCAGCACTGCTACATTGTCCTGGTGATTCTTTGCAATCCTTTGCTCGACCTGAGTAGAGCGTACTACTACTACTACAACAACACTTGTGCAACAGCCAGAGCATGCTTCTAAGTTTGTACTCCGCGTAAACCTTTTGCTAAAATAATAATGAAAAACTGGCTCAGCTAGTTTTTGCCTTGTCTGCAACTGGTCTGTTCACAAACCTTATCAGATTTTTTTCATTCTTTCTTCTTTGCAACTGTGATAAGGACTCTAAAGTCAAAAGGGCAAAATGCATGACGGGAAACGATAGAGGGAGTTCAGAAATTCCATCCACCCTCATTAGAGATCCCAGTTCCTTTGAAGTTAACATTTCAAACAGTTGCAATGCTACCGTCATAATTTTGAGGAAAATATTGACCACCGGTTCTTGAGCAGAACTGCTCCAGATGTTATGCATTCTAATTTTAGCCAATTTCATTTTGCACAGAAGACTCGCCAAGAAATTTCTTGGGCATAACAAAATAGAAACATTTTTAAAAAAATGTACACACACCCACTCGGATCAAAGTACATTTTGTTAGAGCATTATTCAAAGAAGATAATAAGTGCAGTCGCTTCCAGTTATCAAAAGATATGGTGATTGGTTATGAAAGTGCTTTCTCAAAAACTTGATTCAAAAGTTTTTTTTTTAAGTGGGTGTTACTTGTAGGGATCAGCTTGTTCAAGAAAGGCATAGGAGTGCGCTTCAAAATTTTAGCAAGGGGTTCTCTGCCCAATTGCTGGGTGGGTGTGGCCATGGTGGGCGTGGCCTAGTCAGCCTCCTGCACCACAGTGGGGGGAGGCGTTTTTGCCCTCCCCGGGCTTCGGAGGCTTTTCTCAAGCCTCCGGGAGGGCGAAAACGGCCTCCCCAGGCTCTGGAGGCCCTCTGGAGGCCAGAAATGGGCCCGTTTCCTGCCTTCCCAAACTTCTGGTAGGCCTGTTTTTCACCCTCCCCGAGCCTCTGTGCACACCCTGCACTTACCTGCATCCAAAATAGGCCACGTGGGGACTCCTGGGAGGGGCAGGACAGGGCGGGGCCAGCCAGGAGTGGGATTTGGGGATTCTTCGAACTGTGCAGAATCTTAGCTAGAGGTTCTCCCGAATCCCTGCAAACCCACAGCAGCCCACTCCTGGAAAGGCATCATGTCAAAAGCTATGGTTTTTAAGGACTGGTTCCTCATTTCATAGAACCAGGCAGTGGGAAGGAACTTCAGAAATCAACAGAGTGTTTAATGCCAGGTGCCGGTTGCAACTTCCCTGAGAGGTGGTCATGGACGCTCTGTTCCAATTTAATTTGCAAAAGAGAAGTCATTCAATCCTGAGGCTACCACAGTTGGACAGGTTTGACCTTTACGGGATTTTTTTTTCCAAATATTTGCATATTGGAAATATTTGCAAATTTGGAAAATATATAAAGATTTTCCAAATTTCTATATACCCTTTCTTCTCTGTTCCAAGTACTTCTGCAGAATGACATCTCGGGTATTTAAGTACTGTATCTTCATCTTTTGGTTCTTCTCCTTATGACTTAATAGTAGAAAAACCTGCAGAGTTTTCTTGCCACGGTGTGGAAATGAGTCGTTGTTGTCTTGTTTTGGACTAGGTTTTTCACTTCTCAGACACACTACTCAGGGTTTACAGTACAGGAACTTTCAAATATAACCAGTTGTCTAAATCTAAGTAGTTTTTTTCCCAGTGGTGGGATTCAACCAGTGTAATAAGCGGTTCGCTGAGCGTGCGCTTTGTACAACTCTACAGTAGTGCAGATCCGGTGGCTAAAATAGCTGAAGCGCGGCAGTCCGCTCTGCCGTGCCTATCAGCTGGGCTTCAAACAAAGGAAATATAGGTCGCTATAGCGCAGGGGTAGGTGGGCGGGCCCAGCGGATCGTCTGAGCGAACTGGTTCGCTCTCAGCTGATTGTCAGTGTTACCGGTTCGCCTGAACTGGCTGAATCCCACCCCTGTGTTCTCCCCCCCCCCAAATTTGGCAACTTTAAGATGCGTGGACTTCAATTCCTAGAATTTCCCAGCCAGCCCCTGATCACCATTTGTGACCTTCCCAGCCAGCTGCCAACAAGCAAAGGCAATTTTAACAACTGCATGATTCACTTAACAGCTGCAGCAATTCACTTAACAACTGTGGCAAAAACGGTTGTTAAATGGAGTGCAACTCACATAACAGTCGCCTTGCTTTGCAACAAGAAATTCTGCTCTCAATTGTGGTTGTAGGTTGAGGACTATCTGTAATGAGGTGAATGAGTCCGTGGTGTTTACTTGGGAGTATGTGTGTGTTGATGTGTGAATATTTCTCTGTCTATCATCTGTATCTATATATCTATAAAGGAGACTATCTGTAGCTCAAGGTTGAAATGCGGGGTCCTTGGTGCTCTCTGAGCTTGGTTCTTTTCTTGCAGACATTTTCATTACTCAAAGTAGGAAACGTCATCAGTGCTAGTGTAGATGAAATTCTGGAAATTGAAGTCCACACATCTAGCGCAGACTAGAATTATGATGATGTTACCTAGAGTAGGGAATGAAAAGTCTGCAAGAAAACAACCAAGCTCAGACAGCATCAAGGACCCCTCATATCAGTGGTGAAATCCAGCCGGTTCTATCCGGTTCGGGCGAACTGGTAATGCCGGCGGCGTTTGAAGGTCCCATTTTTGACCCTCTGCACATGCGCAGAAGGCTCTGCACATGCGTGGAGGAGGCGCACACTCACATTTCTGAACCGGTAGCGAAGGTAAGTAAATTTCACCCCTGCCTCATATGTGTGTGTGTATGTATGTATGTATGTATGTATGTATGTATGTATGTATGTGTGTGTGTGTGTATCTATATCATCTATATCTCTCTGTCTTTCTTTGTCTCTTTTTCTGTCTCTGTCTCTGTCTCTCTCACTATCCCTCTCCCTTTCTGTCTCCGTCCCCCTCCCCATCCATCCATCTGTCTCTGTCTCCCTCTCCCTCTCCCTTTCTGTCTCCGTCTCCGTCCCCCTCCTCATCCATCTTCATCTCCATTTCCATCCCCATCCCCATCTCCACCTTCACCCCCATACCTCTACCTACGGGTATATCTATACTTATACCTATATTGAATGAAGGCAAATATACATATCCCAGGATAATGTTGCAGGTTCTAATCTGGGTCGGCCATGGGGACCAGAGGTTCAATCTCCTGAGCTTTCAGACTCGGGCTGGAGCCCATCCTCAGGGAACATCTCTTTAGCATAGTGTGTGACACATTTTGGTAGAGAGACGTTTCCTGAGGATGGGCTCCAGCCCGAGTCTGAAAGCTCGGAAGACTAATGCTGGAGCATGGTTGCTGGAAATGGATACATCTAGTCTGATGAAAAGAAGGACTAGGGGAGACAAGATAGCAGTTTTCCAATATCTGAGGGGCTGCCACATAGAAGAGGGAGTCAAGCTATTCTTCAAAGCACCTGAAGGCAGGACAAGAAGCAATGGGTGGAAACTAATCAAGGAGAGAAACAATTTAGAACTAAGAAGAAATTTCCTGACAGTTAGAACAATTAATCAGTGGAACAACTTGCCTCCAGAAGTTGTGAATGCTCCAACACTGGAAGTTTTTAAGAAGATGTTGGATAACCATTTGTTTGAAATGGTGTAGGGTTTCCTGCCTAAACTGGGGGTTGGACTAGAAGACCTCCAAGGTCCCTTCCAACCCTGTTATTCTATTTCTATTTCTAAACCTCTGGTCCTGATGACTGACTCAGTTTAGATCCTATATCTATATCATCTATATATCATCTATACAGTGGTGGGATTCAGCCAGTTCGCACCACTTCGTGAGAACCGGATGTTAACTTTCTGAGCAATTTGGCAAACTGCTTGTTGGAAGAAATCATTAGGGCAGAGAACTGGTTGTTAAATTACTTGAATCCCACCACTGCATCTATATCTCTCTACTTCTACATCTACACACAGTATACATGCACACATACATACACATACACACGTGTGCGTGGGTTTATGTGTCGGTATATGTTTTAAGATACAAAGTATTTATGTCAGTTATGAGAAAAGCTGGAATTTTTGTCCCATTTTTTTAATAGTTATCTCTAATAAATAGATGCCAGATAGAGCTATCTCTGTAGTTACAGATTTGGAAAGTGTTGAAGGGGTTAAATATTATTTGGCATCCCATTCGGTCACATAGAATAGCAGAATGGATTTTTTTCTTTCTTTCTAGAAGGAGGCACGTGGAGGTGGAAAAATATCCAACAAAGTATATACTCTCTGTGGATAATAAAGCTTGCCCACTTTTTCACAGATGTCAGTTCTGGCAACGTTCCACTGAAAATTTTGGAAAGCATGTCAGCTATCCAGATTATTTTAGTATCTGTTGAAGAATGTGTTTGGCAGGCGTTCCAGCAGGAGAAATCGGAAGTGGATCTGAAAACATTAATACCATTTTAGTACAACTGTTAAAGATGATTGGCCTTTCGAAATATGGTGCCTCAGAACAAAATCTGTGTAAAGTAGAAGTGGGGAGGGGGGGGGGCAGAATTCAACCCTTGATCCTTAAAATGCAAATATAGCCACACTTCCAGAGGCTATAGGGAACTGGAAGGCAATTTATACATGGATATCTATGCTTTCTCCAACACTGTGGAGTAATTTGAAATTAAAAAAATAATAATAACATAAATTCTAGTCTTACCTTAATTTATCTATCTATCTATCTATCTATCTATCTATCTATCTATCTATCTATCTATCTATCTATCTATCTATCACACACATTGCTCCTAGAAGCACGAAGCCGAAGACACCAGCCTGAAGATGACGAATGAGACTTCGTCAAAATGTTGCCAAGAAACCTCCAATTTTACGCGGGAGAAAACCCGAATAACCAAAGACCTATCTATCTATCTATCTATCTATCTATCTATCTATCTATCTATCTATCTATCTATCTATCTATTTATTCAATTTATATGCCGCCCCTCTCTGAAGACTCAGGGCGGCTCACAATACACTCAAAAAATCACTATAAAAACACTTAAAAATTAAAAACATTAAAAACATTAAAACCCATTCACACCATTCATGGCCGGATCTCGTCAGATCGCAAAGCAAGATCAACGGCCCCAGGCATGCCGGAAAAGCCAGGTCTTCACCGCTTTTCGGAAGGCCAATAGGGTGGGGGTGGTCCAGACCTCAGGAGGTAACTGGTTCCAGAGAGCTGGGGCAGCCACAGAGAAGGTCCTCCCCCACGGGCCCGCCAGCCAGCATTGTTTAGCTGACGGGACCCAGAGGAGACCAACTCTGTGGGATCTTACCGGTCGCTGGGAGCTATGCGGTAGAAGCATGAAATCGGGTTGGATGGCTTTGGGCCAATCACCAGAAGACTGTGAGTTTTAGTCCTTCTTTTAGTCCTGAAAGCCAGCTGGGTGACTTTAGGCTACCTACCTCACAGGGTTGTTGTGGAGAAAATAGGAGGAGGAAGAAGGAGTATTGTGTGTACTCACCACTTTAATTTATTTAACAAAAATAATAGTGGGATATAAATAAATAAATCATAAAGGTAACGTCTACTCTGAATTGAATTCAAATCAAATCAAATCTAGTCTGATTTCAAATCTGATGTCTAGTTTTTTGAGAATGAGGGGGAAGTGGTTTGCCACTGACTCCTTCTGTTTTTTATTTTAAAAATCCTAGTTTTGTTTATGACCATTTCCAACTTTTCTGGATTTTTCAAGATCATCCGATTTTAACCAGACCAAAAAATTATTGTTTAAAATTATTGTTTAAAAACAATGGATGTATTTGGAAAATCTGAGCAATACATACAAACTGACAAAAGAGGATGCTCTTTAATAATGGGAAGAAAAATATGGATGCAAATCTCATCATGCAGGTTTCAAAATAAAAAGGAAACAGTAATATCCTTCTACTTTTAATAGGAAAAAAACCCTGTATTTTTAGCAGGGAACCCAGAGCCACAAGAAAAATTGGATGGATGGATGGATGGATGGATGGATGGATGGATGGATGGATAGATAGATAGATAGATAGATAGATAGAGACTTCAAATCATGCTGTCTGCCTCTGTCTGCCTCTATCTATCTATCTATCTATCTATCTATCTATCTATCTATCTATGTACCTACCTACCTACCTACCTACCTACCTACCTACCTACCTACCTATCGCCATAGTGGCGCAGTGGTTAGAGTGCAGTACTGCAGGCTACTTCTGCTGCCTGCTGGCTGCCTGCAATTTGGCAGTTCAAATCTCACCAGGCTCAAGGTTGACTAGCCTTCCATCCTTCCGAAATCGGTAAAATGAGGAGCCAGATTGTTGGGGGCAATAGGCTGACTATAAAACCACTTAGAGAGGGTTATAAAGGACTGTAAAGCAGTATATAAGTCTAAGTGTTATTGCTATTGCTATCTGTCTGTCTGTCTGTCTGTCTGTCTATCTATCTATCTATCTATCTATCTATCTATCTATCTATCTATCTATCACTGTCTGTCTACTATCTCTCTCTCTCATCTATCTATCTATCTATCTATCTATCTATCTATCTATCATCTATCTGTTTGTCTATCATATATCATATATATATATATATATATATATCGTCTATATCATCTATCTATCTATCTATCTATCTATCTATCTATCTATCTATCACCTGTTGTCTACTATCTCTCTCTCTCTCATCTATCTATCTATCTATCTATCTATCTATCTATCTATCTATCTATCTATCTATCTATCTATCTATCTATCACCTGTTGTCTACTATCTCTCTCTCTCTCATCTATCTATCTATCTATCTATCTATCTATCTATCTATCTATCTATCTATCTATCTGTCATCTATCATCTGTCTATCTATCTATCTATCTATCATCTATATCTACTATATCTATCTATCTATCCATCCATCTATCTATCCATCTATCCATCATCTATCTATCTATCTATCTATCTATCTATCTATCTATCTATCTATCTATCTACCTATCTATCTATCTATCTAGTTATCTAGCTATCTAGCTATCTAGCTATCTAGCTATCACCTGTCTGTCTACTATCTCTCTCTCTCATCTATCTATCTATCTATCTATCTATCTATCTATCTACCTACCTACCTACCTAACTACCTACTACCTACCTACCTATTTACCTATCCTCTGTCCTCTATCTCACATCATGATCCGTCTGATCCAGATGGCCAAGTATGAAACCAGGTATAAACACCAAATGTAACCTTTCAATGGCACAAAGAACCATCAGAGGTGCAAGCTTTGCTCAATCATGAGCTTTGTATGTTTTAGAATTCACCTTGAGGAATAATTGAGTTCAGCACACAATTTGGGGGGGGGGGGGGATACTATTTTTTTGAGAATTTTAAGTAGAACCCATAATAAAACATCGCCGGACTCTGCTCCGTCTGTTCTCCTCACAAAACTGTGGTGGCAGTTGGCATGATCACTTCTCATGTGGCTTTCGGAAGTTCCCTTCAGTTATTTCTGAACAGTTTTTGTACTTCTGCATGGCCTTGGTTTGGGGGGAATCAAGCCTCTGATTACTTCCTCTTATGCATGGGTGATGTCAGATAAACAATAGGCCTTTGCGGGCGATGAAATTAGGGGAAAAAGTATTATATTTATCTCTCCAACACATTATTTGCAAAACAGCCATATAGGCAAGCTAGGCGATCATAACAGCCCCAAAAATACATTGAATCCAAAAGAAAAATGGAGGAAATTGAGCTGAAAAAGTGGAGTTTGCAGAGTTCCGGCAAACTCCGACTTTGTGCTCTCAGCATTAATATGCATAGATGCAAATATAGAAATAATTGCAATTTAAATTGTGAGTGTTTATTCTGGTGGCAATTCTGTAATGGCTAAATGCTACATGATGAATAATACTTGACTTGAAAAAGAAATAATGCATCTGTGCCCTTCTATGTGCCAGTTCAATCTGCAATAAAAGTGCTAATGGGGGAGAGACGATATCGAGGCCGCTGCTTGTTCCCATCTCATTGTGGTTGCGGTTGTTGTCGTTGTTGTTGCTATTCTGGGTCAAAGTGCTCCAGGTTTGCTGCAAAATGGCTTACGTGTGTACAGGCTTATAGGTTTACATTGTTTAGTTCAGTATCTGAAACAAGAATAGAATAGAATAGAATAGAATAGAATAGAATAGAATAGAATAGAATAGAATAGAATAGAATAGAATAGAATAGAATAGAATAGAATAGAAGAGTTGGAAGGGACCTTGGAGGTTTTCTAGTCCAACCCCTGCCCAGGCAGGAAACCCTACACCACTTCAGACAAATGGTTATCCAACATCTTCTTAAAAGCTTCCAGTGTTGGAGCATTCACAACTTCTGCAGGCAAATTGTTCCACTGATTAATTGTTCTAACTGTCAGGAAATTTCTCCTTAGTTCTAAGTTGCTTCTCTCCTTGATTAGTTTCCACCCATTGCTTCTTGTCCTACCCTCAGGTGGTTTGGAGAATAGCTTGACTCCCTCTTTTTTGTGGCAACCCCTGAGATACTGGAACACTGCTATCATGTCTCCCCTAGTCCTTCTTTTCATCAAACTAGACATACTCAGTTCCTGCAACCGTTCTTCGTATGTTTTAGCCTCCAGTCCCCTAATCATCTTTGTTGCTCTTCTCTGCACTCTTTCTACAGTCTCAGCATCTTTTTTACATGGTGGCGACCAAAACTGGATGCCGTATTCCAAGTGTGGCCTTACCAAGGCTTTATAAAGTGGTATTAACACTTCACGTGATCTTGATTCTATCCCTCTGTTTATGCAGCCTAGAACTGGGTTGGCTTTTTTGGCAGCTGCTGCACACTGCTGGCTCATATCTCAATGGTTGTCCAGTAGGACTCCAAGATCTCTCTCACAGTTACTACTATTGAGCAAGGTACCACATATAGGGTACCTGTGCATTTTGTTTTCCTTCCCTAAATGTAGAACCTTGCTTTTTTCACTGTTGAATTTCATTTTGTTAGATAGTGCCCAATGTTCAAGTCTGTCAAGATCCTTCTGTATCTTGAGCCTATCTAATAATAACAAGTTATTATTTAGTGTATTATTGTAAGAGTAATATTAATGGGCCATTAATCCTAACTCAGATTTGTGCTTCTGACAGCATTGTAAAAAATATCTGTAAGAACGGCTTATTTTTCTAGAAATTAGTTGTTTGCAAGGTATGCTTTGGAAGGCACCTCCAGAAATCTATAAATCAATGAATTAATTTATACTGTATCTACATATGGAGTAAATGTATACCTAATGTCTGAATGATTACAATCCACAATTTTGGATTGTATGGGAAATATAGCGTGGGAAATATAGACAGGGAGGGCCATGCATGCAAAACAGACTGATTCGAGGTTGCCAAAGGACAGAGGCAATGTTCCCTACTTACTTATTTATGTGTATGCAGAAAATATACTGAGAAGAACTTGTTTAGAAGAAGATGTGATGGTTTTTTTTAAAAAAAATGGGAGGATGAAACATCAATAGCAATAGCACTTAGACTTATATACCGCTTCATAGTGCTTTTACAGTCCTCTCTAAGCGGTTTACAGAGTCAGCATATTGCCCCCAACAATCCAGATCAGAGGAGGGTTTCAGCAGGTTTTGACCAGTTCTGGCGAACCGGTAGCGGAAATTTTGAGTAGTTCAGAGAACCGGTAGTAAAAATTCTGACTGGCCCCGCCCCCATCTATTCTCTTCCTCCCAAGTCCCAACTGGTCGGGAGGAAATGGGGATTTTGCAGTAACCTTCCCCTGGATTGGGGAGAGAATGGAGATTTTACAGTATCCTTCCCATGCCACACTCACCATGCCACGCCCACCAAGCCACACCCACAGAACTGGTAGTAAAAAAAATTGAAATCCATCACTGATCCAGATCCTTATTTTACCAACCTCGGGAGGATGGAAGCCTGAGTCAACCTTGAGCAGGTCAGGATCGAACTGCTGGCAGTGAGCAGTGAGTTAGCCTGCAATACTGCATTCTAACCACTGCGCCACCACGGCTCTTAGTGCAGCAGCCTGCACTACGCTGATGACATTACTCTGATAGTTGAAAAAGTAAATGATCTGCAAACTGTGGGACAAAAAATTGAGTAGATTAATAATAATAGGTGAATTAAATATGAAGATAATCAAATTCATGACAATAGGTAGAGCAATCTGACTTTAAACTGACATTGGTGTAGTAGGTATCGTTCAGCATTTTAGGAATGAGAATAAATGGTTAAAGAACCAATAGTCAATGTTGCAGATGAGCACTTGGTAAGATCAGAATGGGCCAATTTGCCACGGCCAACTCCCCACGGCCAACTTGCTATTATGGGGCAATTCAACAAATTGAAAAGTTCTATTATATTTGATGGAACTGTGGCCAATAATAATAAAATAAAGTCAAACCAGAAATACAAGAGTTGATATGTACACCAGTAGAACACCTGTAGGCCCAGGCTGAAGGCTAGATCATTCTGAAAAAGGTAGGGGTGAAATCCAGCAGGTTCTGATAGGTTCTGGAGAACCGGTAGCGGAAATTTTGAGCAGTTCGGAGAACCCGTAGTAGAAATTCTGAGTAGTTCGGAGAAATGACAAATGCCACCTCTGGCTGGCCCCAGGGTGGGGTGAGAATGGAGATTTTGCAGTATCCTTCCCCTGGAGTGGGGTGGGAATGGAGATTTTGCAGTATCCTTCCCCTGCGACGCCTACCAAGCCATGCCCATCAAGCCACACCATGCCCACTACGCTACGCCCACAGAACCGGTAGTAAAAAAAAAATTGGATTTCACCACTGGAAAAAGGTGTTCTTATGCGGTTATGAATCGTTGATACTAATTTGATGGCACATAATCAATCAAGGATTCAGGAAATCCAGTGAAGTAGTCTCTGGGGGAAATTATTTTTATTACTACAGTTTGACACCAAACAGGGACTGGCATTATGGTGTTTAAAAATGTTTCAAGTTTGTCTGATCAAGTTGAGCTGTGGAGAGAGAAAGAACTCATATTGCAGGGAAAATGTACAATTGGACCCAGCCACATTGAAAAAAAAAGTACAGCCAATTGAAGAATAGCTTCCCTAGAATTTTATCCCTACTCGTAGTTCAAAATAGATAATTTAATGCACTGATTTTGAATGTAATAAATATTGTTTGTGGGTACTGAATTTTTGCATCATAACACATCTACATATACCGTACTACTAAATCACGACATCAGTTATTTATACATAGGAAACTATAAAACAAGAAAGAGAGGGAATTGGAAAAAAAAACATAAAACATTTAAAAACCCTCCCTCCCTTCCTCCGTTCCTTCCTTCCTTCCTTCCTTCCTTCCTCCCTCCCTTCCTTCTTTCCTCCCTCCCTCCCTTCCTCCCTCCCTCCCTTCCTCCCTCCCTCCCTCCCTCCTTCCCTTCCTTCCTTCCTTCCTCCCTCCCTCCCTTCCTCCCTCCCTCCCTTCCTTCTTTCCTCCCTCCCTCCCTCCTTCCCTTCCTTCCTTCCTTCCTCCCTCCCTCCCTTCCTTCTTTCCTTCCTCCCTCCCTTCCTCCCTCCCTCCCTTCCTTCCTTCCTTCCTCCCTCCCTCCCTTCCTTCTTTCCTTCCTCCCTCCCTTCCTCCCTCCCTCCCTTCCTTCCTTCCTCCCTCCCTCCCTTCCTTCTTTCCTCCCTTCCTCCCTCCCTCCCTTCCTCCCTCCCTTCCTTCTTTCCTCCCTCCCTCCCTTCCTTCCTTCCTTCCTCCCTCCCTCCCTTCTTTCCTCCCTCCCTCCCTCCCTCCCTTCCTTCCTTCCTTCTTTCCTCCCTCCTTCCCTTCCTTCCTTCCTCCCTCCCTTCCTTCTTTCCTCCCTTCTTTCCTCCCTCCCTCCCTCCCTCCTTCCCTTCCTTCCTTCCTCCCTCCCTCCCTCCCTCCCTCCCTTCCCCCCTCCCTCCCTTCCTTCCTTCAAATAGATAGCATGAATTATTAATCAAAATGTATAATTAATGGTATTTTAATAAACAATATCTATTAGTCGTTATACAGAAGTAGAATCAGTTTTAAATCATCTTGTAAAAAAAAAAACTCTAACACCTTTCAAGGATGTAAATTGACAATTAACAAACAATAGAATTTTTGAGCCTTCCTTGTAGAGGTGCTAATAGATAATCAGACAGATGGTTTTTTTTTTAATTTTAAAAAAATAAACAAAACTCTCAATTCAGCCTCTTGTTAAGTTTGTTATTTTAAAAAAATAATTGGGTGAAATTGACAAAACAAAGGGAACATGCCCCAAAGGATAATGAATTAGGAAATAAACCAGGGCTGGGTTCTACTTACCTTTACTACCAGTTTGCAACGGAATCGCGCATACGTGCCGAGCTTCTATGCAGAAGCTTCAGCGCATGCGCAGATTGCCTATGATGACATCTGGGGTGGTGGGCAGAGCCTCCCACTGGTTTTACTGCTGGTTCTTGCGAACTGGTCCGAACCGGGGGCAACCCACCACTGAAATAAACCCTAATACATGTTCTGGAGAACCAGTAGTGGAAATTTTGTAGTTCGGAGAACTGGCAAATACCACCTCTGGCTGGCCCCAGAGTGGGGATGGGAATGGGGATTTTGCAGTATCCTTCCCTTGGAGTGGGGTGGGAATGGAGATTTTGCAGTATCCTTCCCCTGCCACGCCCACCAAGCCACACCACACCACGCCCACCAAGCCACGCCCACAGAACCAGTAGTTTAAAAAAAATGAATTTCATCACTGCGTCCAACTCTCCATCCCTCCCTCCCTTCCTTTCCACTTCCTATAAATTTTGAAGCACTCTCTGGTCAACCTTTTTCCAATCCATCAGTAATCATATTTCCTTCCCCAAGGAATATATATGTATAGAGTCATCATTTTTATTTTCTCACCCTTGAATAGTTTCTATCTAAGCTATTTTGGCATGCAATGGCTTTAGATATGTCCTATCTTATATTATCTATATTATGTACTATCTTACCTATAAGGCCCTACATGACTTAGGTCCGGGATATTTGCAGGACCTTCTCCTGCCTGCCTCTCACCGTCCTGTTCGCTCACATAGGGCCGCTCTCCTCAGGGTTCCGACGGTGAGCCAATGTCGTCTGGCGACGCCCAGGGGTAGGGCGTTCTCTGTGGGTGCTCCCACCCTCTGGAATGAGTTGCCTACTGAGCTCCGGACGGCTCCTGATCTCCGCTCCTTCCGTCGGGACCTGAAGACTTGGCTGTTCAAGCAAATAGGCTGAATCTGATTCTGGGTTTTATTATCTATTAGTTAATTTGGTTTAAAATGGGATTTTGTTGTACATGTTTTTAACTTGTGTTAGCTGCCCTGAGTCCTTCTGGAGAAGGGCGGCATATAAATACATTAAATAAATAAATAAATAAATAAACAAACAAACAAACAAACAAACAAACAAACAAACAAACAAATAAATCTTTGGCTCCTATGTCTTATTTATTGTTCATTTCTAGAGGTTGGTTTCAGGACTCAGCTAATTCTCCCTTTCAGGGTTCTGAGTAAAATATCGCTCGGAAATGATATTTTCATGTCTGGAATATTAAATCAAGCACTTTTCAGCATTGCTGGGGAACTTTTAGTATTGTGGCATGGCTAAGTTATAATTGGAGTGAGAGGAACTTTTCATGGGTTAGGGGATGTACACATAAAGTTCGCAAATTTGTATTTTGCAGTTATTAAGAAACGGGTTCCTTTATTTGCAAGTGTTTTGGAGCTGTTTAAATAGGTGTACACCAGTTTTTAAAGCCAGCTTTTGATGCTTGCTGGATTATGCAAAGCTCACCCACCCTCTATAACAGGGGTGTCAAACTCAAATGCATACCACGGGGTGCTTAGTTCTGGCCCGCGGGGCCGACCTGGAAACAGCAAAGGACTGGCACAGTGCCTCTGCCAGCAAAAATGGAGCTTTCCCGAGCTCTGTTTTCTCTGGCAAAGGGTTGCAGGAAGCCGTCGCAGCCGAAAACGGAGCTTGGGAGCCCGTTTTTGCTGGCAGAGCACTCAGGCAACCACAGTCGCCCCGAAAATGAGTGACATCGAGTTGGCCACATCCACCCTGGCCACACCCACCCCAGCCCCCTCGAGGTCAAACATAGCCCTGATGCATCCCTCAATGAAATCGAATTTGACACCCCTTGTCAAGCTTCGAGGTCGTCTCAAATAAATTGCATTTCAAACAAAGTCTTTGAAGAAAAACTCCCATTTATTAAGCACGACATTCTAACTCCGACTCATCGCAGCCAACACTGACTTCCAGACCCAAAACCCTCCCTTTCCGTTCCCCACTCCCCTGCACTCATTGGCCATCTTCCAAGTCACTCTACCCCTAATCTACTGCTCCAGCTCAAAGGAATTTCCCCCCTCCCATCCCATCTCCTAGGGGATATTATCTCCAGGGAAAATAAGTAGGTGAAAAGTCAAACGTCCCTTTCCAGATGCCTCCGCTTCTCCTTCTTATGTCAGCACTAGAGTAAATGCAGCTTGAAGTGCTGACACCCCTGTTCTATAATTAGCAGGACCAGAGATGTTGGGAGACGCAACAAGGTTTTCGACTCTAGTGTTCTCAGTGATATTTCATTTTTTTTTTCATTTTATTAGATTTCTATACCGCCCTACTCCCGAAGGACTCAGGGCAGTGCACAGCCAAACAATAAAAACACATACAATACAAAATTTAAAAATAGAATAAAATCGAATTAAATAATTTTGGCCCCGACAAATTTAAAACCCCAAACTTTTAAAACCAATTTAAAATTGAATATATAAAATACTAAAAGATATTTAAAATTTTAAAAATCTTTTATAAAAGAGGGGGAAAATTAGGCCAGGCCGGCCTGGTGAAATAGTAAGGTTTTTAAGGCGCGGTGGAAGGTGCGCAGATCCGGGATCCTCCGTATCTCTGGGGGGAGCTCGTTCCAGATAGTAGGTGCCCCCACAGAGAAGGCTCTCCCCCTGGGGGCCGCCAGTCGGCATTGTTTGGCTGACGGCACCCGGAGGAGCCCCTCTCTATGGGAGCATACCGGCCGGTGGGAGGCTATTGGTGGTAGTAGGCGGTCCCGCAAGTACCCGGGTCCTAAGATATTACAATAGAAATGCTAAAGTACATGTCTGTAGAAGGATAGGCAGAGCCTGCAGGTGGAGTCAAGAGAGGAACCAGCCTAGAGTTGTTATGTTCCCTCAAATGGTCAAAGTCCAACCTCTCTTGAATTCCATTAACTTCTTATTTAGTGCCAATTTAGTGCAAACCATTAGTTGAATAGATTCTTATGTGTAGCAAGAGCAATAAATCAGCTTAAATAGAACGTAACATGTGCCTTTGATTCTTCATGCCTGGCAATCTCTGGGATCATATGCCATTTTCTCAAACTCTTAAATGTATTGCCTTTCATACCAAACCAAGTGTTTTTTGTTTGTCCTGATTCTGTAAAAAGCTTAAGCATTTTGCCAATGTAGTGTACCTCAGGTGTAGTTTCACCCAGGGGATAATGGCAAAGAGCAGATAAATCTGTGGTCCTAAATGCTTAGCCAGATGTTCTCCAATTTCATTATTTTATTTAAATATAGTAATATTGTGATAAGGAGTGTATTGCGATGGAATGTAGACAGGAGGTGGATCCATGGGAGGGAGGAGGTGCATTACACAGGAGTAAGAGGCAACTCAGGCCAGATGAGAGGGTGAAGGCAATCCCTCCTTAATACTGTGTTCCCCCGAAATAAGACCCGGTCTTATTTTCTTTTGGGCTCTGAAATAAGCCCTAGGACTTATTTCCAGGGGATTTCTTCTTTTGAGTGCTGCCACTGCGAGGCAAGGCGGTGGTGGAGCTGCCCCATGCGCCCCACACCAGCTTACCTCAGGGCACCCATAGACAGGCCATCCAAGCCCCAACAACTGCCTCACCTCATGCCGTTACCGGAAGAAGTGGGCCGGTGCGCCACGTGGACTCCTGCTGCAAATGGCTGCCGGTGCTGCAAGGCAGATGTTTGGTCATGGATGGCCTGGCTGTGGGTGCCCTGAGGTAAGCCAGTATGCTCTTGGGGCAGCTCCATGCCCCCTTGCCTCACCTCATATCATGTCAGCGGCACAGCGAGCAACCAGATGGAATGGGCGGGTGGCTGCACAGGGCTTATTTTGTGAGTAGGGCTTATATTGGGAGCACACGCAGAAAACACGTTAGGGCTTATTTTCAGGCTAGGTCTTATTTTTGGGGAAACACAGTAGTTCATGGAGTATATTTTCTGATAGCCATCTGGTTTCAAAGTGGTCAGTTCCAGGTGCCTCAGGCTCAGATTAATTACCTTTATTAAGAATGGTAATGTAAGAAGACAAGAATGCTAGTGAGGGCTTTACTTTCAAGTGAAAAGCATATTATGTTGGCATGGAGGGTGAGAAGATTCTGGTTCTTCTCTTGCAGGGGTGTCAAACATAAGGCCTGCGGGCGAGATCTGGCCCACGAGGTGGTTAGATCTGACCCATGGGGCTGATCTGGAAACAGCGAAGGACAACTCCGCCTGGCCCCCCTAGGCACCCCGCTACACGAGTGATGTTGAGCTGGCCATGCCCTCGGGCCATGCCCACCCTGGCCACGCCCTCCATCCCCTCCACACACACACACCCTCCGAGGACAACCACAAAGCTGATATGGCCTACAATGAAATCAACTTTGACAGCTCTGTTCTCTTGCATCTTTTTAAAGTGGAGTTCAGTGGTGGTATTCAGCCGGTTCGCACGAACTGGTAGTGGCAGCTGTGTCTGGCTCTGCTCACCAGCCCGGACACGTTTTTGACACTCTGCACATGCGCAAAAGGGTCTGACCATGCGGACATGCTCACTTTTGCGAGCCAGTAGCGAGGGTAAGTGAATACCACCTCTGGTGGAGCTACCTCATCCCTTTTAAGAAGAAGGGGAGGTTGCCTGTTGGTTGTTTTGGAAACAACCAAACTTCAAGAGCACTTCAGGCTCCGTAGTTCGAACACAAGCTCCAAATATTCTCTTCTATTGCTAATGTTGCTATTTCAGCTCCCCTCAGCTGGAGGGGCTGAAGGCCGAGATGCCCGAAGAGGATTTCAGAAAATTCTCTTGAGGGTTTCCAGCATATGACTATGATTGACAAATGGGGAAACAAATCCATTTGCTTCGGCTCTGAGAGTTAAACTTAAAAGAAAATAAAAGCCGTAGCTATTATCTTGCAGCAGCCGACGGGGAGCGAGTCAATTGTCTTGGAAATCAATCATGGAAATGCAGCAGAATCTGCATTATCAATTATATGTCAGAAGTTTCGCTTCCTTCCCCTTATGCATGGCATGTAAAATCACCTAAATACTGTATTTAGGCTATCCGTGGCAGATCTGTCAGTCTATTGTAGGGTTATTTCAGATGATAATAACTCTCAAAAGCTGGAGTCAGAAATAAGCAGAAAGAAGACACTTTTATCTTTTAACACTTAAGGTGGCCTATTTTGTTGATTCTTCAATTTGGAAGGATGGGATAGTTTACCTAGCTCAAAAATGCAAGATTTGCACGGGAGGCTATTTTTAAAGAAATAAGAAAGCTAGGGGAAAGTGAGTGGGTGGGTGGGGAGAGAGAGATACCTGACAGAAATCTGGCATTTCTTCTTCTTTTTTTTTTTTGCAATGAAAGCAAGAAACCTTCAGCAACTTCTAAAACCAGATTTCTTTTGAACTTCTGCTGACAGAAGACATTGAAGTTGGGGACTAATAGGGAAAGAATTAACAATGTAGATCATTGTGTTCTTGTCTGTTGACCTATATTCAGCTTTGCCCCCAAACTATTTTTTGTGTGCAAGGCTTGAAGGCCTAAATAAATAAATAAAGTTGCCTTTGATCTCTGGGATTTTACCTTCAAGGCAAAATCTTGACCACTTGAACGAATAACTGTAGGAGGAGATGTTACAATAAGACCAATCTGCATGTTGCTAGCAAATTAATCCCAACCAGAGCTTTCACATAGGTGTCATTTTAAATTTCACCTTCATATTTTGGGGCAGGGATCGTTGAAAGGTGTTTCTTCTCGGCAAGCAATAATTCTGTTTTTAAAATAGTAAACATTACTATTAGAAAGATGAGAAAAAATGCAGATTAAGAAATAAAATAAAAAGAAAAGCTAGAGGAGGAAGAAAAACTAGGAATATAGTAGAGAGAGAGAGAAAAAAATAGAACTTTCCCCCTTCATCACAACACACACAGTGGTATCTTGGTATTCAACAGCTTTGAAACTCATCAAATTTACTACTCAATGCATTTTGACGTGGAAATTTTGTCAAATGTTGGTATTCGTTTGTTTGGAACTTGTCAGTGTTGGCTGCATTCTGACTCACTACATTATTCCTTACGGGAAAAAATTGTTTGATACTCATTGTCTTTGGTACTTATTGCACCTTCCAGAACCAACTAACAATGAGTACCAAGGTACCACTGTATAAACAGTTTTAGTAATGCATAACCTTGTCTTAAATGCAACCATTAATTTATTCTTCCCAATCTCATCTTTTATCTGTTATTAAATGCTTAAAGTCTTGTCGTCCTTAAAGTCCTAATCAGCAAAAGTTACCAGAGATAACATTTCTATTTTAACCTTGATCAAATAAACCAACTTTATATTCCTTCCTTTTACTTTTAACAATCTTGATCTCTAATGAGTGTGTGGTATGGAGCACTTGTGAGTGAACTCAAGTCCTCTCCTTGTCCAAAGAGGAATTCTAAGCTGGTCTGCTCCCTGCCTCTTCCTTCTCCTGCAGTTGTTGACTCCACTTTTAGCGGATTTTAGCCATTTTTTCCCTGGAAGTTATCTGCAAACAGTAATTCTCCAGAAGTTTCTCTCTGAGGAAGAACTTGCTCATAACAATAGCATCTATTCTGCTCTCTATTTTAGGCAACGGGACAGTGAGAACATTGCACATTAGTTGCATCTAGGGTTGTTTCCAAGGATTTGGGGCAGAAGAGTAGATAAGGATGCCCATCAGTAAAAAGAGGTGGTGAAGAATATTTAGAGAAAATTCTGCAGAGTCATCCTTCAGGAGGATGACCTGAAGAACAAGATTACCTCAACACATTTTCTTAGGGAGGAAAAATGTCCTGCTGAGAATTTTCAGCTAGATTTTAACATATTTCCCTGCTGTTGTCCCAAAGCTGCTTTTCAAAAGTAGAATAGAATAGAATAACAGAGTTGGAAGGGACTTTGGAGGTCTTCTAGTCCAACCCCCTGCTTAGACAGGAAACCCTACACCACTTCAGACAAAAGGTTATCCAACATCTTCTTAAAAAGTTCCAGTGTTGGAGCATTCACAACTTCTGGAGTCAAGTTGTTCCAACGATTAATTGTTCTATCTATCATGAAATTTCTCCTTAGTTCTAAATTGCTTCTCTCCTTGATGAGTTTCCACCCGTTGCTTCTTGTCCTGTCCTCAGGTGCTTTGGAGAATAGCGTGGCCCCCTCTTCTTTGTGGCAGCCCCTGAGATATTGGAACACTGCTATCATGTCTCCCCTAGTCCTTCTCTTCATTAAACTAGACATACCCAGTTCCTGCAATTTAGATTCGCTAGAAAGCAGAATTTCCTGATTTCTAGTGAATATAAATCGTGCGGCACAGCTGATCATCAGAAATACTAGATCGGATGAACCAGTAGCTTTTTATTACTACTGGTTTGCCCGAACCGGTTGCAGACCCCTGAACTAGACATACCCAGTTCCTGCAACCGTTCTTCATATGTCTTAGCTTCCAATCCCTTAATCATCTTGGTTGCTCTTCTCTGCACTCTTTCTAGAGTCTCCACATCTTTTTTGGTCCAGTTGCCTTTTGAAAAGTACCAGTGGTGAAATCCAAATTTTTTTACTACCGGTTCTATGGGCGTGGCTTGGTGGGCATAGTGTGGCTTGGTGGGCATGGCTTGATGGGCGTGGCAGGGGAAGGATACTGCAAAATCTCCATTCCCACCCCACTCCAGGGGAAGGATACTACAAAATCCCCATTCCCTCCCCACAGCCAAAGGTGGTATTTGCTGCTTTTCCGAACTACTCAAAATTTCCGCTACCGGTTCTTTGAACTGCTCAAAAGTTCTGCAACCAGTTCTCCAGAACCTGTCAGAACCTGCTGGATTTCATCCCTGAAAAGTACCATTGGGACAATCATGACCTGGATGGTTGAGAAACATCATAGATCCTTTCCCTGCAATTGTTTATTGTCGCAATGTTGGGCTAATCAGTTTGAATCTCTTCCTTTCCACATGGTACCTGTATCGCTCACAATAGCCTCATAATTGTAAGCAGAGACTCTGGAAATTCTAAAGACATTTCGAGTTAGCTTTGGAAACATCTGTGAGAGCGGAGACATTCGAACAATTTACATTCTCTCTCTTTAGCATATTTTCCAATGCATTTGGGGAAGCTTAGATTGACCTTGGGAGAACTTCGTATTTTTCCATCAAATGCACATTGGAACAAAACATTATTAAGTATCCCTAAAGATTTATACTGTCAGGAATTGAACAGCTGTTTTATCCAGTTTATGCCCAACCTTATTATACTTTTTATAATTATATTAGCGGAAAGATGTAGCATTAGATCTCTCTTTTCAACCCAGCATTTACTGCCTGGTTTACTAATTAGGATGCATTTAGCTAGCACCATTACTGTGTGTGATACTTTGCAGAGTTGTCTAAGCCAGAGGTCCCCAACCCCTGGTCCGTGGACCAGCACTGGTCCATAGTGTGGGAAGCCCCCCCACCTCCTAGAAGAATGAAATATTTTGGGAAATATTAAAAAAAAAAAGGCAGAATATTATATTTCCCTAAATGAGAAATGGAGAAACATGTTTTTTTTTTAGAGGCAGGAAGCAGCCCCAGTCTCCCTGACCCCAAGCAGAAACTGAGGAGGCCAGCTTTTAGAAATGCAGATTTGGTAATCCATTCAAGGCAGGATATTTTGAAACTCCTTGGCAGAATGGTAGGATTAGAAAGCAGCCCCTCACCCAAGTAAGATCCAACACAGGATGAAAGCCATTAGCAACAATAGGAATTGCCCAACCCCCTTTCAGAACATAGGCCCCTTCATTGCACCATCACCCCCAGAACAGTTCAAACGTCAAAGACACAGAAACCTATAAAGAGTCATCCACTCATTCAACCATTTTGTCAGCTTCCCAGCATCACAGGTGGTTCAGCAGTGGGTTTCACATTTTGTTGCTACCGGTTTGCCGCGCATGCGCTTTGCTCACACGTGCGTCTTCCGCACATGCACCCGGCCTCAAAACCGTGCCTAAATAGGATGACAGAGATCTGGGGAGGGTTGGCGGGTGCACCTGTGATGTCCGCTACCGGTTTGCACAAACCTACTGGTTTGCACGAACCTACCGGTTTGCATGGACCTACCGGTTTGCATGAACTACCAGTTTGCACGAACCTACCGGTTTGCACGAACCGGCTGAATATCATCTCTGATGTGGTTGGTGGTTCTGCTTCATCAATGAAGAGAACCTTTCTTTCCAATCAGCCTCCAGCCTCCATTTTATCTCCAGTGCCTTTCTCCCGGATTGGAACTGGACCCGGATATTTCTTCCAACAACAGTATGCCAGAAAATGGGCCACACAAACAAGCGAAACCCCATTCACAGGATGCAGGAAGCATGTGAAGCCACACCCCCTCTGGTCCATGGAAAAACCTCTCTCCATGGAACCGGTCCCTGATGCCCCAAAGGTTGGGGGGTGAAGGTCTAAGCAAAAGAGCTCTCCTCCAGGGACTAGGAGCATGTGCTAATATTACTTAATTAGTAGTCCCTTTCAATTTTGTAAAACACACACACACACAAAGTAATGGGGCACACATATACACATGGATAGGATATAGTGACTTGAACCCGTTGATTTTCGAAAAGAATTTCTGAACTTTTTTCACCCACATCCCTGCTACTAGGCTTCCCATTGCAGAAAACCATAGATACAGGTAGTCCTCGACTTACGACCACAGTGGAACCCAAAATTTACGTTGTTAAGTGAGACATTTGTTTAAATGAGTTTTTTTGCACAATTTTACAAACTTTCCTGCCACCGTCATTAAGCGAATCACTGTGGTTGTTAAGTTAGCACATGAATTCTCAAGTGAAGGTGGCTTCCCCATTGACTTTGCTTATGAGAAGACCAGGCAACCATCATAAATATGAGCTAGTTGCCAAGTGTCCAAATTTTGATCTCTTGGTCGTGGGGATGCTGCAAAGGTCGTAACTGTGAAAAACGGTCATAAGTCACATTTTTCAGTGCCGTTGTAATTTTGAACGGTCACTAAACGAAGTGTTGTAAGTCAAGGAATATCTGTACATGCTGCCACTAACTGCTTTTCTTCAGAGAAATCCTGTCTTATCATGGATTTACCACATAGGAAACAAGTGTATGCAGTCCTCAACAGTTCATTTAGTGACTGTTTGAAGTTACAATGGCACTGAAAAATGTCACTTATGACCCTTGGTCATGTGATCAAAATTCAGACTCATATTTATGAGGGCTGCGGTGTCCCGGGGTCATGTGATCCCTTTTAGTGACCTTCTAATGAGCAAAATCAGTGTGGAAACCAGATTCACTTAGCAACCGTGTTACTAACTTAACAACTGCAGTGATTGACAAAAGGTCGTAAAATGGGGCAAAACTCACTTAACAAATGTCTCACTTAAGAAGAGAGATTTTGGGCTCAATTGTGATCGTAGGTTGAGGATTACCTGTAATTTATTACCTCACAAATATGCGAGATTTTATCTAATGGCATGGCTAGCTTCTGTCTTTCATTTGTTATACAGGTAATCCTTGACTTAACAACCATTTGTTCGGCCCCGGAAGTTATAACCACACTGAAAAAAGTGACTTATGACCAGTGGTGAAATCTAAAATTTGTTACTACCGGTTCTGTGGGCGTGGCTTGGTGGTGGTGGTGGTAATGTAACTTGGTGGGTGTGGCCAATTTTTTTTTTTTAACTTTTAAAACCATTTTTTCTACAACCTCTTCAGCGAAGAGGTTGTTACAAAATGCTTTCAAAAGGCTCTGACGATCCCAGCTGAGTTGCCTGATTGGCAGAGGCTTTTTTTCTTTTAAATGCCTCTGACGATCAGGCAACTCAGCTTGGATCGTCAGAGGCATTTAAAAGAAAAAAGCCTCTGATGATTGCACGGCTCAGCTGGGTAAGGGGGGGGGGGCAGGGATTTTTGCTACCGGTTCTCCGAACCACTCGCCTCCATCGCTACCGAATCGAGCGATCCGGCCCGAACCGGGAGCATTTCACCCCTGCTTATGACCCTTTTTCATAACACTGTTGCAGCAACCTCGTCATGTGATCAAAAGTCAGATACTTGGCAACTGGCATGTTTGTATGACGGTTGCTGGGTCCCAAGGTCATGTGACTCCTTCTTTGCCTTCTTCTGGCGAGCAAAGTCAGTATGGAAGCCAGATTCACTTAACAACCGTGTTACTAACTTAACAACCGCAGTGATTGACTTAACAACGGTGGCACAAAAGGTCGTAAGACAGGACAAAAAAACCCCCCCAACTGTCTCACTTAGCAACAGAAATTTTGGACTCAATTGTGGTCGTATGTTGAGGAATAGCTCTAGTTCTTCCCATGTATATGCTCTTTTAGTATTTACTCAACCTGCACATATTTTCAACTTTGGTGCCTGATTTAATACACGATTGTGTATTATCTCAGAGGCTCCTTTTCTTCAAAGAAGTGTACAGTGATTTCATTTTTCTTTTCCTTTCCTGCGATTCTTTTTTCTTTCTCTCTCTCTCTCTCCCCCCCCTCCTTTTCTCTCCTGGAAGTTTCATGCCATTTACCTTTGCATTAGCATTTCCTATTGATTAGCATTTTTTTCCCCCTTACAAAGAAAAAAAAAAAAGTCTGTATATTGAGCTCTTTTGTTTGTCTTTTCAAGAGCTGAAACAAAAGCTACCCAACCTTGCGAGGGACACATTTGCATGCGGGGAGCATTGCCCAAGGAAAAAGTAATTGCTAATGCATATTTATGTGGCACAAATTTGCCATTTGTTTATGCATAAAATTATCAATAGTGCAGGGCGGCCCAGCCGTAGAAAATGGTGACCTTTTTAGCTTAATAAATAGAAATCAGCTGTTATTGTGAAGAGATCAGCCATTTATCCTGTGTTGTGGGATGTTGCTGAAAAGAATGCAGATTGGGGCTGGCAATATCATTAAAAGGAAGGCCGCTGACCCTTTTGGCGCAGTCTATTATATTTTTATCTAATAGGGGATAAATGACTCAGGTTGGGAAACAGATTGCAAGCCATCCTCTACTCATACCCGTGGCGGTTTCTGAATAGAAAACAAACCTATTACTAATGTGTTGGGAGCCAATGTGATATAGTGGTAAAAATAGTGAACTGGCACTGTGGAGAACCAATTTCTACTCACCTTTCAACCACAGAAATTCAGTTGGTGTCTTAGAACCACTCGTGGTCTCCTAACCCAAGTTTCAATGTACTATAATAAAGTTAGAACAGAACAGAACAGAATAGAAAATATGAAATGGAACGGAACAGAACAGAACAATATAGCAGAGTTGGAAGGGACCTTGGAGGTCTTCTAGTCCAACCCCCTGCTTAGGCAGGAAACCCTACACCACTTCAGACAAATGGTTATCCAGCATCTTCTTAAAAACTTCCAGTGTTGGAGCATTCACCACTTCTGGAGGCAAGTTGTTCCATTGATTCATTGTTCTCACTGTCAGGAAATGTTTCCTTAGTTCTAAGTTGCTTCTCTCCTTGATTAGTTTCCACCCATTGCTTCTTGTCCTGCCCTCAGGTGCTTTGGAGAATAGCTTGACTCCCTCTTCGTTGTGGCAGACCCTGAGATATTGGAACACTGCTATCATGTCTCCCCTAGTCCTTCTTTTCATTAAACTAGACATACCCAGTTCCTGCAACCGTTCTTCATATGTTTTAGCCTCCAGTCCCCTAATCATCTTTGTTGCTCTTCTCTGCTCTCTTTCTAGAGTCCACTCTGGTTGTCCACTAGGACTCCAATATTTGTAGCTCGGGGTTGAACTGTGATTTCCTTGGTGCTCTCTGAGTTTGGTTGCTCTCTTGTTGCTTTCTTGTTAGGTAACACCGTCAGCGCACTGATGATGTTACCTGGTTGGGCAATGAAATCTCTGCAAGAAAACAAGCAAGCTCAGAGAATACCGAGCATCCCACAATAGTCAAAGTGTTGAATTAAATCTGGGAGATCCAGTTTCTACACCCTACCTCAGCCACAAGAATGTCCATAGGTGATGTTGGCCAATTACTCCTTCTTGTCCAACAAGCATGGTGTGGTAATTTATTTATTTATTATTTATTCAGAAAATTTATATTGCCACCTATTCACGCATGGCAAGTCAAGGTGGCTTAGAAGGACATGAAAGCACAATATAAAAGCAGAATATAAAAGAGATAAAAATAATAAAATAATAACTCCCACCAATATCAATAGCACTTAGACTTATATACTGCTTTACAGTGCTTCACAGCCCTGCCTAAGCCGTTTACAGAGTCAGCATATTGCCCCCAACAATCTGGGTCCTCATTTTACTGACTTTGGAAAGATGGAAGGCTGAATCAACCTTGAGCCTGGCAAGATTTCAATTGTCAAATTGCAGGCAGCTGGCAGTCAGCAGAAGTAACCTGCAGTACTGCATTCTAACCACTGCGCCACCGTGCCTGGTGACAACAGACATATATACCAGCCATGTAATGGGCTCCATCTCTCTCTGGGTTTCCCCAGACCTGTTGGTAGAATCAAATCTTCAGGGCCTTCCAAAAGAGTGTTAGAATGGGGGCCAGTTTAATTTCCAGAGGGATGATATTCCAGAGGGAGGGAGCCACCACAGAGAAGGCCCTTCTTCTGGGTCCTGCCAGATGTATCTCCTTAGGGGACGGGACCCACAACATTCCTTGCCTCCCCAGTCTAGTGGGTCAGGGAGATGTGACGGGCATGCTGAAGGGGTTGGACTCAGAGTAGGAGACCCAGTTTCTGGTTTCTCTTAGCCACAGAAGCTCACTCGGTGAGTTTGGGTCACAACTCAATTCACAAGAATTTTGGTGAAAACTAGGTAGAGGAACCACTTTCTATTGCTTTGAGCAATAGAATGAATGAATCAATCAATCAATCAATCAATCATCCTAGAATGACATCTTTGTTGCAGACAATGTTTTGATAACGGATGTGCTATTTAAACAGATGCAAAAGGATATATCTAAATTTGTGAGGCAGGGGAAAAGGCCAAGAGTTAAATATAAGTTTTTTATAAGATGAAAAGGGGGGGGGAGAAGGATTGGGTTTACTTGACCCAAAATTGCATTATGCAGCTTCTGGCTTGGTTTGGATGAAACAATGGGAGGTTTGGGTGGCATGGATACTTGCGGTAGGATAAAGTCAAGGTTAATGCAGATATAAAAAATAAATAAAATAAAATCATTATGTTCCATGTAGAGAATATAGAATAGACACAAACCAGGACTATGCTGAAAAATACCTTTATGGCTCTCAGCACAAAGTATTTTACAGGCAAAAAAAAGTAATAGGCAAAGATAAATGGTTAATGTATCATGAGATATTAGAACTGTGGCAAATTGCTATCCTATCTCCTTGTGAGAAGCAGCCATCTGGAGCATAAATAGGTGATCCCCTGTTCTCTCCTTAACTGGGGAGATTCCTTGAGACTGGTCTGCTTGCTGGTTCAATGACTTTTGGTCATTGCGGCAACATCATGTCTATTCATTGAGAGAATTCTCAATCTCAAAAGTCTATTCATTCATTCATCCTCCCACTTATGACTGTATGACTGTAACTTGTGGCTGTATCCTTACGATTTATATTGACTGTTTTCTAGTATGATTTGATTGCTTATTTGTGCCCTATGACTATCATTAAGTGTTGTACCTTATGATTCTTAACAAATGTATCTTTTCATTTTATGTACACTGAGAGCATATGCGCCAAAGACAAATTCCTTGTGTGTCCAATCACACTTGGCCAATAAAGAATTCTATCTATCTATCTATCTATCTATCTATCTATCTATCTATCTATCTATCATCTATCTAGCTATCTAGCTATCTAGCTATCTAGCTATCTAGTATCTAGCTATCATCCATCTATCCATCTATCAATCATCTGTCTATCATCCATCCATCCATCCATCCATCCACCAATCCATCTCTCAATCATCTGTCTATCATCCATCCATCAATCCATCTATTATCTATCTATCTATCTATCTATCTATCTATCTATCTATCTAGCTATCTAGCTATCTAGCTATCTAGCTATCTAGCTATCTATCTAGCTATCTAGCTAGCTAGCTAGCTAGCTAGCTATCATCCATCTATCCATCTATCAATCATCTGTCTATCATCCATACATCAATCCATCTATTATCTATCTATCTATCTATCTGTCTATCTATTTATCTATCTAGCTAGCTAGCTATCTAGCTATCTAGCTATCATCCATCTATCCACCTATCAATCATTTGTCTATCATCCATCCATCAATCCATCTATTATCTATCTATCTATCTATCTATCTATCTGTCTGTCTGTCTGTCTGTCTGTCTGTCTGTCTATCTATCTATCTATCTATCTATCTATCTATCTATCTATCTATCTATCTATCTAGCTATCTATCTAGCTATCTATCTGCCAGCCAGCCAGCCAGCCAGCTATCTAGCTGTCTAGCTATCTAGCTATCTATATGTGCTAACTTACTATTCTTCATCGTACCAAAGGAGCTTTTTCAATAGGCAACTAGACTTTCTGGTTTTTCTTTGAAGACGTTTTGCTTCTCATTCAAGAAGCTTCTTCAGCTCCGATTACTGTTCTTCACTCAGAAGTCCAAGCCTATGATTTCCTGGTGATCTGCCATCCAAGTATTAAACAGTTCCAAGAGTTTTTTGAGATCCCCCAAGATCACTTAGATACTGTCATCTGTTGTGACAAAAGTATCATGCAGTAAAAATAAAAACAAATCGGCAAGCACAGCCTTGTTTCCTTTCACACATTAGCTAATTTGTGGTACAACGTGTTGTGGGAAACCCATCCATTGTCTTAGCATTTGCAAATATCGGGGTATCACATTTCAACCATAATATGTTATATTTGAATGCAGCACATTATTGCAATGAGACGTTGTGTTTCGTGAATCTTGATTTTTAGAATGAAACAAGCTGTATGAAGCCAGCTCTTGAATTATCACGTATTTGGGAATATAGCTAAAATGTGCCAGGCATTCTAGTTCATGTTTTATATGAAGC
Organism: Pituophis catenifer annectens; assembly: GCF_029215685.1. Lineage (NCBI taxonomy): Eukaryota > Metazoa > Chordata > Lepidosauria > Squamata > Colubridae > Pituophis > Pituophis catenifer. The sequence continues at coordinate 82,545,552 of NW_027256887.1, forward strand.
ATATTAATCACTTCTCAAATACTTTGCAAAATAACCATAGGTCACGTTCCCTTCAAATTTGGTTGTTTCCTTGCGATAATTGAGAACGAATCGTGCATTTTCTTGACGGCATCGCAATTTCCGTTGTCTTCTTCTGGGTTGCTTTTGAATTTCCTAGTGTACCCTACAGGTGTAGCATTCTGTGGTAGCCTCACACGCAAGTATGGGAGATCTGACCTAGCTTCAAAATTCAGACAATAAATATATATTTATTTATAAAATGCTTCATAGGTGGCACTTGGCACCTGCAAGACTAGCAAAGATGTTCCCCAATGCGCAGCCAAATTGTTGGAAATGTGGCCATGGCCATGGCACCTTCTTTCATACGTGGTGGACATGCCCCGAAGCAAAAAGGTTCTGGAGCAAAATTTGGAGATGGTTGAAAGACATACTCAAAGAAGACATTGATCTGAACCCAGAAATATTTCTCCTGGGAATGGTAAAGAAAGGATGCGTAAAGGAAAAGGTCCACCTCCTAATACACATAACTACAGCTGCCAGACTAGCATATGCTCAATACTGGAAAAAGAAAGACCTACCACCAGATGACCTTATAATTAATAAAATATTAGAGTGTGCAGAGATAAGTAAATTAACTCACGAGATAAATGATGATGAAAATTCTGATTATGATACTGTGTGGGGAAGATGGTACGAATGGATAAATGATAGAATTAAGGAAGAAACAAAAGGTGCAGAAATTAATTAGAAATGTATAGTACAAATGACACCAGACACTTATTCATGTATATATGTATAAACACTGCGAATCCGATGTTAAACAGAATTGTTATTATATTTTATTTGCATATAAAAAAAAATCAATAAAATTGTATTAAAAAAAAAAAATTCAGACAAGATCAGCCAGGTGTGCCCCTGTTGAAGCACAAGGCTAAATAGTACTGTATAAAAATAAGAAAGGAGTGGCTTCTATATTTGGGGGAATGAGCTATTCCACATTCCAACAGCTTGCCTCCAGAAGTAGTGGATGCTCCATCACTAAAGGCTTTTAAGAAGATATTGGACAGCCATTTGTCCGAAATGGCATATAGTCTCCTGCTTGAGCAAGGAGTTGGACTAGAAGATCTTTAAGGTCTCTCCTAACTCTGTTATTCTGTTCTAATTCTGTTCTGTTCAGTCACAGACTAGATCACTATATTTGATTGTTCCATGGAAAGAAATTCCTGGACAAGAATTCAGATGGGGAGAAATACCATGGATAGCTCCAAGGTAGGAAACCTTTGGGCAGAATGACGCAGGGGTGAAATCCAGCAAGTTCTCACAGGTTTTGGAGAACCGGTGGAGGAAATTTTGAGTAGTTTGGAGAACTGTCAAATACCACTTCTGGCTGGCCCCAGAGTGGGGTGGGAATGGAGATTTTGCAATATCCTTCCCCCAGGAGTGGTGTGGGAATGGGGATTTTGCAGTATCCTTCCCCTGTCACGCCCACCAAGCAGGGTGGATTTGATTTAAATCGAGTTGATTTAAATCACAATTTAAAATGATTTAAATCACTAGTAAAAAGGCTTGATTTAAATCAACTCGATTTAAATCATAATTTTTAAAGAGCAGCTGTCCTTTGACCCACTGTTGACTCACCGATAGTCCCAGTGTTGCAGAATATACAGCCTCCTGCTACATAACTAAGCTCCATTTCATGCTGAATAAACTAAATTATTTATGTATCTTAAATAGAAAACTATCTTACGATAGATTTTTACCCCAAAAGTTTTTTTATTAAAATAAATTTGATAAGAATCAAAAAAATCCGATTTAAATCAAAAAAATCCAATTTAAATCAAAAAATCTGATTTTTTTGATTTTTTAAAAAAAATCATTGATTTTTATCCACCCTGCCACCAAGTCACGCCCACCAAGCCACATCACGCCCACCAAGCCTTGCCCACAGAACAGGTAGTAAAAAAAAATTTGAATTTCACCACTGGAATGACGCCATTTTTGTGATAAGACATGGGAATAAAGATACTGTTCTTACAGGAGAGAGCAGCAGAAATAATCTTGACCCAGGTCTGATTCAAGATTTATTTATTCTCTCCACCTATCAATATAAAACCTATAAATCGACACATCTCTTAAGAGAAGTGTCCTGCCTGGCCTTCTGACTAGGTATGAATTTCTTTTTCTACGGAATCATTAATATGATATGTCCTTACTTATATTTGACCCAGGTTAACATTAGGCCTCCCAAAGGACTAGTCAGCATAGATAGAAAGTTGGCTATAAACCAATGCAAAATAAAATGATTGATTGATTGATTGATTGATTTTTCACATTTCTGAAACACCCATGCCTCACAGACAGACACATCTGTATCTGTCTATCGCCATCCTCATCTATATCATCTCCATCTATATCTACCCTATATGGTGTCGCAGCTGTTATTAACATCAGCTGCCTGCAATTACTGCAAGTTCAAATCTCACCAGGCTCAAGGTTGACTCAGCCTTCCATACTTTCTAAGGTAGGTAAAATGAGGACTCAGATTGTGGGGGCAATAAGCTGACTATGTATAAATATACAAAAGTATGAAGGCTATTGCTTAAATGCATTGTAAGCCGCCCTGAGTCTCCGGAGAAGGGCGGCATATAAATCAAATTTTTTAAAAAATGCAGTATAAATAAAACATTATTGAATGTTTTCCTGTGATTTAAACTCTTTATAAATAGGAATCTAGCAGAACAAATTAGCCATACACTGAATTTAAAACCCTGCTATATTTCTCTGTCCAAAAATCAGATTTGATTAACTGGAGACATTTAAAAGGGTATCCCTCTTTCTATCTATCTATCTATCTATCTATCTATCTATCTATCTATCTATCTATCTATCTATCTATCTATCTATCCCTCTCCCTCCCCCCCCTCTCTCTCACACACATCATCTATCTATCAAATTTATAACCCACCCATTTCTTTCACAGATGACCCTAGGCCAGTGATGGTGAAACTTTTCGGCACTGAGTGCCAAAATGGGAGTGTCCATGTGTGTGTGTTCCGGAAACCAGAAGAGCAGCCACCTGGTGCACATGTGCGGGCTGGGAAGATGATCTTCCGGTTTCTGGTGCACACATGTGCACTTGGTGGCTGCTCTTCCGGTTTCCAGCACTCCCGCACGTATGAAGACCAGCTGGCCAGCGCTCCAGAACCCAGAAGAGCAATGGGTGACAGCTCACTTGCCCGGAGAGATGGCTCTGCATGTCACTTCCAGCACATATGCCATAGGTTCCCCATCACGGCTCTAGGCAGTGTTCAAATACAATATTAAAAAAACATAGAAACTGAATATAAAATCCCCTTCTCATGTAAACCCATGTTTGCATAATCTATTCTAAATTCAGCACTCTTCATTTAGTCTTTCTATCTAACATACAGGTATCCTCGACCTGTACAACCGCAATTGAGCCCAACATTTACGTGGTTAAGTGAGAACTTGTAAAATGATTTTGCTCCATTTTATGACATTTATTGCCACAAATTATTAAATGAATCCCTGCAGTTGAGAAGTTAGTAACCTGGTTGTTAAGTGACTCTGGCTTCCCCATTGACTTTGCTTGCCGGAAGGTCGCAAAAAGTGATCACATGATCATAAATATGAACCAGTGGCCGAGCGTCTGAATTTTGATCTCATGATCCTGGGGATGCTGCAAAGGTTGTAACTGTGAAAAAAAGGGCCATAAGTCACTTTTTTTCAGTGTCGTCGTAACTAATGTTGACTAAATGGACTGTTGTAAGTTCATTGTTGTAAGTTACCTGTATTACCGAAAATACTAACTTGTGGTTGTATGATTCAAACTGTTAGTATTCTGAAGGAGATTGTGTCCCCATTCTTTGGACTTTCATACTGAACTATGGCAAGGAGATATTTGAATATATTATTACACATGAGAGGTTTCTGAGTCACCTTTAATTCCTACCTACAATTAACTGGTGTTTATATTTAGGTGGATTTTTATACACTTTCCCCCATCTCTGGGGGTCACCAACTGAGACCACAACGTGCCTAGCTAAAATATTTCTGCAACACGCAGAACTGTTTTGAAATAATTAAAGGTCACAGAGAAATGGCTGACTTGGAGCTTGACTCAAAGGCCTTTGGTGCAAGAGAGGTCACCAGTCTTTGGAAATGAACCTCTCCATGTTTGTTTTCTGATAGGACAATTGTCAAAACTGAATGATGTTCAGAAGAGCTGAACTTGAATTCTGTGGGTGAATGTTGCTCTCGACAAGTGAAAGTGTAACCCGTGAGCATCGGCTTTGAGCCTTGATAATGACAGTTTAGAAATAATCATGCTTATCAAAAAAATAAAAATAAAAATGCCAAGCCTTTTCAGAATCAATCCGGCTGTCTGTCTGTCTGTCTGTCTGTCTGTCTGTCTGTCTGTCTGTCTGTCTGTTTGCCTTCCTGCCTGCCTAGTTAGTTAAATAGTTAGATAGTTATCATCTAGCTTAGTCGTCGGCAACCTTAAACACTCAAAGAGCCACAAAGGTCCTAACCGGAACCCCCTGTTCAATTCTGGAGCCAACTGGAAGTCAGTTCTCCCACCATAGAGTCTCATCCTTTTTCCTCTGCCAACCAGAAGTTGTTGTGGCCCGCCAGCGGCCTGCGCGGATTATTGCTGATCCCGATGATGAGGAGATTGGTGTGGTGTTGCGCCAGCAGCCTGTGCAGCCGGCGCTCGAGTTGGACAGCGAGGAGGCTGAAGAAGATGTAGTGCCAGAGGCAGGGATTCAACCAGGGCCTTCCGAACCTCCAGAAGCTCCTTTAAGTGAAGAGGATGAAGTGGAGGAGCTTCTTCTCAATGCATGGGCACGCAGAGCTGCCAAAAGGCAGGAGTGGTTACTCAGGAGGAGGTCTCCTCGAGAGTAAGGCTTGGGCTGATTGGCCACTCCTTTAGCCTATTTAAGTTTGCACACAGCTTGTAAAAAGCTGCAGGAAACAACGTTCATTCGTTCGCTGATCATTGAGTTTGGATTTTCTCTGCAAACCTGGCTTCTGGGCTTTCTGCCAACTCTTGTAAGACTCTATCTTATCTGTGGAATTTCTGGCAGGTTGTTAAGAACGTTTTATTAACAGCCTGCATTTGCAAAAGACTGTGTTTTGAAGTAAACTGAGTTTTGTTCAGAGTTTGTGTGTGCTACATTCTTTGGGATCTGTAGCTGGGACAGAAGTCCGGTTCCCCCACCATAGAGTCACCGTCCTTTTTCCTCTATCTGTCCTAACCGAAAGCACTATCAATTGTGGAGCCAACCTGTGACAGGGAGCTGCAGCAGAGGGATGAAAGAGCCACATACGGCTCCAGAGCCGTGGGTTGCTGAGCCCTGATCTAGCTATTTGTTATTAATGTAAATATAAGAAGTTAGTGAATGCCAAGATTGAACAGCCATTTAGTCTCACTATTTATGATTGCATTTTCCATGCTTTCCTAAATTGTTGACTTCCGGATCTGTTGGGCTTTAAGTTCATGCCTGGACTAAATTTCCCCAACAGACAGGCAACTTATCAAGAGATAAGTGTGAAATTCCATGAATCGCTTTACTCTCCTTCAAACATGACCTTAGGAGGCAAGACTCTAGAAAGAGTGGAGAGAAGAGCAACAAAGATGATGAGGGGACTGGAGGCTAAAACATATGAAGAAAGTTGCAGGAACTAGGTATGTCTAGTTTAATGAAAAGAAGGACTAGGGGAGACATGATAGCAGTCTTCCAATGTCTAAGTGGCTGCCTCAAAGAAGAGGGAGTCAAGCTATTCTCCAAAGCACCTGAGGACAAGAAGCAATGGGTGGAAACTAATCAAGGAGAGAAGCAACTTAGAACTAAGGAGAAATTTCCTGACAGTGAGAACAATTAATCAGTGGAACAACTTGCCTCCAGAAGTTGTGAATGCTCCAACACTGGAAATTTTTAAGAAGAGGTTGGATAACCATTTGTCTGAAGTGGTGTAGTGTTTCCTGCCTAAGCAGGGGGTTGGACTAGAAGACCTCCAAGGTCCCTTCCAACTCTGTTATTCTATTCTATTCTATTCTATTCTATTCTATTCTATTCTATTCTATTCTATTCTATTCCATTCCATTCCATTCCATTCCATTCCATTCCATTCCATTCCATTCTATGTAATCCCAGTGGTAAAATCTGTGTATATGACAGTAGGATAGGGATTTTGAAGAACCTCATTAATACCACCTAGGTGAGAAGATTGGAGCATATGAATTAGCATTCTCAGAAATGTAAATTTCCAACCAAGCAGCTCTGCCCAAGATTGGGGGAAAAAAGAGACTAAAAAAAAATTGGTTCTTGTATGGCCACCACCAACCAAAACAAAGCATTGAATTTCCTGGGAAGGCCAGATTTATATTTGATCTTCATCCTAGCTTTTAAAATGAAAAGGTCAACTCAGAATTGCTGAGAACATAATAAGAGGTAGGTCATTTGTTTCTGCGATCTTTCTTTGAGCTGGATCATCTTTAATCTTCTTTTCCAGTAAATAGAATAGGAAGATGCTTATATTAGCTGGCCTTGTAGTAAGTCCGATTCATTGCAATCTAGATAAAAACTAGGTTTTCACCGTTAATGTGTCGACAGTAAACAACAGCCACTTGCAAGGGTGAATTTTGAAACAGATTATAGCTTTAGGCTTTCTATGGAGTTATTTGAGAGTAGTTGAATTCGGGAGCTGGAGAGAAAGGAAACACGGTCATTGAAAAAATTATGACAAATTCTCTGATGGTCCTTGAGTCGTAGTCAGCTAAGAGCAAGATCTCAAATGGCCAGATAGGGAAAGCATTGGCCATTTAATCCCAGGGTTGCTTCTTTAGCCAATCTAATCTAACATAATAGAGAGTCCCAAACTGTCACCGCAGAAGCTTCTGCACAATTAGATTGTAAATCTTTTCGAGCTGGAGAACTTTTGCCTGAGGTGAAGTTGTCCGTTCCACATAAATTTGAAGACGTGAACTACTTAGCTACACGGCTAATGCTTTCTTTCGTTTTCATGTTTCACGTTATCTCTGGATGGATGAGGGGTACTTGTTTGAGCAGAAAGGATGGAAAAGGAAATTATTGACATTTAAAAAAATTTTTTTTTTATTTTTTTAGTATAATAATTACATAATTTGTGGACAGTGTGTGGACTGGGTCAAATCTTTTTTAAACAATGCTGACAATAATAATACAAATAAGTAGATGTAATCCTAATCTCCTAACTTCAAACTATTATTACTATTATTACTATTACTATTATTATTATTATTATTATTATTATTATTATTATTATTATTATTATTATTATTATATTAAATTTCTATACCGCCCTACTCCCGAAGGACTCAGGGCGGTGAACAGCCACAGAATAAAACACATAAATACAAAACTTTAAAATAGAATAAAAATGAATTAAATAATTTGGCTGAGACAAATTTAAAAATACCCAATAATTTAAAAACAAATTAAAATTTACATTTAAAAAGGGGAGAAGATTTAGGCCAGGCCAGCTTGATGAAATAAAAAAGTCTTAAGCGCGCGACGGAAGGTGCGCAGATCCGGGATCCTCCGTATCTCCGGGGGGAGCTCCTCAACATTTTGTTGAGGGATTTCTTCTGAGTCTAGAAATTGGGACTCGGGGCATGGAGTTATGCCACTCTTTCCCTGCCTTTCTTTGCAACAGGGTACAGGTTCGGGTAAGGGTTAGGCTCCTTAACTTACGACCACAATGGAGTCCCAGATTTCTGTTGCTAAGTGAGACTAGTCAGCTTTGCCTCATTTTATGACCTTTCTTGTTAAATCAATCACTACAGTTGTTAAGTCAGTAATATGGTTGTGAAGTGAATCTGGCTTCCCCATTGACTTTGCTTGTCAGAAGGTGGCAAAAGGTTATATACTGCAACGGTCAGAAATATGAAGCAGTTGTCAAGCATCTATTTCCTGGGAGCCCATTTTCAGTGCATGGGATTTATTGAATTGTTTATGGGATTTATTATACAATACAAGGGATGCAGTTCTGGGCAGCTTAGAAGAAACATCCAAGATAAAAAGCAACAATCAACCTTCATAAGCCATAATAGGCAGATTGGCTCACATGCATAGCTTTTTTTGGCGCCGGTTCTCAGGTGAACAGCCATTTTGAAAGGACTTTCCAAAAGGTCAGCAGAATCCGGGACGAGGGAGGAGATCGTTTCCAATGACAGGCACCACGAGTGAAAAAAACATGTCACCCGGTTCAGTTGCATGGGAACTCAAAATGTGGTCTCCTGGTAGAACAGTGGTCAGCTGTCTATAGAGAGAAGTGATCACAGAAATATGTGGGTAAGAGTATAGCAGTGTTTCTCAATCTCAGCCACTTGAAGAAGTATGGATTTCAACTCCCAGAATTCCCCCGGCCAGGTATGGAGTTGAAGATCACATATCTTTAAGTGACCAAGGTTGAGAAACACTCAAATAGAATAGAATAACAGAGTTGGAAGGGACCTTGGAGGTCTTCTAGTCTAACCCCCTGCTTAGGCAGGAAACTGTACAATACTTCAGGCAAATGATTATCCAACATCTTCTTTAAAACTTCCAGTGTTGGAGAATTCACAACTTCTGAAGGCAAGTTGTTCCACTGATTAATTGTTCGCACTGTCAGGAAATTTCTCCTTAGTTCTAAGTTGCTTCTCTCCTTGGTTAATTTCCACCCATTGCTTCTTGTCCTGCCTTCAGGTGCTTTGGAGAATAGCTTGACTCCCTCTTCTTTGTGGCAGCCCCTGAGATATTGGAACACTGCTATCACGTCTCCCCTAGTCCTTCTTTTCATTAAACTAGACAAACCCAGTTCCTGCAACCAACATAAAGATTCTGCTCGCACATATGTGCTAGTCGGTCCCGACTCTAGGGGGCGGTGCTCATCTCCATTTCAAAGCTGAAAAGCCAGCGCTGTCCAAAGACATCTCCGGGGTCATGTGGCCGGCATGACTAAATGCCAATGGCGCACGGAACACCGTTACCTTCCCACCAAAGGTGGTCCCTATTTTTCTACTTGCATTTTTTACGTGCTTTCCAACTGCTAGGTTGGCAGAAGCTAGGACAAGTAACGGGAGCTCACTCCGTTACGTGACGCTAGGGATTCGAACCGCCAAACTGCCAACCTTTCTGATCGACAAACTCAGCGTCTTAGCCATTGAGCCACTGAGTCCCTCACTAGTGTAGATAGCTTGGGGGTGCCAATGATATATGTCATGATCACTTAGAAATCTCACCACATGGCTAATGCAAGGAAATAAAAGGACTTAAGTATTCTTGATAGGACCGAAGAACATAGGCAAAAGTAGAAAGAGAAGGGGAAAAAAAATGAATTAAGATCTTATGTTCCCAGCTCAGAACAATGCATTCTCATTTTCACTCGTGTACCTTGGTTAACAATTTCTCAATTCAGCGTTGAGAGCTGAATTTTTCATCTTTGAATTTTATTCCTCAACAGCAAAGAATGTTGCCTTTTGTGTAGGGACCCTAATAACAATAACAACAACAACAACAACAATCACTTTGATTATTAAGGCCTCAAGACTGCATGCAAGGCAGAAATAATTCAACTATTATTTCTGGCGCAAAAGGTTTACGAACAGCATCATTTCCCTAGAAGCTTTTTTTTTCCCAGTCTAATAACTTCCTGGAATAATGACTTCAAATGGTTTTTGAGAAAAGAAAAGTTGTCCCATATTAGGCAGGAAGGAAGTCTAATTTTGATTGGCTGTCAAGTCACTGCTTGGTTAAACTATAACTGCCTATGGAGTAGAAAGACCCATGTTCTTATTCTGTTAAATGGTAATAATCACAATAATAATTCAAGAGATTTTGAGGGTTTTCACTTTTCAGTGGAGCGGCTTGCCTTCAGAAGTTATGATTGCTCCATCACTGGAGGTTTTTAAGAAGAGATTGGGCAACCCTTTGTCTGGAATGGTACAGGTAGTCCTCGACTTACAACAGTTCACTTAGTGAAGAAAGTGCCTTATGATGTTTTTTCACAGTTATGGCCGTTACAGCATCCCCACGGTCATGTGATCAAAATTCAGATGCTTGGCAACTGGTTCATATTTATGACTGGAACTGTGTTCCAAGGTCATGTGACCCCCTTTTGTGACCTGAAAAGCAAAGTCAACGGGGAAGCCAGATTCACTTAACAACTCGGCTGTTAACTTATCAAATGCAGCAATTCACTTAACAACTGAGGCAAGAAAGGTTCATAAAATGGGGCCAAACCGGGGGTGAAATCCAGCAGGTTATGACAGGTTCTGGAGAACCAGTAGCGGAAATTTTGAGCAGTTCGGAAAACCGGTAGCGGAAATTTTGAGTAGTTCGGAGAACTGGCAAATACCATCACTGGCTGGCCCCAGAGTGGGGTGGGAATGGAGATTTTGCAATATTGCTTAGCGCATTGTAAGCCGCCCTGAGTCTCCAGAGAAGGGCGGCATATAAATCAAATTAAAATATATATATATATCTTTCCCTCAGGAGTGGGGTGGGAATGGAAATTTTGTAGTATCCTTCTCTTGCCACGCCCACCAAACCACACCCACCAAGCCACACCATGCCCACCGAGCCACGTCCACAGAACCGATAGTAAAAAAAAATTGGATTTCACCACTGGGCCAAACCCACTTAACAAATGTCTGACTTAACAACATAAATTTTGGGCTCAAAAAGTTGGAGCAGGGGGTTGGACTAGAAGACCTCCAAGGTCCCTCCCAACTCTCTTATTCTATCATTCATAGTAATTTAATGACTTTTACGATGGGCATTTAACCAGCTTTTAATTGTATTATGGGAGTATGTTTTGAATGGGATATTCCAATATCTTGGTCTTCAGAATTTTTTTTTTTTTTAAACTAAATAGCACAAGCAACAGATTGAAAAGTAAAGGACTTGCTTTTCTTCGCTAGATGCAATATTGGAATTTGAAATCAGAAGTGCTACCAATATTCCATTATCCTCAGGATCAGGACTAATATTTCAGATTCTGAAATACGACATTCATTTGAAGACACATTTTCCTACCTGCAATTCTCTTGCATATCCTCTTTGCTTGCACCAGTCCTTGCTGGCTAAGTTCACACAACACACTAAACTGTAAATCCAGGTTAACAAAACCCAGTTACTGGGTTCACACGATAACATGCTTTTTCCAAATCAGTGAATTATAAGATGGCATGGCTCATACATGTTAAAAGAGGGACTAGATTCCTACCAAATGGGAATTGAAGTTTCCATGTTAGCCTCCTCTGTCATGTTGGGTGGGCTTAGCTCGCTTGCGTAGAACATTTGAGTGATATTCTGCCTTTTCAAACTACTCACAATTAATAACTTGAAAAGGATCAGGTTCTCATTTAAAGGACCACAGGGATAAATTGTCGCCAGTATTGTTTTTCATTATGGTATTTGCATATTCAGCAGTGGGACTCCCCCCAACCCCCCCTTCTCTTTTCGGAGAACAAGTATGCAAATCTCACAAGAACCGAAAGTGTGTCTCAATTTGTCACCCTCCAAGATTGCAGGGGGAAAAAAACCCCAAACATTGCACTAAGAGCCTTGAAATCAATGCTTAATTTAGTTATTTTTTCCAAGACTCCAGAGCATGCTATAGAGGTCAGTCCCTTGGTCCAAATTCAGGGATTAACAGAGTTGGAAGGGACCTTATAGGTTATCTAGTTCAACCCCCACCCTAAGCAGGAGACCCTACACCATTTCTGACAAATGGCATTCCAATCTTTTCTTGAAAGTCTCAAGTGATGAAGCTCCCACAACTTCCGAAGGCAACTTCTATTCCATGGGTTGATTGTTCTCACTGTCAGAAAGTTCCTCCTTATTTTCAAGTTGAATCTCTCCTTGATCAGTTTCCATCCATTGTTCCTTGTCTGGCCTTCAGATGCTTTGGAGAATAGCTTGACCCCCCTCCTCTCTGTGGCAGCCCCTCAAATATTGGAAGACTGCTATCATGTCTCCCCTGGTCCTTCTCTTCACTAGACTAGCGATGCCCAGTTCCTGTAACCGTTCTTCATATGTTTTAGTCTACAATCCCCTAATCATCCTGGTTGCTGTCCTCTGCACTTTTTCTAGAGTCTCAACATCTTTTTTATAGTGTGGTGACCAAAACTGGATGCAGTACTCTAGGTGTGGTCTTACTAAGGCTTTATAGAGTGGTATTAGTACTTCACTTGATCTTGATTGTATCCCTCTGTTAATGCAATTTAGGGTTGTATTGGCTTTTTTGGCTGCCACCGCACACTGCTGGCTCATATTTAGCTGGTTGCCCACTAGATTCCCTCTCACAATCACTGCTATTAAGCCTGGTTTCACCCACTCTATATGTCTACTTTTGGTTTTTCTTGCCTAAGTGTAGGACTTTACTTTTCTCATAGTGCCTCATAGTGAGGAAATAAGGCAGATCTCTAGGAACGAACTGCAAAAATAATTAACGTTTCAGACAGTTCCCCCCCAACAACTTGATCAAAAACGAAATTTCCCATTTTTTTAAACTGGTTATATAAGTTATTCTCCAGCACCTGTTTCTCTTTAGGCAGAGCCGGGGCAGAAAAATACGGCATGGAAGTTTCCTTTTTCTGATCTCAAATAATGGCTGAGAAAGTCGATCAGGGTTAACTTTTACAAATGCAGAATCCGTCCCTTCAGTTGAAATTAACATCTTCATAACATGCGTTTTAAGGAAGGAAGGAAGGAAGGAAGGAAGGAAGGAAGGAAGGAAGGAAGGAAGGAAGGAATAAATAAATAAATAAATAAATAAATAAATAAATAAATAAATAAATAAATAAATAAGGCATCCTTGATGTTGTTCGACCTCAAAATCAAAGTGCTGGATTATCTTTTTTTATATATACCCAACTTTCATTTAATTCACATCTTGCTCTATTAGAAAGGAAAGAGTAGAATTGAGGGGGGGGGAGAGAGAGAATATTTCCCTTCTAATTTCTCTTCCCCCACCCCACCCCGCCCTTCCTTGTTTTTTCTTTCTTTCATGAACTGACCAAGGAGATGAAGTCTGGGTACTTTAATTACCATTCTGAGCCAACTGCCTGGCCTTTGATATGGAAATCCCATTTTAACTCCAGATCTGCTGTTTCTGCCTTTTGTGGTCCAGCCTGAATTTTAAGCAGCCATTGCAAACACCTGAGAGGGAAGACCCAGTGAGAATATCGGGCCCTCAGGAATTTCGGACTTGTGTGTGATGATGTGAGTCTTCCCCTTTAGGCGTTGGGAGATTCGGGAATGGATCTCTCCTACCTCCGTGATGGATTGACGTCTTTGGTACCCCCACGTCAACCCCCCCCCCACACTCTCGAGTTTCTTATGGGCCTCCTCGGCTTAGATTGAATCAGCTAAAGAATAGATAAGAGCTGTCATGTAACAGTTACCCTGTTATTGTCGTCTGTCTGCTTCCCGACTCCCAGCTCTGCTATAATTATTAATTGCACTTGTCAACTGTCATTAATTGCTCTTTCGCATCCCTGTCTTCGGGTAATTAGACAGAACAGCTTCGTTGCTGGTATTGTTTAGAGCGGCCCTTGAGAAAAGCCTAGTGGGCTTTGTTCAGAAAGACGACAATCGCTAATGGAAATACCTTGAAATATCACCTTTCTGAGAGAAAAAGAAAGGGATCCGTCTACTGCGAGGCTGGTTCAGGCAGAATAGCTTCTTTTGAATGAAGTCCTCTAGAGTTCAGTTATCTGACTATAACTCTTGAAGAACCGGCATTCCCAGGCCATAAAATGATAAAATAGAACATAAAACAAATTGCCACAAGCAAGCCAACACTTCAAAACAGTTATCCTGGAGGGGTTCACGAATCCTTCTTTAACCAATGCTTGGAGAGAAAGCAGACTATGTCGTCTTAGAAAATTTAATTTAATTATTTAATTAATTAAATTTATATGCCTCCCCTCTCCGAAGACTCAGGGTGGCTCACAATACATTTAAAAAAATCATTATAAAAAGACATTGAAAAATTAAAAAAACATTAAAAACATTAAAAACCCATTCACACCATTCATGGCTGGATCTCGCCGGATCGCAAGAGCGAGATCAATGGCCCCAGGCCTGCCGGAAAAGCCAGGTCTTCACCGCTTTTCAGAAGGCCAATAGGGTGGGGATGGTCCGGACCTCAGGAGGTAACTGGTTCCAGAGAGCTGGGGCAGCCACAGAGAAGGCCCTCCCCCGCGGGCCCACTAGCCGGCATTGTTTAGCTGACGGGACCCAGAGGAGACCAACTCTGTGGGATCTTACCGGTCTCTGGGAGCTATGCGGTAGAAGGCGGCCTCGAAGATAACCTGGCCCTGAGCCATGTAGGGCTTTAAAGGCCCTGAGCCATGTAAGGCTTTAAAAAAAAAGCAGGCCTCGATGTACGACCACAATGGAGGTCCAGATTCTTGTCGCTAAGCAAGATAGTTCTTCCGTGTATTTTGCCCCCGTTTTATGACCTTTCTCAACGGCGTTGTTAAATGAATCACTGCCGTTATGAAGCTGGTAACGAGGTTGTTCAGTGAATCTGGCTTCCCCGTTGACTTTGCTTGTCAGAGCTGAAGAAGCTTCTTGGGATAGGAAGTGAAACGTCTTCAAAGAAAAACAAGGAAGTCCAGTTGCCTCTTTAGGCATCTTTGGGACAACCATGACCTGGATGACTGAGCATCTCCATAGACTTTGTCAGAAGGTTGCAAAATGACCCTCAACTGTCACGAGTCAGTTGCCGAAGCATTTGAATTTTGATCACATGACCCTGGGAATGCTGCCATGGTTATAAGTGTGGAAAAGGTCATAAATCATTTTTTTTTCATGCCGTTGTAACTTCAGATGGTCACTAAATGAACTGTTGTAAGCCGAGGACTACCTGTACTCAATTTTGGAGCTGGCGAATGAATGGGTGGGAGAGAAGGTTCAAATTCCAGAAGTTTTAGCCTCGTAGCTCCTTCCAAATTGATGGGATCATAGAAGAATTTCATGCCAGATGTGGCTTAGAAGATATAAGCTGCCATGAGATGCAAAAGAAGGAACCAATCCATGATCCATTTTTCTGTTTTCAGGGTGATTCTTGCTTCATTCAGTAGAACTCCCCCAATTTGTTTTCTTGTGTATGAACCTATCAGTGGTGAAAAAATAATTTCTAGAAGAAAGGTGATTAGTCAGAATCATCTCTACTTCATTTTGCAAAGAAGGTTTCCATGTCACTCTTGATTTTTGCAGTGTTAAGTGCCTTGTAACAAGATTCAGCGCTGTGATTTGACTGGCTGGAGAACCACTGATTTCATCATAACAGCTCGACTTGAGGGCCTTGGGGCCATTGGCCAATTTTACCCCCTTTTTTATTTTTACCTAGACACAGAAACCAGCATTTTTCTACTCACTATTTTTCCTTTCCCATCAAACTTAGCCTTTCTGAAAGAAATATGGTACTCTGGGAACAAAAATATGCAAGCCTAGAAATTCACATTTGAATGTAAAGTAATATGTTGTGAAAGGTTTGAACTTTCATGGCATCCAACAAAATGCACATTTATTAATCTTCTTAACTATCCTTTCTGGTGAAATGGTTTTTAATCTACCAAAGCCAAATCTTATTCCAACAATGATAGTTAGATTACCTTTGCCTGAGGCTACAATTAGCTACAAAAGGAAGATGGAGGACAGGCTTAACAATTGGGTGCATGTTGCTCATTAAAATCCAGTTGTTTGGATTTTGAAGCTCGTACACTGTTCCGGCCTCATATCCTTAAATGTTGAGGTGTGTAAAAACTATTTTTACTTTTACTAAAATGTAAGGCCACACCTAGAATACTGCATCCAGTTTTGGTCACCAGGATGTAAAAAAGATGTGGAGACTCTAGAAAGAGTGCAGAGAAGAGCATCAAAGATGATTAGGGGGCTGGAGGCTAAAATATATGAAGGATGGTTGCAGGAACTGGGTATGTCTAGTTTAGGGGTTTGCACCCTTAAAACACTCAAAGAGCCATTTGGACCCATTTCCCACAGAAAAGAAAACACTGGGAGCCACAAAACCCTTCCCGTGCCTGACTATTTCTTGAGTAGTCACAAAACTAGCATATGTAGTTGAATTAAACGTTCTGTTTTCTTCTGAAACTTTTCTTCGATTTATCCATGGTTGGCCTACTGGGGGTTGAAAAGCTCAATGAATCATGTGTCGCACATTGGTGGTTGTGACACATATTTTGAGTGACAGGGAGCCGCAGCAGAGGAGTGAAAGAGCCACATGCGGCTCCAGAGCCACAGGTTGCTGATCCCTGGTCTAGTTTAATGAAAAGAAGGACTAGGGGAAACATGATAGCAGTGTTCCAATATCTCAGGGGCTGCCACATAGAAGAAGGAGTCAAGCTATTCTCCAAAGCACATGAGGGCAGGACAAGAAGCAATGGGTGGAAACTAATCAAGGAGAGAAGCAAGCTAGAACTAAGGAGAAACTTCCTGACAGTTAGAACAATTAATCAGTGGAACCACTTGCCTCCAGAAGTTGTATATGCTCCAACACTGGGAATTTTTAAGAAGATGTTGGATAACCATTTGTCTGAAGTGGTGTAGGGTTTCCTGCCTAAGCAGGGAGTTGGACTAGAAGACCTCCAAGGTCCCTTCCAACTCTGTTATTCTATTTCTATTCTATTTCTATTGTTAATAGTTAAGTCCAGAGGGATTTATTCAGCATCTTGGCCATCACAAAAAGTTTGGGAAAGAACCTGCATGCATTTTTAAGAAACAGTGCTAAAACAGAAGTCTTGATGTGATAATGGCCAATATCAAGGCAAGCTCCTTTTTTCCTGCTGAGTTTTATTCATTGCACATGGAGACCTATGTGTAAGCATCCACTTGGAGAGGGAGGTGAGAGGGTGGGCCTAAAAAGTCATGAGCGAATAGGGGAAAAATTTGAAAAGTGCTATCTTAGGGCTCATAACACAGGTGCAGTCTGCAATTAAAAACGAGGAAGAAAAGCAGAAGCTTCTTCCACCCTGGAAAGGGGGAAAAAAAATCATAATTTTAGCAGATAGCATTTGGTACCATTGTTAATTGGGGTGCCCAGTAGATAGAAGCATTTAGTTGACGGGTGATCTTGAAAAAAAATTTAAGCAGGCTCAGCCTTGGCCATGTTAAGAGCATGGCTGGCTGGGGAATTCTGGGAATTGAATTGAAGTCCACACTTCTTAAAAAGGAGCCTGGATAGCTCTGCAGACAAAGGCACTGTAATTTAACATCAGCTGTCTTCAATTAAAGTAAGTTCGAATCTTGCCAGGCTCAAGGTTGACTCAGCCTTCCATCCTTTCTAAGGTAGGTAAATTGAGGACCCAGTTTGTGGGGGCAATAAGCTGACTTTGTATAAAATATAGAAAAGTATGAAGGCTGTTGCTTAACGCACTATAAGCCGCCCTGAGTCTCCGGAGAAGGGTGGCATATAAATCAAATTAAAAAAAAAAAAAAGTAGCCAAGATTGAGAAATACTAGTATAGAGCATCCTGCTTGAAAAAAGGAGTTGGACAAGAAGACCTTAAAGGTTCCTTCCAACTCTGTTATTCTATTAAGTGTTTGATGGCCCCAATTTTTTGAAAACTAATAGCCCTAGACAGACTTCTCCTCTTTGAATTTATCCAGTTTCCTTTTAAAGCCACCCATAGTGACCATCAGGATGTTGTGTAGTCATGAATTCCATAGGTTAATTATACTCGGTGTGACCACTCTGGCATAGTATGAAGAGGTCATACTACATTAGATGTAGCCCATGGTTAATTCATTGCCTTTTTCCTGCCCAAAGGTTTGTTTCAGCTGCCTGTTAGAACAGGTCGTTTCCTTAAAAGCATCTTCTGTTAGCGATTTCTGTTTATTATAACCAGGGAGTCATGGTTCAAGTTGACTATCCTGTAAAAAAAATGGCTAATCCGGGCCATTCTTAACGGATGTCATGCACAGTATATCCTTACAGAATAATCTTGCATTCGCGGCTTTTTCTTCTACTTCTACCAATTCAATTCACAAGTTCTACCAGAATGCTTCAACACTGGAAGGTTTTAAAGAAGAGATTGGATAACCATTTGTCTGAAGTGGTGTAGGGTTTCCTGCCTAAGCAGGAGGTTGGACTAGAACTGGGGTCTCCAACCTTGGCAACTTTAAGACCTGTGGACTTCAACTCCCAGAATTCCTCAGCCAGCTTTCTGGGAGTTGAAGTCCACAGGTCTTAAAGTTGCCAAGGTTGGAGACCCTTGGACTAGAAGACTTCCAAGGTCCCTTCTGACTCTGTTATTCTGTTCTGTTCTACTTATTTATTTATTTATTTATTTATTTATTTATTTATTTATTTATTGGTTCAATTTATATGCCTCCCTTTTCCGGAGACTCAGGGCGGCTTACAATGCATTAAGCAATAGCCTTCATACTTTGGTTGATCTGGAAATAGTCTGGCAGAGACAGCTTCATAAGGAGCAACTGGGAAATGGCTCTCTGAAGATGCCAGTGCCTTGAACCAATATTGTTGCTGTTTTCCTAGGCAACAGAGAGAGAAATATATGGTGGTTCTGTGGGGGCATTTAGGAGTTAGGGTAGTGGCTGCATATGCTGCTGTCACTTATTCTTCCATCATGCCAGCTCTCAGCCTACAAGGACTCTTTGCGCACGCCGTGGGGAGCCTTGGCTGTTAACTCTTCCCGCCACTGCTCTTTCCCCCCCCCCTTTCCTCCCAGTCCTGTCATCACTGAAAACAAGCATCTCATTCAGGGAGGCAGCAGGGGGCAGCAGCTGGCAATGGCATGAAGGCAGCGGAACTGGAATCAGCCTAATTTATGCCTGGCTGGCTTTCCCCCCAGAGCTTCATGAATATCATCATCGTGCCGTTGTAATGTTGCTCCTTTCTTGGAGCCAAACAAAACTTGGATACTGGCTGGGATGAAAGTAGAGATTAGCAAGCGGGCACAGGGCCATGGGGGGGGGGCAGGATTGAGGCAGGGTGTCAGCCAACAGAGGCTCACATCAGCATCCAGATGCTGAAGCTTACGCCTCCCCCGCAGGCCCTTTCACGGTCGATGCCCATCCAAGTTGTGTTCCCACTGCTGGGCAGTCTAGAACTGGCAATCTCACGGCTACCTCTCTTTGGGGACTCCAACAACAATCAAGCTGCCAGCTGCTGTCAACTAGATGTGCTCACTACTACCCGTGTTTCCCCGAAAATAAGACCCTGGCTTATATTTTTTTGAACCCCGAAATAAGCGCTTGGCCTTATTTTCAGGGAGGTCTTATTATTTTGGGGCACGTGGAGCAAGATGGGGGGTCCTCTTGCCATCTTACCTGATTTCCAGCTCTGCGTTTAAATGTTTTTGGGGAGGGCTTATTTTCGGGGGGAGGCTTATTTTAGTGCATCCACTCAAAAGCCCGATTGGGCTTATTATCAGGGGATGTCTTATTTTTGGGGAAACAGGGTAGTGGTGGGGCTTTGGAACTAAGAGAGGAACATCAGTCACGGTCTACCCAATTCTATAGGGCAAAGATGTAATTTAATTTAACAGTGAAGTCGAGCAATGACCAATGACCAGATTTCCACAATGGACCATCCATTGTGTGGGTTGGAAATTTAGTCATTGCTCGATTTCATTGTTTGGGAAGTTCCTGGAAGATCACTTATGGGTGTCCACCACCCTCCCAAAAAAAAGAAGAAAGAAAGAAATCTCAAGGGCAAGTTTTCTCTCACAAGAAGGCATCTGGAACCAGTTTCTCAACTTTAGAAACTTTAAGAAGTATGGACTTTAACTCCCAGAATTCTGGCTGGCTGAGGAATGCTGGGAGTTGAAGTCCACAACCTTAAATTTTCTAGGATTGAGAAACACTACTGTAGGCAGCGGTGGGCTGCTGCCGGTTCGGACCGATTTGGGTGAACTGGTAGTTGCGACCTGTGGGTGGCCCAGCCCACCCACCTAGGTACAATCCTATCCTATATCGCTGTGTTTTTGATGCCGCAAGCATGTGTGGAAGGCACGCGTGAGCGAATTGCTGTGTTTTGTGACACCGCAATCATGTGTGGCTGGCACACGTGCGCTCACATTTCCAGTGCTGGGCGAACCGGTTGTTACAGTATGTGACCCCCACCTCTGACTGTAGGACAGCGGCCCCCAATCTTTTGGGCACCAGGGACTGGTTCTGTGGAGAGAGCTTTTTCCATGGACTGGAGAGAGCATGCTTTCACATGCTGCCTGCATCCCATGGATGGAGCTTTTCAGGTTTGCGCAGCCCAGTTTCTGGCATGCCGCTGCCCAGTGCTGGTCCATGGCCTGGGAGTTGGGGACCCCTGCTGTAGGGTGTCTAGTCTTGGGGCTGAATGGAAGTGGGTCAAGGTTGGACAGCATTGGAAAGAGCTAAAAACGGGACACTCGTACACACAAGACCGGGCCTGTCAAACTGGCGGCCGGTGGGCTGGATGCATCACACACAGGCCATGCCCATCGCAGCTCCACAAAGGCAAAAAACGTCACGATACATCACGTGACGTGATCGAGTTTGACAGCCATGCACTAGACCAGGGGTGTCAAACTTGCGGTGTCACGTTGTCGTCACATGATGTATCGCAACTTCCCCCCCTTTGCTAAACCGGGGTGGGCATGGCCAGAGTGTGACACATCCGGCCCACAGGCCGTGAGTTTGACACCCCTAGATTCTTGGGCAACACACACAGCCAGTAGGAACTTTTCTAAAATGCATTTCTCTTGGAAACAAATTTTGGCAGCAGTGAGTGGTGGTGGTTGTGTTTCATTAAATTGAAAGAGGACTGATTTGGAAAGGGCAAAAGAAGGTTTGTTCGTGATATTTATGTGGTCCTGACTAAATTCTGGGTCTCTTTTCTTGAAGAATGAGTGTCCTGTGACAGGGGAACAGCATCATGGCCTTTTCCTTAAAAGATTCCTAAATAAGTAATAGAATTCTTGGGGGGGGGGGAAGGGAAGGGAAGGATTGAAATTTTTTTAGTCATTGAATATCGTGGATGGGGACAGAACATACAAGTTTAGTACAGGCAGTCCTCAACTTACGACTGCAATTGGGACCAGAATTTCAGTTTCTTAAGTAAGATGGCTGTGATATGAGTTACACCTGATATCACGGCATTGTTTTGCCACAGTTGTTAAGGAAATCATGCGGTCTTTAAGGGAATCCAACATCCCCCCCGATTGACTTGAACTTTTCTGACAGTTAGAACAATTAATCAGTGGAACCACTTGCCTGCAGAAGTTGTGAATGCTCCAACACTGGAAATTTTTAAGAAGATGTTGGATAACCGTTTGTCTGAAGTGGTGTAGGGTTTCCTGCCTGGGCAGGGGGTTGGACTAGAAGACCTCCAAGGTCCCTTCCAACTCTATTATTCCATTCTATAGTGACTTCGCTGGTCAGAAATTGCCTGGGAAGGCCACCAATGATAATCCCATAATCCAGGATGGCTGCAACCATTGTAAATACATGCTGGATGCCGAGTGCCTAAATTTTGATCATATGACAGTGAGGAAGGTTCTGCAATGGTCATAAGTCCCCTTTTTAGTGTTGTTGTACAGTGGCTAAACAAAGGATTATGAATGAAGGACTATATGCACTAGTTCTCATCGTGTCCTGCTATATCATGATACAGAGCTCCGAAGTGATTCATATTCACATGTCATCATGTCATGAGCTATGAGGCTGATTTTCTATCCACAATGGAAGGAAGATCTTTCTCCTGACTTAATGTAACCAAGAGGTCAGTAACAAACAGCGAGGACTCCAGAGCGGTGACACACGGGCATAATATTATCACGCAAAGGCTTCTGATACCGCTACGTCAGTCATGTCCTTTGCATGATGTTGTCCTCGTACAAGTGTGATCTTTTGTCCTGCTTGAGCCTCCGGGGTCAGTGGTGTCCACAGAGTGACAAGGGGCCCAAAATGCACGGAGGCTGACATCTGACGTTGAGACACGGGCTGCCATCATGGGCATCCCAAGGTCATCCCTTCTTCTCATCCAATTCCCAGGTATCCCTAAAACCGATCGAGCAGCTTGAAAGATACATGGACAATTTCTTGAAAGTTATCAGTCTCTGGAATGTGCCGGACAACTTCCCGTCATTCCAAAAATGCATAAAACACAGCGCTGAAATCCACTTACCTTCGCTACCGGTTCAGGAACGGGAGCGTGCGGGAACGGGCATGCGCTAGGCACATACGCGTCTCTTATGCGCATGCGCAGAACCTTCTACACATGCGCAGATGGTAAAAAACCGGGATGTAATGACGTCCTGGCGGGTGGGCGGAGTCTTCTGCTGCTGGCACTAACAGTTCGGCGAGCTGGATAGAACCGGGGGGGCGGGGGGATTTTACCGCTGATAAAACAGTTTCATTTTCCTGGGTCCCTCTCTGTAAGATAACATTTCAAGGCCAATTGTCATGTCTCACTGCCATAAGGGAAGGTGCTTTATACAGGTGGTCCTTGACTTATCAATAATTTGCTTAGTAACCATTTCAAGTTACTGTAGCACTGAAAAAGTGACTTAGGGCTGTTTTTCACACTTACAACTGTTGCAACGTCCTCCTGGTCACATGATCAGAAGTCAGGAGCTTCGCAATTGGCATGTATTTATGCCTGTTGCATTGTCCCGAGTTGATGTCATCGTCATTTATAACTTTCCCAGCTGCCTTCCAGTGAGGTCAATGGGGGAAAGCCCCTTTGACCAGTGAGGTCAATGGAGGAAGCCAGACTCATTTAACAGCTTGCCTTCAGAAGTTGTGGGAGCTTCATCGCTGGAAGTTTTCAAGAAGAGATGGTTTAGGGCAGGGGCCCCCAAACTTGGCAGCTTTAAGACTTGTGGACTTTAACTCCAAGAATTTTGCTGGCCATACTGGCTGGAGAATTCTGGAAGTTGAAGTCCACAAGTCTTAAAGCTGCCAAGTTTGAAAACCTCTGGTATAGGGTCTCCTGCTTGAGCAGGGGGTTGGACTAGATGACCTACAAGGTCCCTTACAACTATTCTATTCTGTTCTGTTCTGTTCCGTTCCTTTCCGTTCCATTCCATTCCATTTTTTAAATTCTATTCATTAACAACTGCACAGCAGCACAAATAATTTTTGCACAAAATTGGAAGAGTAGTGACACACCGACAGAAGATAGAGTAATTAATAAGATTATGGAATGTGCAGAAATGGACAGACTTACAAAAGAATTACAAGATAAAGAGGAACATGATTATTATCTAGTATGGGAAAAGTGGTATACCTGGTTGAAAAATAGAAAAAGGAAAAAAGAATAGCGAGTAATTGGAGTTACAGAAACAGGAACATAAATCACTAACATAAATTAACAATGAATCATAAAGATAGATATATGAGTAAGATCAAACAAGGAAGAGTCAAAACACAAATAAGAACATACATTACTGTTGTTTATTTGACAATATATATTTGACAAAATGTATATTTGAAATCTTTGTTTACATGTTTTTTTCTGTATGTTTTGTTGTCACTAGTTCTGTTTTGTTTGTACTTTTAAACAAATAAAAATTTATTTAATTAAAAGAAAACAACAACAACTGCACAATTCACTTCACAACTGCAGTGATTCGCTTAACAGCTGTGTCAGAGAAAGCTCATGAAATGGGGCACAACTCACTGAACAACTGTATTTCTTAGCAATGGACATTTTGGGCTCAGGTGTGGTCGTAAGTCGAGGACCACCTGTATTTTGAAATCTTATTCATCGAGGGAAGGAGGGAATTGGGTAAGTCTAGTGTAGTGAAAGGAAGGACTAGGGGTGACCTGATAGCAGAGTTCCAATATCTCAGGGGCTGCCCCAAAGAAGAGGGAGTCAAGCTATTCTCCAAAGCACCTGAGGGCAGGACAAGAAGCAATGGGTGGAAACTAATCAAGGAGAGAAGCAACTTAGAACTAAGGAGAAATTTTCTGACAGTTAGAACAATTCATCAGTGGAACAACTTGCCTCCAGACATTGTGGGTGCTTCATCACTAAAGGTTTTCAAGACACTTGTCTGAAATGGGATAGGGTCTCCTGTTCGAGCACTGGGTTAGACTAGAAGACCTCCAAAGTCCCTTCCAACTTTGTTATTCTGTTACGCAGATGGCAAGTTGGCAGATGGGGAGGGGGCTTCCCTTCCATCCCTCCTGTCCCTTCCCAAGAATGCTTCCTATTTTTTTTTTAAATTTGATTTATATACCGCCCTTCTCCGGAGACACAGGGCGGCTTACAATGCGTTAAGCAATAGCCTTCATCCTTTTGTATATTTATACAAAGTCAGCTTATTGCCCCCACAACTGGGTCCTCAATTTACCTACCTTAGAAAGGATGGAAGGCTGAGTCAACCTTGAGCCTGGTGAGAATTGAACTCGCAGTAATTGCAGGCAGCTGGTCTTAATAACAGGGTGCTTTAGACCACTGTACTACCAAGGCTCTTTATTTTATTTTTTTATTGTCGTCCCCACCCACCCCCCAATCTCTTTGCTCCCTTCTCCCCAAGTCGTCCTGGCTCTCGGCCTCTTCATTCTTCCTTGGTATAAATACCCTGCTGGCAACACAATGCTCTCGGGCATGCTCTCTGTGTAGGTCCCTGGCAGCATTAAATTAATTACAGATAGACAGGATCCATCAGAGAGAGAGAGAGAGAGAGAGAGAGTGAGAAAAAAAAAAACCAACACCCCTCCAAGCTTCTCTCCCTTCCCTCCCTCCCCCTCTCTCTCCCCCCTCCCTGCCAACCCTTGTCCTGGCTCTTTCTTTCACCCTCGGTGGGTAAATCGCTAATCCCTTTGTTCCCTGTGCTGCACCATTTCATTTTCTGCCCTCATTGTCTCCATTGTTGTGGGAACAGGAGGCGCCCGGGCCAGGAGCAGCCAAGGTCTCGGCTAATGACGGGAAGTCTTTAAAGTTTGCTGCTGCATTTCATCTTCTCGGTGGGAGTTTTAGGACGCATCCCGCGTTTGATCCCCACCGCGCGCAACTTTGCTTCTAGTTAATTAACAGATCCCCCATTACAGCCTCTCATCTGCAAGCACATGGGAAGCCTATCAGGCGGGTAATTCAAGGCCGGTCTGAGTGATGGCAGGAATTAGAGAAATCACTTCTTTCGGGGGGTTAATGTACGGAAAGAAAGCCTTCCCCCCCTTTGGCTAATTGAAATGTTGTCGTCTTCGACTGCACCCATTTTGGGCCTATTATTTTATTTTCTTTCTCTCTCTCTCTCTCTCTCTCCCCTCCTCTCTGTGTCGCTTGTGATAAGGGGTGGGGGTGGGGGAAGGAAGGCTGGTTCTCAGGCCGAGATGTTTAGATACGTAGGCGCTTTTATCTGCATATTGATATTTTTGTTTTATTTACTTATTTATTTCATTTGTCGAACATGTACAAGGTAAGAGGTATAAGTATAAACATGGACGTGAGCACAGGAAATGAGTACAGTTAAATGGGGGCAGTAGGACAGGGACGGTAGGCACGCTGGTGCACTTATGCACGTCCCTTTTATGGACCTCTTAGGAATGGGGCAAGGTCCACTGTAGACAGTTTAAGGTTGAAGCTGTGGGGGGGTTTGAGGCTGTAACAACGAAGTCAGGTAGCGCATTCCAGGCGTTGACCACTCTGTTGCTGAAGTCGTATTTTCTGCAGCCGAGTTTGGAGCGGTTTACCTTGACTTTGTAACGATTGTTTGCCCGTGTATCATTGAGGTTGAAGCTGAAGTAGTGGTTGACAGGTAGGACGTTGTAGCAGACAATTTTGTGTACTATGCTTAGGTCAGACCATAGACAGCATAGTTCTAAGTTGTCTAAGTCCAAAATTTCGAGTCTGGTGTGGCATAAGGGATTCTGTTGTGAGCAGAGGAGTGGAGGACTCTTCTCGTGAAATACCTCTGGACCCGCTCAATTGTATTAATGTCCGATATACAGTGTGGATTCCAGGCAGATGAGCTGTATTCGAGAATTGGTCTGGCAAAGGTTTTGTATGCCCTAGTTTGCAGTACAATGTTACCGGAGAAGAAACTTCGCTTTGTTGTTGTTGTTCCTCTTGCTCGTTTGGCAAGCGCTATCCACGGATGGACAAGGATGGCGTAAAATTAGCGGTCAGATTAGAAGAGCAGTTAAGCGCTGAGGAAAAAAGGTAGCATGGAGCAGACACGGCTCCCTGAATGGATGTGATCTGATATGGCAACCATTCATGGCTCTGTGTATTATAATTCTAAGAGATCTTTGGCCGTTTGCCTACCTCTTCATCTCCAAGATTGCTGATCTTTTTACCTTCCCTTTATTAATATCTTCCCTCCACCCTCGCCGACCCCTAACCCTTTTCCATCCTTCTGAAGACTTGCTTGGATGATTCTTCAATCAATCCATAAATTTATGTACAGTCTCGGAACAATAAAACATAACCAACCACTTTGGAATTTAAAATGCAAAAAGACCAACAGTACACCAATTGAAAAAAAAAAGAGGAAAATACAGAATCAAAACAAGGAACCCCCCCCCCAAACTTTGAGAGAATTAATAACAAGAAGAAGCTATCGCCCAATTTTTGCAAGCCATACCTATTTCTATCTATCATCTGTTTGTCTCTCTATCTATTATCTATCTATCTCTCTATCTATCTATCTATCTATCTATCTATCTATCTATTATCTATCTTTATCTATCATCTGTCTGTCTATCTATCTATTATCTATCTATCTATTTGTTTGTCTATCATCTATCTATCATCTGTTTGTCTCTCTATTATCTATCTATCTATCTATCTATCTATCTATCTATTATCTATCTATCTATTATCTATCTATATCTATCATCTGTCTGTCTATCTATCTATTATCTATCTATCTATTTGTCTGTCTATCATCTATCTATCATCTGTTTGTCTCTCTATTATCTATCTATCTATCTATCTATCTATCTATCTATCTATCTATTATCTATCTATCTATTATCTATCTATATCTGTCATCTGTCTGTCTGTCTATCTATCTATTATCTATCTATCTATTTGTCTGTCTATCATCTATCTATCATCTGTTTGTCTCTCTATTATCTATCTATCTATCTATCTATCTATCTATCTATCTATCTATCTATCATCTGTCTGCCTGTCTATTATCTATCTATATCTATCTATTATCTATCTATATCTGTCATCTGTCTATCTATCTATCTATCCATCTATCTATCTATCTATCTATCTATCTATCTATCTATCTATCTATTTGTCTGTCTATCTATCATCTATCTATCATCTGTTTGTCTCTCTATCTATTTTCTATCTATCATCCATCTATCTATCTATCTATCTGTCTGTCTATCTATCTATCTATCTATCTATCTATCTATCTATCTATCTATCTATTATCTATCATCTATAGCCACCCATCTCAATCAATAACTCTGGATGGATTACAATTCAAAAATATAGAACAATTAAAACAATAAAAACATTTTAAATCAAATGAAAAATTAACAAAACAATCCACAATAAATATACATCACAGCTGAGACACTTGACTCTAGATGTGTATTTGAGCAGAAGCAGATACAATTGTTGTGTGAGAGATCAGTATATTTAGCTATAGTCTCCATAGTGCCCCAATTCAAACAAAGATTCTTGTGCGATATATCCAGGATGTTATAGTAGTAGCCAGGAACTGTGCACGGAGAACCTGCAATGCACCAGAATAAGGATAGATGATTTGGGTCACGTCATTTTGTACATTTTGTAACCCCAAATCCTTTGTTTGAGTTCAGTTAAGGCTTTGTCCAGCCAGGAGGCAATATTGCTTGGAGTGAGATTGCCACAATATGTTAGATCAGAATCAGATGGTCAGCATCATCAGATGCAGATGATTCTCTAGTTCTATTAAAATAGAAACCATGAAAGTCCAAGATTTAAGGAGTTTGCATAAGGTGGAATTGCTTGCAAGGGTCAAAATGGCTTTTCCCTTCTAGCTAAAAAATAAGATAAAAGTATTGGGTTGGAGCTTGACACAATCATACCAGACTCAACATACCGAAATCTGTAACAATTAAGTTCCGGGTAGTCCTTGATTTATGACCACAGTTGAGCCCAGAATGTATGTTGCTAAGCAAGAGATTTGTTAAGTGCGTTTTGTCTCATGTTCACAACTTTCTTTCTTGACACATTTGTTAAGTGAATATCCATAGTTGTTAAGTTAGTTAACATGCTTGTTAAGTGAATCTGGCTTATCAGAAGGTCGCAAAATGGGGATCTCATGACCCGTGAACACTGCAACTGTCATAAAGAGGAAGCAAGTTGTCATGCATCTGAATGTAGGATACTGCTATGGTCATAAGTGTGATGAAGGGTCCTAACTTGCTTTTTTCAATGCCTTTGTAACTTCGAACAGTCCCTAAACAAACCGTTGTAAATCCAGGGCTACTTGTATTGAAAAGGCATTGCCTCTTTCCCACTTGGGAAGTGTCTAAAGCAGTGTTTCTCAACGTTGGAAGCTTGAAGATGGGTGGACTTCAACTCCCAGAATCCCCCAGCCACAGCGCTGGCTGGGGGATTCTGGGAGTTGAAGTCCACCCATCTTCAAGCTTCCAACGTTGAGAAACACTGGTCTAAAGGCAGCATCCTGCAGGAGAACAACCTTGTTCTGTATATTACCAGAGAAATATAGTAAAGAAGATACATATTTGATTATTCATATAATAGCAGCGGACAGAATTGTATTTGCACACAATTGGAAAGCAGATAAAATCCCGTTGGAAGGAGAGATTATAAAGAAAATTTTAGAATGTGCAGAAATGAACAGACTAACACTGAGAATAAAAGATAAAGAGGAGTCGATGTATTTCAAGACATGGGGAAAATTTTACGATTGGTTAGAAAAGAAATATGAATAAAGGTATGGAGATAAAATAGATAGGGAAAAGATGGAAAAGAGAAAAATAACTAGAAGAATAGAAACTCAGATGAGGCCTAGGTAAAGGGAAAAAAGGGGAAGAGGGGGGAAAAGGGGAAAAGTGAGATTATTATAAAAGTGTACATAAATTTATTTATTTATTTATTTATTTATTTTATTTCTATACCGCCCTTCTCCCGAAGGATTCAGGGCGGTGTACAGCCTAATTAAAAACACAAAGACAGACAAAATTTAAAAATAATTAAAATTATTAAATAATAGGCCCAATTTATAAAACCCCAAATTTAAAATCCCATTTAAAACCAATTAAAATCTTTACATTGATAGCCCAGCCTGGCGGAACAACATGGTTTTGAGGTCACAGCGAAATACACAGCGAAATGATGAAATAGATGTAATTACTAAACAAATAAGAAATTGAAATGAAGATGGATGCAAATAGATAATCGGGGCTGCTCGAATACCATTCTAGATTGAACTGAAAAAGGGAAACAACAAGAAAGAGGGAAAGGAGTAGAGAGAGAGGAAGGGAGAAGAGAGGAAAGGAGAGGGAGAGATAGAAGAGAGGGAAAAGGAGGGGAAGAAAAGGGAGGGGAAAGAGGAGTAGGAGAGAGGGTTAGAAAGGGAGGAAGAAGAGAGGAGTGGGGGAAGGGAAGGGGAAGTAGGAAAGAGAAGGAGAGGAAGAACGAAGAAAGTAGGAGGGGATGGAGGAAGGAAGAGAAAGGGAGAAGAGTAAAAGCTGTGGTAAAATAAAGGAGGGCAAATGGTAAAAGAGCAACCCCGAACAACTAAAAATGAAAGTTAAGATGAATGGAAAATGATGGATAAAAGAATGTACATTTAAATATGTTTATGAGAAATAAAAATAAAAACTTTTTGGGAAAAAAACAACAACCTTGTGTTGACTTTGTAGCTCTGGGTTTCTTGCCATTTCCCCCTCCCCTCCCCCCCCCCACCCCATGAGCAATGACCCCCTTTAACTAATGAATTAGGATTGCAATTGCAATTCTCAGTTCGACACTTGGCACTGTGAAAGAAACCAGGGCTATTTAGCTACGCGTTAAATGGTCCGCCACATTAACCCCCTGGCACGTTAAGCTATTAGGCTGTTTCACTGTTGTTAAAGTTACATTTGTTAGGAGGAGTCACTGCCCTTCTTAGAAGTGGGGAAGGCCCTACGGAGAGTCGTATGTGCCGTGTCCTGGATCTGTAGGTGAACCGCTGTGTGCGCTTTTCTTGGAACAGGGGCAACTTTCTGTGTGGAAGTTTCCAGTTGGAGTGCCATCAACTCAACCAGGACGATAGGGATTCTCTCTCTTCTATCATCTATCAGTCTTTATCAACTATCAATCCATCTCCCTCTTTCTGTCCCTCTCTCTCTCTCTCTCTCTCATCTATCCAGCTATGTCTGTCTGTCTGTCTGTCTGTCTGTCTGTCTGTCGTCTGTCTGTCTGTCTGTCGTCTGTCTATCTATCTATCTATCTATCTATCTATCTATCTATCTATCTATCATCTATCTATCATCTATCTATCAGATCTATCAGTCATGGCTTGGTTAGGCCTTCCTTCAGATTACTGAAGTTTTCATAGTTCCTTCAAAAAATAACCTTCATGCCATGTTGATTTTAGGGCGAAGGCCTTGGTCAAGTGTCTCAAAGGATGGGAGCCTCTCATCTATCCAACTATCCATCCATCCATCCATCCATCCACATACCTACCTACCTACCTACCCACC
The DNA here is from genome assembly GCF_029215685.1 of Pituophis catenifer annectens. Lineage (NCBI taxonomy): Eukaryota > Metazoa > Chordata > Lepidosauria > Squamata > Colubridae > Pituophis > Pituophis catenifer. The sequence goes on from NW_027256887.1 coordinate 82,576,238, forward strand.
CACCCACCCACCCACTACCCATCAACCTATCTATCTATCTATCTATCTATCTATCTATCTATCTATCTATCTATCTGTCATCTCTCTCTTATCTATCTATCATCTCTCTCTTATCTCTCTCTCATCTATATCTGTCTGTCTATCTATTTATCTATCTATCCATCCATCCATCCATCCATCCATCTATCTATCATCTCTCTCTCATCTCTCTCTCTCTCTCCCCTCAGATCTATGGTATGGGGCAACTTTCTGTGTGTAAGTTTCCAGTTGGCGTGCCATCAGCTCAACCAGGATGATAGTGATTCTCTCTCTTCTATCATCTATCATCTATCATTCTTTATCAACTATCTATCCATCTCTCTCTCTCTCTCTCTCTCATCTATCCAACTATATCTGTCTGTCTGTCTGTCTGTCTGTCTATCTATCTTCTATCTATCTATCTATCTATCTATCTATCTATCTATCTATCTATCTATCATCTATCTATCTAACATCTATCTATCTATCTATCTATCTATCTATCTATCTATCTATTTACTATCTTCCGTCAGAAAATAGCTTTCATGCCATGTTGATTTGAGGGCGATGGCCTTGGTCAAGTGTCTCAAAGGTTGGGGGCCTCTTGTCTTCTTTCATTTCTCCCATCGCCTGTGCTCAGCTGTTCCAAGAGACAGAAGAAGGTTAAGCTATGCAGAGCTTCTGTCTCTTTTGTCTGCCGTTCACTGGAAGAGCGCCAGCCATCAGCATGAAAGAAGAAGAGGTCCAAAAGGACTTGGAGATTCAATTGGCTGTAGGAGGGGGCTCTGACTAGATATCGCTAAACTTATACCAGTGGTTAATCAGGTTAATTTGGGGATGCGTGGGAGGAATAAAAGGGAAGCAATGCAGAGCAAATGCAAATAGGTCAGCGTGCAGTAGTTTTCAGACCTTTGCAATCTGAGCATCCATTCGGATTCGATTTTTATCATTTTGTCACATTTAAGTGCAAATTGACCTTCATTGCCTTGTTAGAGGGACTAGAAACCCCATTCAACCAAAGGAAGAAAAAGACTGGCTGAATGCAGGAGTCTGTACCAGGTTTTTGTATAGGTATTGGTTTCTTTAGAGGTAGTCCTCAACTTACAACAGTTCATTTAGTGACCGAAGTTACAACAGCAGTGAAAAAAAGTGACTTATGGCTATATTTTTTATGCGCCAACTCAGAAAGCTCAAACTACCAAGGAGCTGCTGATCCAGTTCTACAGAGGAATGATTGAGTCTGTCATCTGCACCTCTATAACTGTCTGGTTTGGCTCTGCAACCTAACAAGACAGACACGGACTTCAGAGGATAATTAGAACTGCAAAAAAACACAATTGCTACCAAGCTGCCTTCCATTGAGGACCTGTATACTGCACTAGTAAAAAAGAGGCCTGTGAAAATATCTACAGATCCCTCACATCCTGGACATAAACTGTTTCAACTCCTACCCTCAAAACGACGCTATAGGACACTGCACACCAGAACAACTAGACACAAGGACAATTTTTTCCCTAACGCCATCACTCTGCTAAACAAATAATTCCCTCAACACCGTCAAACTATTTACTAAGTCTGCACTACTATTAATCTTCTCATCGTTCCCACCACCCATCTTTCCACTTATGACTGTATGACTGTAACCTTGTTGCCTGTATCCTTACGATTTATATTGACTGTTTCCTAGTATGATTTTCTTTTTTAATTTGATTTATATGCCGCCCTTCTCCGGAGACTCAGGGCGGCTTACAAGGCGTTAAGCAATAGCCTTCATACTTTTTGCATATTTATACAAAGTCAGCTTATTGCCCCCACAAACTGGCTCCTCAGATTTGATTGCTTATTTGTACCCTATGACTATCATTGAGTGTTGTACCTTATGATTCTTGATGAATGTATCTTTTCTTTTATGTACACTGAGAACATATGTACCAAAGACAAATTCTTTGTGTGTCCAATCACACTCGGCCAATAAAGAATTCTATTCTATTCTATTTTTCACACTTATGGCTGTTGCAGCATCCCCGTGGTCACGTGATCGAAATTCAGATGCTTGGCAACTGATTCGTATTTATGACGGTTGCAGTGTCCCCGGGGTCACGTGATCGCCTTTTGCAACCATCTGACAAGCAAAGTCAATGGAGAAGCCAGATTCACTTAATAACTGTGTTATTAATTTAATGCCTGCAGTGATTCACTTAACAACTGTGGCAAGAGAGGTTGTAAAATGGCGCTAAATTCAATTAACAACTTACTTAGCAAAGGAAATTTTGGGCTTAAATTGTGGTTTGTAAGTCGAGGACTGCCTGTATAGTTTTTTGTGGGAGCCCCAGATCTGGGTACTTAGCTAAGTTTTGAGTGCCCACGATTTCTGGAGGGAAGCTGTTCCACTGTTTAATTGTCCTCATTGTTAGGAAGTTTCCCCTCAATTCCAGGTTGCTTCTCTCCTTGATTAGTTTCCAACCATTGTTTCTTGTCCCACCCTCTGGTGCTTTGTAGAATAATGTGATCCCCTCTTTGTGGCAGCCTCTCAAATACTGGAATAATGCTATCATGTTGCCCCCAATTCTTCTTTTCCTTTGACTAGCCAAACCCAAATCCTGCAGCCGGTCTTCATATGTTTTAGTCTCCGGGCCTTTGATCATCTTAGTTGCTCTTCTCTGAACTTTTTCCAAAGTCTCAACATCTTCTTTGTAGTATTGTTTGACCAAAATTGTTTGCAGTATTCCAGGTGTGGTCTTACTAGGGTTTTGTAAAGCGGTACTAATACTTCACATGATCTTGATTCTATGCCTCTGTTTATACAACCCAGGATTATGTTAGCTTTTTTTGGCTGCTGCTGCACACCGCTGGCTCATATTCAAGTGATCATCCACTAGGATGCCAAGGTCCCTCTCGCAGTTACTGTTTTTGAGCCAGGTCTCGCCTAATCTGCAGTTCATGCCTTGGATTTTTTTCCTGCCTAAGCATCAAACTTTGCTTTTCTCCACATTAAAATTCATTTCGTTGGATAGTGGGGCCCTTTTGATCTCCTAGTGGAGAATATGGAGAAGGAGCCTGGTGGCGCAGCAGACTAATAGCCTGTTATTAACATTCAGCTGCCTGAAATTACTGCAAGTTCGAATCTCCCCAGGTTCAAGGTTGACTCAGCCTTCCATCCTTTCTAAGGTAGGTAAATTGAGGACCCAGTTTGTGGGGGCAATAAGCTGACTTCGTATAAATATACAAAAGAATGAAGGCTATTGCTTAGCGCATTGTAAGCTGCCCTGAGTCTCCGGAGAAGGGCGGCATATAAATCAAATTTAAAAAAATAAAAATAAAATAAAAATATACCGTAAGGCAGGGGCCACAGCAGAGAAGGTCTGGATCAGGGGTCGGCTTCAAAAATTTTAGCAAGGGGTTCTCTGCCCGGTTGCTGGGTGGCGTGGCCATGGTGGGCATGGCCTCGTCGGCCTCCTGCACCACAGCGGGGGGGGGGTTGCCCTCCCCAGGCTCTGGAGGCTTTTTTTGAGCCTCCCCAGGCTCTGGAGGCTGGAAACGTTTTCAGCCTTCCTGAACTTCCCTCCCCAGGCTCTGGAACTTCCGGTAGACCCGAACTTCCGGTAGACCTGTTTTTCACCCTACCTGAGCCTCCGTACACCCCCTGCATTTACCTGCATCCAAAACGGGCTGTGTGGAGACTCCTGGGAGGGGTGTGGCAAGGTGGTTGGGGCCAGCCAGGAATGGGACTTGGGGGTTCTCCGAACTGCACAGAATCTTAGCTAGAGGTTTTCCCGAACTCTTGCGAATCCCCAGCAGACCATCCTTGAATCTGTACTTATACCTTTGATTTTTCCTGCCTAAGCGTCAAACTGTGTTTTTCTCCACATTAAAATACATTTTGTTGGATAGTGGGGCCCTTCTGACCTCCTAGTAGAGAGTATGCCGTAAGGCAGGGGCCACAGCAGGGAAGGCCTGGATGATCTGTGGATTGGGACCCCATTGGACGAACACCAGTGGATTAGCAGATCTTGTGGGTGATCCCCGACCTCTTGAACTTTAGGTAAGGCTTGATTCTGGATCAGGAGGAATCACATTCCTTAAAAAAGGGAAGCTGCAGCCCGTGCCTCTTGGAACGTGGGGAGAAGGATGCATGTCGCTTGACAAATTTCTTCTAAAGGAAGACTCGGTTCTCGGTAATCAAAATTGCTTTGGTTATGCATGGAAGCATTACAATCCACTAATTTAGAGAAGCAGCTCCAGCAAAGGAGCCTTGCCCTCTCGTTAGGCGATCTTGCAAGTTCTATTTGTCATCATCGCTTGCCGGTCTTAATCTAAGTGTATCGCTGGTGCAAATTAATGCTAATTTGTTTTGACACTCTGTTACAACAATATGGAATTAACACTGCTCCTTAACGTATCCTCTTGCAAGCGTACTATAATAATAATAATTATTATTATTATTATTATTATTATTATTATTATTATTATTATTATTATTATTATTATTATTATTTTATTTCTATACCGCCCTTCTCCCGAAGGACTCAGGGCGGTGTATAGCCTGATTAAAAGCACAAATTTTAAACAAAATTTAAAAATAATTAAAATTATTAAATAATTGGCTCAATTATAAAACCCCCAAATTTAAAATCCCACATTTAAAACCAATTAAAATCTTTACATTGATAACCCGGCCTGGCGGAACAACAAGGTTTTGAGAGCACAGCGAAATACACGGAGGTCGGAGATCTTACGCATTTCTGGGGGTAGTTCATTCCAAAGGGCAGGGGCTCCCATAGAGAAGGCCCTCCCCCTGGGTGTCACCAGCCGACATAATTTGGCCGATGGCCCCCTGAGGAGACCCTCTCTGTGGGAGCGGACTGGCCAGTGGGAGGCTACTGGTGGCAGTAGCCACCCCTCCCAGATCACATCCCCTGCTAAAGGCATCCTCTGGATTTACCCATTGAGGACTATATTTCAATGCCCCCCCCCCGTGTCCCGCCCCCCACGCATGCACGCACGACCCCCCTGCGCCCTGTTTTGGGCCTAGCAGGCCTACCTGAAGTCTCCAGAGGCCAGAAACAGCCCATTTCCAGACTTCCGGCAGGCCCGTTTTTCACCCTTCCCAGGCTCCAGAAGCTTTCCTGGAGCCTGGGGAGCACGAAAACAGCTTCCCCCACCCTCCCGGAGGCCCTCCGGAGGTCAGAAACGTCCTCCCAGAAACTCTGCGCGAGCCCTGTACTTACCTGGCATCTAAAACTGGCCGCGTGGAGACTCCTGGGAGGGCTGGGCCAGCCTAAAATCAGCTGGCCAGCGTGTGCAAGCGCGCTTGAGCTGAGCTAGGGCAATGGCTCACGTGCCCGCAGATATGACTCCATCTGCCACCTGTGGCACACGTGTTCGCCATCATGGGTATAGGGTTTCCTGCCTAAGTAGGGGGTTGGACTAGAAGACCTCCAAGGTCCCTTCCAACTCTGTTATTCTATTCTATTCTATTCACCAGATCTGGTAGATCAATGTTAATACATCATCGGCAATTTTCTCAAACTTGGAGTTAGAAACACCTCAGATGCTAAAGGTCATTCTATAAATGTTAAAGAGATGGATGGATGTATTGGCGGCCATAAGGTCGCACAATATTAAGCTCCCTGAATTGTCACTATATAGGTGATAAATGGGTAGTATTATCATAAAGTAGACAAAGTGATAAAAAATGAAGAAAATGAAGCTAAAGTGCTCGGGTCTTTAGAATTCGAATTCAAACCAAACATTTCAAGCGGAAACATTTCAGATTTGAAATGGTTTACATACCGCTGCTCATTTTGACTATGGGAGGAGTGAACGTGCTCCGAGAATGGACTGCACCAATAAAATATTAGGATTGCTCCTTGCCAAGGAGTCCACAGGGAGTGGCAAATGTGCATGTTTTAGATGTGGACCAACCTTTCATCGCATAGTAGGCTTCTGCACTGAACTTATCATTCTGTCAACCCTGTGATAGAATGTAGTGGATCAAATTCCCAGGAAGGAGGGGCTGCGTTCCAGAGGAGCAAGAGGCTACGCAGTTCATATAGTTCGTGCAAGAGAAAGAGGCTGAACACGGCTCCTCCCTAATAGTACCCAGAGTGTGTGATTGATGCAGGTAATGGACTGTTTCGTTTTGTCGATAGGTGTAAAAAAAACAAAAAAACCTAAAGAAAGTGGAATAAAGAATAAAGAATAAAGCGAGGGGGGGGAGGCAGACAGGCAGTCAGATAGAAAGACAGATGGTTGGTATGTAGATAGATAGATAGATAGATAGATAGATAGATAGATAGATAGATAGATATGATAGATAATGATCGATCGATAGATAAGATAGATATATAGAGAGATACACACACATACATATTACATAGATAGATTAGATAGATAGATAGATAGATAGATAGATAGATAGATAGATAGATAGATAGATGAAAGAGAGATATATAGAGATATACACACATATACATATTACATGGATGGATGGATGGATGGATGGATGGATGGATGGATAGATGAGAGATATATTTAGAGAGATATACACACACATATACATATTACATAGATAGATATGATAGATAGATATGATAGATAGATAGATAGATATGATGGATAGATAGATAGATAAATAAGATAGATAGATAGATAGATAGATAGATAGATAGATAGATAGATAGATAGATAGATGAAAGAGAGATATATAGAGATACACACATATACATATTACATAGATGGATGGATGGATGGATGGATAGATGAGAGATATATATAGAGAGAGATATACACACACATACATATTACATAGATAGATAGATAATGATAGATAGATAGATAGATAGATAGATAGATAGATAGATAGATGAAAGAGAGATATATAGAGATATACACACATATACATATTACATAGATGGATGGATGGATGGATGGATAGATGAGAGATATATATAGAGAGATATACACACACATATACATATTACATAGATAGATAGATAGATAGATAGATAGATAGATAGATAGATAGATAAAGAGCCTCTTTTCAGAATGAGATGTATGGCATATAGATTCTTTTTGATTTTTTTGATCATCTTTCTTTTTTGGTAGTTATATATAGATAGTCCTTGAGTTACAACCATTTGTTTAGTGTTCAAAGTTAGAACGGCACTGAAAAAAGGGACTTGTGACCATTTTTCACACTTACAACCCTTGCAGCATCCCCCTGGTCACGTGATCAAACTTCAGGCGCTTGGCACCTGACTCACATTTATGACAATTGCAGTGTCCCGGGGTCACATGATCTCCTTTTGCAACCTTCTGACAGGCAAAGTCAATGGGGAAGTCAGATTCACTTCACAACCATCTTAACAACTGCAGCGATTGACTTAACAACGGTGGCAAGAAAGGTCGTAAAATGGAGCAAAACTCACTTAACAACTGTCTCTCTTGGCAACAGAAAGTTTGGGTTCCATTGTGGTCATACATTGAGGACTCCCGGTAGTTGTATTTCTGGTTGTGTTCTCTTTCGTTGTTTATCTTATTGTTCTATTATCTTCTGTTCTGTTGACACTCTTTTCATTTCTTCCTTTTTATTTTGTAGAAGCTGCCTTAGAGCAGCCTCATGGTTGAGATAGGAACCAAACAAATTTAACAAATTAACAATAATAATCTATATAGCACCCTTACGGTCCGTTGGTCTCCTTTTGATATGGTTGCTCTTTTATCCTAATTCTCAGTTCCTGCTTCTCTGAACCTCCTTTGACGTGGTTCTTCGTGCTGCTTTGTCACCCTATCATGCATTTGAGAAATAACAGAATAAGAGAGTTGGAAGGGACCTCGGAGCAGTGGTGGGATTCAAAATGTTTTTACTACCGGTTCTGTGGGTGTGAATCGTTGGGCGTGGCATGGCTTGGTGGGCGTGGCAGGGGAAGGATACCGTAAAATCTCCATTCCCACCCCACTCCAGGGGAAGGTGACTGCAAAATCCCCATTTCCTCCTGATCAGCTGGGATTCGGGAGGCAGAGAATAGATGGGGGCGAGGCCAGTCAGATATTGACGATGGAAAGGGTATATTATGGAAAACCTTCCACAGTTTTATTGATGTGTTGTTCAGTGGTGAAATCTAAATTTTTTTACTACCGGTTCTGTGGGCATGGCTTGGTGGGCATGGTGTGGCTTGGTGGATGGCAGGGGAAGGATACTGCAAAATCTCCATTCCCACCCCACTCCAGGGGAAGGATATTGCAAAATCCCCATTCCCTCCCCACTCCTGGGAGAAGGATATTGCAAAATCTCCATTCCCACCCCACTCCAGGGGAAGGATACCGCAAAATCCCCATTCCCTCCCCACTCCTGGGAGAAGGATATTGCAAAATCCCCATTCCCACCCCACTCTGGGACCAGCCAGAGGTGGTATTTACCGGTTCTCCGAACTACTCAAAATTTCCGCTACCGGTTCTCCAGAACTGGTCAGAACCTTCTGAATACCACCTCTGCCTTAGAGGTCTTCCCTGCCCAAGCAGGAGACCCTGTACCATTCCAGACAAGTGGCTGTCCAGTCTCTTCTTAAAAGCCTCCAGAGATGGAGCACCCACAGCTTCTCGAAGGCAGAATTTCCATTTCTCTTCTCTCAATGCCAAGAAGAAGGTGTGACCGATCAAGGTGTCAAAAGTCACATTTAATCCCACTTGTGCTTATTCCAAAGCACTGGACCTTTATTGAACTTGGAGAAACACATATTTAATTTTTTCCATGCATTTTTTTTATTATTATTATTATTAAGCTGCCTTACTAAGTGTAATCAGGTGGCTATTGTATAATTTAAACTCCAGGTGATTTTTATTTAATAATAATAGCTTACATTTTTTATAGTATTTGCATCCCCAAAGAATCTCCTCAGCACTTTGCCAACTTAACAATCAAAGACGTAGAAAGTAAAAACACTGATTATAATTAACACTAAGTAGGCCATGGCTTATTCCTTAGCTGCTCTTTCTATTTTTTTTTTTTTTTAATTTGATTTATATGCCGCCCTTCTCCGGAGACTCAGGGCGGCTTACAATGCTTTAAGCAATAGCCTTCATTCTTTTGTATATTTTATACAAAGTCAGCTTATTGCCCCCACAAACTGGGTCCTCATTTCACCTACCTTAGAAAGGATGGAAGGCTGAGTCAACCTTGAGCCTTGGAGAGATTCGAACCAGCAGAAATTGCAGGCAGCTGTGTTAATAACAGGGTGCACTAAACCCCTGTACTATCAAGGCTCTTTAAATACAAACCCCGCAAAAAGCCCGTTGCATTTACTGAATGGAGAATTTTCTTTATGGAGAGAGAGGGAGATTCCAACAGAGGAGTTGAAACAATTCTATTCACCTAAAAGCAACAAAAAGATTCCCCTTTTAAGTGACTGGCCAGGTTGGAAATATTGCTTACCATATTTTTCGGAGTATAAGATGCACCTTTCCCCCCCCCCCAAAAGGGGGTGAAAATTTAGGTGCGTCTTATACACCGAATGCAGCCCCACCCACCCACTGGCCCCTACCCTTTGGCCTCTGCCTCCCAGCAGTTACCTCCTTGCAGCAAACAGCAAGAAGAAACAGCTCCTTTCAGCTTCAGCGCAGCCTAATTAATAAATAAATAAATAAAAAGAGAGCAAACTCTGCTCCCTTTGAGCACTGATGATGTCTCCTAGTTGGGTAATGAAATGTCTTCACCAAAACAATCAGAGAGCACCAAGGAACCCCTTGGCTTGGCCTGACAACAGTTGGTGGGAATATTCTTGGTAGTTCCTTGATTAGACTGTTGTTTGCTGTTAGCTTGTATGTCTGATTTGTTAGTTCCTTGATTGGTGTGTTGTTTACTTTTTGACTGTTGGTCTAATATTAATAGAGAGACATGGTGGCTCAGTGGCTAAGACACTGAGCTTGTCGATCGAAAGGTTGGCAGTTCAGCGGTTCTAATCCCTAGTGCCACGTAACGGGGTGAGCTCCCGTTACTTGTCCCAGCTTCTGCCAACCTAGCAGTTTGAAAGCACAGGGAAAAAAATACAAGTAGAAAAATAGGGACCACTTTGGTGGGAAGGTAACAGCGTTCCATGCACCTTTGATATTTAGTCATACTGGCTATATGACCACAGAGACGTCTTTGGACAGCGCTGGCTCTTTGGCTTTGAAATGGAGATGAACACTGTCCCCTAGAGTCAGGAATGACTAGCACATATGTGCGAGGGGAATCTTTACCTTACTAATATTAATCTTGGTGTTCATCTCTGCTTATCTGACTTGTAGCTCTATTGGCTTGTAAGATGGTTTCTAAATTCACTTAATAGTGGGAGCATGTTTGGTCTTTGATTATTTCGGCAACATGCTAATAAAACATTCTGGAAATAAAAGCTATTGTTCTTACTATTAACTGGGAAAGCTGCATATAACGTAGGTGTCTCTAAGGCCTGTAACCGAGTCTACACTTTCTCTATTGCCCTACAAACCAATACGAGATTCTTACTTTTTAAACGTTTTAAAGTTCAGACATTGTTCACATGAAATATGCACATTGTTGATGTGTCTTTGGATGTGAACCTTTATCAGCTAGAAGAGCCAGAAAGAAGAGATTTATTCATGTGGGCAGTATGCAATGGGCTCACTGCCTCCCCATTTTTCCTCCCGTTTGCTGATTCCTTTAGTGTATAAGAAATTAAATGGGAAGCTGCTGTATCGTAAATCAAATATTAACTACTAGCAACACTTTCTTTCCAAGAAGGTTCTCTGGATTCTGGATAGCCTTACCGTTATTCTTGGAAAATTAAAATGGAAGGTGACTATAGACTTGTGTTCAGAAATATGTTCACTTGCTTAGCGCAAAAGACAAGAGGGAAATGGATGGAACTGAGCTATTCCTGAGAAGTGGTAGGAACCAACTTCGTAGGAAGAACCAAAGGGGATGAAGGAAACCAGTTGTGGAGAAGGATCAATCTTCCTATGTAGCCCAGTATAGAATCTGTTGGTCAAAGAGACGAATAGTCTTTAACTTTCAGCCATAATTTGGACAAGAATTTCCATTGCTAAGCAAATAGATTAGTAAGTGAGTCATGTCTGAGTTTACAATCTTATTTGCCATGGTTGTTAAACAAACTGCTGAAGTTTCACCATTGAAATTCAACGGTGAAAAAAGCGAGGTTCTACATTTAGGCAAGGAAAACAAAATGTACAGGTACAGTATATGTGGTACCTAGCTCAATAGTAATAACTGTGAGAGGGATCTCGGAGTCCTAGTGGACAACCATTTAAATATGAGCCAGCCATGTGCAGCAGCTGCCAAAAAAGCCAACCCAGTTCTGGGCTGCATAAACAGAGAGATAGAATCAAGATCATGTGAAGTGTTAATACCACTTTGTAATGCCTTGATCAGGCCACACTTGGAATACTGCATCCAGTTTTGGTCACCACGATGTAAAAAAGATGTTGAGACTCTAGAAAGAGTGCAGAGAAGAGCAACAATGATGATCAGGGGGCTGGAAGCTAAAACATATGAAGAACGGTTGCAGGAACCGGGCATGGCTAGTTTAATGAAAAGAAGCGGTGACATGATAGCAGTGTTCCAATATCTCAGGGGCTGTGACAAAGAAGAAACTATTCTCCAAAGCACCTGAAGGCAGGACAAGAAGCAATGGGTGGAAACTAATCAAGGAGAAAAGCAACTTAGAACTAAGGAGAAATTTCCTGACAGTCAGAACAATTAATAAGTGGAACAACTTGCCTGCAGAAGTTGTGAATGCTCCAACACTAGAAGTTTTTAAGAAGAGGTTGGATAACCATTTGTCTGAAGTGGTGTAGGGTTTCCTGCCTAATCAGGGGGTTGGACTAGAAGACCTCCAAGGTCCCTTCCAACTCTGTTATTCTATTTCTAACATGAGGGCTGCCCTACTTAATCTGAACAAAGTCCCATTTAGTCCAGCATAGTTGTTAAACGAATCCAGCTTTTTTGTATTTATTTTGCTTGTTGGAAGCTGGGTGGGAAGGTCTCAAATGGTAATCATGTGACCCCAGGATGCTTCATCGGTCGTAAACGCCATAAAGCACCCAAATTTTGATCATGCGATTGCAGGGATGCTGCAAAGTTGTAAATCTTTGTTTTTCAATGCCATTATAACGTTGCACTGTGGCCAGTGGTGGGCTTCAAAAATTTTACCAAGGGGTTCTCTGCCCAGTTGCTGGGTGGGCATGGCCGAATCGGCCTCCTGCACCATGGGGGGGGGGGCTTTTTGCTCTCCCCGGGCTCCGGAGGCTTTTCTCAAGCCTCCGGGAGGGCGAAAACGGCCTCCCCAGACTCTGGAGGCCCTCTGGAGCCCAGAAACGGGCCCATTTCCGGCCTTCCCGAACTTCCGGTAGGCCCGTTTTTCACCCTCCCTGAGTCTCCACGCGCACCCTGCACTTACATGCATCCAAAACGGGCCGCATGGGGACTCCTGAGAGGGGCAGGGTGGGGTGGGTGGACCAGCCAGGAGTGTGATTTGTGGGTTCTCCAAACTGCACAGAATCTTAGCTAGAGGTTCTCCTGAATCCGTGCGAACCCCTAGCAGCCCACCCCTGACTGTGGCTAAGTGAATGGTTGTAACTCGAGGACTACCTGCGTGGAATATATTGAAATGATTACGTGGAAACCTGTATGGAGTATTTTCACACTCCACCTCCCGCCGCGGATTTAGTGTACAGCGTGCGAAGTAATACTGTCTTTTTTTAGAATTTAAACATGCAATGTGTTTGATGAAGCAGAAGGAAAATACGTTGATGCTGAATGACAAGAAGAGCAACAATGCATTTGATAAAGCACCTTTGTAAGAGAAGAAAGGGAGATGATCTCCTCTTTGTTTCCCAGCGTGAGAGTGTTGAAAAGAAGCTGCTAGTTTCACACTGTCATCCACAAAACTCATGATGTGCCTACAAGCAAAGTGTAAAGAAAGTCTTGATTGTTCGCCCAGGGAGGGGAAAAGCACAGTTCTTGGTCTGAGATACAAATGGTTGGAGTTTAACTCTTTGATGATCAAAATCATGCTCCGTCTTTCAAACTCTGCATCTCCCATCTTAGCTGAACTGTTATTATTTTTTTTAATGTATTATGTATTTATGTCCTGCCTTTATTATAGGTATAAATAACTCAAGGCAGTGAACATATCTAATATTCCCCCTTTCCCCTTTTTTCTCCATAATACCAACACTGTGAAATGGGTTGGGCTGAGAGAGTGATTGACTCAGTCACCCAGCCAGCTTTCATGCCTAAGGTAGGACTAGAACTCACAGTCTCCTGGTGATTGGTCCAAAGTTACCCGGCCAGCTTTCATGCCTAAAGTGGGACTAGAACTCACAGTCTCCTGATGATTGGCCTAGAGTCACCCAGCTAACTTTCATCCCTAAGCCGGGACTAGAACTCAGTCTCCTTATGATTGGCTCAGAATCAGCCAGCTAGCTTTCATGCCTAAAATGGGACTAGAACTCACAGTCTTCTGGTTTCTAGGCGAGCATCCTAACTGCTAGATTAAATGGTTCTGTTATAAAATAGTGATTCTTTTCTTCATTTATCTTTTTTTATTCCACTGCGGTAGGCATGACACCTTGACATGCTAGAAAGACTGTCTGTGTTTAGCTAGATCAGGCTAAAATTGTTTCAGGGTATTTTCTGAACTAACCCATTTCCATTATGGAGCAATTTTATTTTGTTCGTCAAGTTTAGTGTTTTATGTAAATTCAGGGATTATCTTCATAAGGAAGAGTCTGGATGATTGCTAAGAATGACACTTTAAAGCACCTGATTATTTATGCCTCTCTTGATTAATTTTCAGGATGGTATGCTTTCCCATTAATTAGATTAAATGGAATTGCTCCCACGAAATGACCATAAATAGAATGCTGTAGTTGGGAGGGGCCATTGAGGTCATCAAGTCTGATCTCCTACTCAGAACAGGAATCTAAATTAAAAGTTCCCTGAATGATGATTGTCTAGTCTCTAATGAAGGAGAACATCCTATCTTTCTTCGTCATTTCCATTGTCAACATCCTCTTATTGTTAAAAAGTTTAGTTCTAATCTTCTGGTTAGAAAAGGCTTAACCTCAGAAGGATTTCTATTTTAAAAGCTTGCATTGTTAAAGGTTTTATGTGAGACAAAAAATAGGGTTGTGTGCATGTCTCTCTCTCTCCGTGTATATCTTAAGTATTACATGAATTAGAGGAAAAGACATGGACTAACTCTATGTTTATGAGATTTTGTGGGCGTAAACTGTTAGGAATTTTAAATGGAACAATAGAAGAAAAGGCTACTTTTGAACATTTCCTCACTTAATGTCTATGGAGATTCTCAGTCATCCAGGTCATGGTTGTCCTAAAGGTAGTTTTTCAAGAGGGAATTGGACTTTCTTGGTTTTCTTTGAAGACATTTTGCTTCTCGTCCAAGAAGCTTCTTCAGCTCTGAATGGATGGTGGAAAATGGAAGGCCTCAATGACTCTCTAAAAAAATGGAAATGACCAGCTGTCTGCAAGGAATATAAATCCTTCCATTCCCCACCATCCAGTCAGAGCTGAAGAAGCTTCATGGATGAGGAGTAAAACATTTTAAAGAAAGTCCAGTTGCCTCTTGAAAAAGCACCTTTGGGATTGCCTCACTTATGTAAATTAAAACAGCAAGGTTTTTGAGAAATCTGTACATCTTTTCGTCTCACCTCTTTTTTTGACCCAAGACTTGAACGCGGCTAGGACTTCTGCATTCTGAAAAGTGTAATATTTGACTCGCTTAATATGATCGTCTATTCCAGGTGAATTGACCGGGTTAGTTGTTGATTAGGTGAAAAGTGTGTTATGGAATCAGGGGGGATTGTTTCCCAGCATTCAGTTAGATCTTTGATTCAAGGAGATCCAATGGATTAGGAAATCTCTATAAAGAAAAAAGAAGCGAACCCTTTGACTGCTCATAAGATGAGATAAAAATAGAGCAGAACCAAATGTTAATGAATTGCAATGTTCATGTTGAAATTTGCGTGCTTTGTGTGGGAGTAGCTTTTTTGGCAAATGATCTGAAATTTAAGTTTTCTTCTCCACCAAGGACTGGAAAATAATTACACTTCGGGCAGTTCCACAGCTTCTGAAGGGTGATGCTTAGACTTCCAGGGAATAATATTTAGAATGGAATAGAATAGACTAATGGAATAGAATAGAATAGAGTTGGAAGGGACCTTGGAGGTCTTCTAGTCCAACCCCCAGCTTAGGCAGAAACACTACACCACTTCAGACAAATGGTTATCCAATCTCTTCTTAAAAATTTCCAGTGTTGGAGCATTCACAACTTCTGGAGCAAATTGTTCCACTGATTAATTGTTCTCACTGTCAGGAAATTTCTCCTTAGTTCTAGGTTGCTTCTCTCCTTGATTAGTTTCCACCCATTGCTTCTTGTCCTGCCCTCAGGTGCTTTGGAGAATAGCTTGACTCCCTCTTCTTTGTGGCAGCCCCTGAGATATTGGAAGACTGCTATCATGTCACCCCAATCCTTCTTTTCTTTAAACTAGATATTCCCAGTTCCTGCCCCAGTGAAGCCCCGGAACTAAGGTTGGAGTTACAGATTTGGAAACAAGGCAATTACATAACTCCCTGGAAATCCCAACAGTGTTTTTTCAGGAGGCAACTGGACTTTCTTATTTTTTTCTTTTGAAGATGTTTCGCTTCTAAGCCAAGAAGCTTCTTCAGCTCTGACAGGATAGTGGGGAATGGAAGGATTTATATTCCTTGCAGACAGCTGGTCATTTGCATCCTTTTAGAGGGTCGCTGAAGCACTTGGAGGTTTATCTGTGACCTCAGGGTCACCTGAGTGGTGCTCCTGGTTCCTGTAGCCTGCAATTTTTTCCTTTGGAAATCCATTCCTACTCCCACACCATTCAAAGGGTGTTCATCCCAAATCAATTTGTGACCCTGAGGACACAGATCAACCTCCAAGTGCTTCAACGACCCTCTAAAAGGATGCAAATGACCAGCTGTCTGCAAGGAATATAAATCCTTCCATTCCCCACTATCGGGTCAGAGCTGAAGAAGCATCTTGGATGAGAAGCGAAACGTCTTCAAAAGAAAAAACAGGAAGTTCCAGAAAAAGCACCTTTGAGATAACTATGACCTGGATGACTGATAATCTCTTCAAATTCCCTGGAAACTTAAAAACAATATTTTAGGTGTCTGGATAGGGTTAATTTATTTCAGAAACTTCAAGACAGCACTGTTGAAAGAGCATCTGAAAACATAACTGAAGCAGATGTTGTGGTACGTTAACTAAAGCAAAAATGAAACTAAAAAGACAATTTGTACTGTACTCTGCCCTTGCCAATATGAGCAAGTTGTACGGTTCAGGAGGTGTAGCTCAGCAATATTCATCTTGTTAGTAATCTTATATATTGAAGGAGCAATATATTTACTTCTCCCTATTACTTTCTAAGTTATTTTCCATCATGCTCTGTTTTATTTTATTTTTTCAGTGTCTCTTTAGACGATCGGTTTTAAAAGCTCTGTTCAAGGCCTGGACAATTCCATTGCATTTAATTTTTGCTCCGTCTCTAATTCTTCCGGCTTTCCGTCTGTCTGTTGCAAATCAGTTTGCAGTGCATTTTCAAAAATTCACTAAAATGTGCATGAAAATGTTTATGCATTTATGCATAGGTTTCCGAAAGCAATTTCCTCTTAAGTACTATACTTCTGAGTGCACATTTTCTTACTGTACTGATTTTTTTTTTTAAATTAAAGACCATATTGCAAAATTCAGAAAATGTGGGTATTGGGGTATCTATCATTGCTTCCCAGTTCGAGGATTGGTTTGGGAAATGAGAATTATATGACTTGACGTTAAAATGTGGACAACTGCTTCAAGCCTCGAGGAGGAGGAGGAGGAGGAGGAGGAGGAGGAGGAGGAGGAGGAGGAGGAGGAGGATCTTAATCGTGGTCATTGACAAGTCCATGTATCTTTACTGCAGTTGGAAAATGTTCTGTCTGATTTCATTTCATTTGGAGAACAATTGAGACGGAAATTAAGCTGTGACTCTCAAAGAAGTAAGTCTATTGTAAGATGAAGTGATTTCTTGATTTTTAAAGATGTACATTAGGAAAGTTCCAACTGAGGTATTCCCTTTCTGAAAAGTTTAAACCTAGGCATTTGAAAGACCATCTTTACCTGGTCGGTCAAGGGGAGAAGAAAGCAGATCTCCAAGGTAACTTGAAGACATGACAAGCTCCTTTAAAGCTGTTGCATGATAAGAACTTCTGTCTAGAATTAACATCTGAAATAGAACTTTGTTCTGCATAGGAGAACATATCGTTTGTTGGTTATGGGTATCTGAGGAAATATCTGAAAGGAAGACTTGTTCTTGGTTTTTTTTGTTTATGTATGTATGTATGTATGTATGTATGTATGTATGTATGTATGTATTTATTTGTTGGTTGGTTGGTTGGTTGGTTGGTTGGTTGGTTGGTTGGTTCGATTTATATACCGCTCTTCTCCGGAGACTCAGGGCAGCTTACAATGCGTTAAGCAATAGCCTTCATACTTTTGTGTATCCCTGCTTAGTAGGGCTTTCGCCACCCCCCCCCCCCAAGCGGTGTTCTTTTTTATACAAAGTCACCTTATTGCCCCCACAATCTGGGTCCTCATTTTACCTACCTCGGAAGGATGGAAGGCTGAGTCAACCTTGAGCCTGGTGAGATTTGAACTCTCAGTAATTGCAGGCAGCTGGCAGCTAAGTGCTACTTAACAACGCTTTAGTCCACTGCTCCATCAAGGCTCCTTAATTAATTAATCATACCTTTTAAAACAGAAAGATTACTTTAGATTTGCTGAGTATACGTCGTTGTAGACTAGATTAATTTTCTTCTACTTAATCTAGGAGCACAGTTTGGAAATCATCTCCAATGCAGGATCTGGCTTCTTTCAAATAAATACAACATTTTGAGTTGTGGCTATTGCTATGATTGCGCCATTCATAGGATTTGTGACGGAGGTGGGGGTTGGGAGCGTTGTACATTTTTTTTGAAATTCTTTTAAACATTAATACGGATGGTTGTTGGAAACTGAAATGCGGTGTTTTGACTCTGCCAGCTTACTTTTCAACACGTTGGCTTAACTCGGGATGAATCTGCGCCACGTGTGACTTCTCAAAACATTACCTGGATGTGCTTTTCATGCACTACACTGGGGTATCGATGACTCTTTGATGCAACGGTAAAGTTTGCAGACAAATCAGTTGTCTCTGCAGCATTAGTGTGAACTCACTGGCCTCGGGGAGGAAAATCTTGTCGTAAAACAACAAAATAATGTGGCTGTGGATGGACAAAGCGACTTCTGCTTTTGTTCAGCAAAGCTTGTTTCTCCAGCGCGCTGCCTGGAGAATCCAAATAATGGGTAGTTCCTCAGCTTCATTGCTGGACTGGGTGACTGTTTCTTTAAGAAACATCCTTGGCCACTCCTCCTTTGCCTGGCTAATCTCCAGTTCATTCACTCAGTCAAGTGAGAGACTGGGTTTTTTCCTTGGCTCTAGCAATTTGGCTGGTGAAATACCTCATTATTTGGATTTTCCATCTGAAATTCTTCTAATAACTTCTTCAGAGTGGTGTGGATTCAGTGTCACAACGAACGGCCCTGTTGTTACTGCGCCGGGTGAGTTAGCCTGGGGTTCTATCCAGGGGACTCCTCTCCGCTATTTCTTTATGTAACAGACTCCTCGGAGCTCTACCTGAAGGCAACTCCGAGTGATTGGCCTGCCGCCGGGGTGCTGCGTGGGGGTCTGGATAGCCGGACCCCCCCCTCTGCCTCCCACACCACTCCAACGATCTCTGTGGCGGCTGGGGGTCCCTACATTACCCCGCAAACCCCCTTGATCGCTTCCTCAAGGTCTGAAGCGATCGTAATTCAAAGAGCGAGCCGATTCCCCTTTTTTTCTGCTGGCAGCGCTCGGCGGCTAGGCTGAGCTGAGCGCGCCGTTTGGATTTGATTGACGGCTTCGGCGCTCGACCGTTATGGCGTTGGCGGCGAAAATTCTAGCCGCGCGCCATTTTTAAACTGCCTCAGCGCTTCTCAGGCTTCTCGTGATTTCGGCTACATAGGTCTTTGCTAGCCGTGTGCGCCTGTTTTGGGGAGCCTAGCAGCTTCCCTCTCCTGTCCTATCTTCGGCGCTTGGGAGCTGAGGCGCTTGAGGGCTGAATTCAGCCTAGCGCCCGTTTATTGTCAGCCCTGCAGTTTTCCCGCCATTTCTGTTGCTGGGCGGGACGAATCTGCCACAGAGTGTGGTGAAGATGGGCTGATCCACTATGGTTTGATATCCAAAGCTGAAGCCACTCCAACCTCCTTTCTCCTAGGCAACCCTGGGTTCCTTTGTGGCCAATAGGCTGGGGGTGTTGTGACACCTGTTTGCCCTGATTAATTGGTTCCTTTTTCCGAAGTTTGCTCTTTCCTCCTGATTGGCTTATCCCTGGATATATATATATATAAAATAATAATAATAATAATAATAATAATAATAATAATAATAATAATAATAATAATAATAATAAATGATAGGAGAAGTGGAGCTCTCTAAATATTCGGTTTATGATAAGGAATCTTTATAATACCAAAAAAAAAAAAAAAAAAAAAAAAAAAAAAAACGAATTAATTAATTATTTTGCATCTCTGACTTGTTTCAGCTGCTTACCTTTTCTGTGTCGTCGTTATGGCGGATTCGGACATGTCTTCCGACATTGAGCAGGTCTACAGTCCTCCTGAGACCAGGAAGAGAGCTAAAACCTCATCCAAGGGTCCTAAAAATCGTGAAGTCAGGGCTAGGTCTGCCAGCCCTCATTCTTCTAAACGCTCCTCTGCTGCTGACAGAGCTGAGGAAAGGAAGCGTAAGGCCTTTGAAAGGCAATATCTTCTTGCCCAACAAAGAGCTCAACCTTGTCATCGCCAGCTGTCTCCAGCCAGGCCACTCCCTGAGCCTCAAGCTACATCTGGGTCGCCTCACGGCTCTTCTGATGTTCAACTTTTGAGAGCTGCGGCCTTCCCGTCTGTGGACCCAGGACCCAGTGCACCTGTCACCCGACCTCTGGGAAAGTCCCCTCCAGAGGCTACCTTTACGCCAACTGCAGCTGGTCTTCGCACATCTGAGGGCCTCCAGCCTGCGCTTTCTAGGGACATCCAGGATCTCGTGTCTCAGACGATGTCTCGCATCCTGTCTTCGGATCCTCACCAAGTGCCTCACGCCCCGGCCAGGGCTCAGCCTCCCTTGGTTCATGTCTGTGATGATCCGCGACTTGCCTATTCTTATCATCCGGATCCCCTTATCATGGAGGACTCTCCTTGGGAGGAAGACGAGCTCGAGGAAGGGGAATTATCCGAGGATGAGGATCTAACTCCGGAAAGGCCTGCTTTTACGGGACTTTTCCGACCTTCCATGTTTAAGTCCTTGCTCCACAAGGCCAAGGTTACAACTAACATGGGGATTGCTCCATCTCAATCATCTCAGACCTCGGATCCCAATCCCCATGGTGACTTATTTCTCCTGCAGAAACCGGACCAGGATTTTATCCCATGTCCGGAATTATTCACCGATGTGGTTCAAAGGTCCTGGTCTCAGCCGGCCTATATCTCGGCTCCCACCGGTCTTGACAAACGATTGTATTGCTCTGATCCTTCCTTCCAGGACCTGATCCAGTTGCCTGCTGTTGACCCCCCGGTGGCCCACCTTACGTCTTCCTCGGTGATATCTAACGACGTCCTTGATGGCCTCAAGGCCGAGGACAGGAAGTCTGAGCTGTCTCTCCGTAAGACACACCAAGCCGCTGCTTGGGCCATCAGGTCTTCTACTGCGACTTCCTTCTTTGCCCGCGCATCGCTCATCTGGATGCGCCAATTACAGGAGCGGCTCCCACCCGAGGACAGCAGGCTGCATCACGACATTAATAAAATCATTGCAGCCACTGAGTACTGTGCGGACGCCTCTTTAAATGCAGCAAAGTTTTCGTCCCGGGCCCTTGTTTCCAATGTCACCACCAGGCGTCTTCTTTGGCTCCGCCATTGGAAGGCGGACCTCAAGTCAAAGTGGAAGCTGGCATCTGCTCCCTACAAGGGGTCTCTCCTCTTTGGTGACGCTTTAGACCCTATCCTTGTGGAGGACAAGGATAAGCGTAAAATCATGCCATCCTCCTACAGGCGCCACGATAGGCGGTTTACCCCTTATGGCCAGCGTCAGCCTTTTCGGACTGATTCCGGACCCAGGGGGTCCTACTTTCCAAGACAACATTACTCCTACGGAGCAGATCGGGCCTTTGATCGGCCCGCCTACCGTGATCGAGGCAGAGGCCAACCCTCCTCCAGACGCCAGTACCGCGGAGCATCCAACCGATCTTTCAGGAGGGGCAAGTGACTATTCCGCAGAGCTTCCTATCGGTGGTCGTCTTCTCCATTTTTTGCCCCAATGGATCTCTTCCACAACGGATGCTTGGGTCCTTCAGACTGTGCGCTTCGGTCTCACCTTGGACTTCCTCTCCAGCCCTCCGAGCCGCTTCCTGCGGTGTCCTCTTCCGAGAAATCCGGCAAAGAGGGCGTTAATGGACGCAGAGGTTCAACACCTACTCAACATCTGCGCTATCGAGCCAGTGCCAGTAGAACAACGGGGCTCCGGGTTCTACTCGCGCCTGTTTCTCGTCCCCAAGTCCTCCGGGGACTGGAGAGGGATCTTGGACCTAAAAGCATTGAACAAGTTCGTCAAATACCACCATTTCAAGATGCACTCGCTCAGATCGATTCTGCAGGGCGTCCGACGAGGCGACTTTATGACATCAATCGATCTCAAGGAGGCTTACCTGCATGTCCCGATCCGTCCTTGTCATCGACGGTTTCTTCGATTTGCCTATGCCAACAGGCACTTCCAGTATCGGGCCATGCCGTTCGGCCTCTCGTCCGCCCCTCGGACCTTCACGAAACTGCTGGCTACATTAGCAGCTTCTCTGCGACAAGTCCCCATCAGGATTATGTGCTATCTGGACGACATCATTATCCTTTCTGCCTCTCGTCATCAGGCTGTCGTCGATCTGAAAGTCGTTTCTCGTGTCCTGCGACAACACGGGTTCTCCCTGAACCTCAACAAAAGTCAAATCTGGCCTACCACTCGCATCCTCCATCTGGGTGCTCTCATCGACTCCATCAGCTGCCGGGTTTTCCTATCCCCCGACAGGATTCAAAGCATTCAGTCATCAGTGACCAAGGTTCTTGCCCGCAGGTCCGTGTCCCTGATCACCTTGTCCCAATTACTCGGCAAGCTAATTTCGTGCATCTCCATCGTCCCGTGGGCTCGTCTACACTCTCGCCCCCTCCAATGGTTCCTCCTGCCCTATCAGAGATCCCACCGGGCCTGTTCGAACATCACCGTGGTCCTTCCAACGACGGTACGGCTGTCTCTGAGGTGGTGGATCTCCCCGTCCATACAGAAGGGCTCCTTCTTCCTGGAACCCTGTCGCTTAACCCTGACGACGGATGCGAGTCAATTCGGCTGGGGCGCCCATCTGCAGTCGTCAGTTGTCCAGGGCCGCTGGTCCACTCGGGACTTACGGCACGACATAAATTGGCTGGAACTACGAGCGGTCCACCTCGCTCTCCGTCACTTCAAGACGTCTGTGAGAGGGCATCATGTCCTAGTCCTAACGGACAATACAACAACGAAAGCCCACATCAACAGAGAGGGGGGAACTCGCTCCAGACAGCTAATGGAGGAAGCGACCAGAATGCTCCTTTGGGCAGAGAGGAACGTCCTCTCCCTAGCAGCCGAACACATATCCGGGGTCGAGAACATCACGGCAGATTGGCTCAGCCGGACTCCAATAGATCAGGCGGAGTGGCGTCTAGCTCCGGCGCTGTTCGGGGAGCTGTCGAAGCGGTTCGGCCTTCCAACGGTCGACTTGTTCGCAACCCAGCTGAACACTCATCTTCCCCGGTTCTTCTCCCGGTTCCCCTGTCCAGGAGCAGAGGGGTGCGACGCTCTTCGGAGCAGATGGCCACAAGGCCTTCTCTACGCCTTTCCCCCATTGCCTCTCATTCCCCGAGTGATTCGCAAGTTGCTGGAGGAGAAAGCGGACCTCATCCTGGTCGCCCCCAATTGGCCGCGTCGCCCTTGGTACGCGGACCTTCGGAACCTCTCGGTGGAACGTCCTTGGCACATTCCCAACGACCGGATATCTCTCAGCCAGGGGGTCGTACTGCACCCAGATCCTCAATGGCTGCAGTTGACCGTCTGGCGTTTGAGAGGATCAGATTGAGGAAGGACAACATCCCGGCCTGTGTGATCCACACCATGCAGTCTGCCAGACGTGCATCCACTAACCGTATATACGACGCCACCTGGCGTGCCTTTTGCACATGGTGTTCCAAGTCTCATCAGGACCCTACTACTGCTTCTCCTTCTGACGTGCTTGTCTTTCTACAGGACGGCTTGGACCGTGGCCTTGCTCCTAACACCCTGAGGCGACAAGTGGCCGCCCTTAGCACAGTTCTGTCATCTGGGAACGATCGTCCTTTGACCCAGAATTCCAGTATACGGACATTTTTACGGGGCGCATCCAATCTCCGTCCTCCTACTATTCATAGATACCCAACCTGGGACTTGCCACTGGTTCTATCAGCTCTCATGTCACCTCCCTTTGAGCCCTTGGCATCTATATCTCTACGATATCTAACGCTTAAGGTTGCTTTCTTAGTGGCAATTACTTCGGCAAGACGTGTGTCTGAGTTGGCGGCGCTTTCGGTACGGCCGGACCTTTGCGTGTTCCATCCCAACAAGGTGGTTCTTCGTACAGATCCTTCTTTCCTGCCGAAGATAAATTCTCTATATCACCGTGCCCAGGAGTTAATTCTGCCTGACTTTTGTCCGGCTCCTAGCCATCATCTTGAACAGCAATGGCATACCCTGGACGTTAAACGGGCTCTCCGCCGCTATATCAAACGGACTGCGGCCTTCCGTAAATCCGAAGCCTTGTTTCTGTCCTTCAATCCTTCTACTTTGGGCATGAAGGTTTCCTCATCCACGATAGGCCGTTGGATCAGGGCCTGCATCATCATGGCGTATCGCACAAGACGGGCTCCTCTGCCAGGGAAGATACTTCCACACTCCACCAGGAGCGCAGCCACCTCAGCGGCTTGGGCTACTCAGGCTTCCATCCTTGATGTCTGTAGGGCTGCCACGTGGACTACCTTGACTCCTTTTGTTAGACATTACAAAATTGACTCCTTTGCCTCGGCTGAAGCTTCTTTTGGACGTCGAGTACTGCAGTCTGTCCTGGCTGTTCCTCACCGGGGTGACGCAGCCTCCCACCCTTCTTCTAACTAGCTTGGGTATATCCCATTATTTGGATTCTCCAGGCAGCGCGCTGGAGAACGAACGTTGTCTTACCTGAACGTTCCTTCTCTGCGCGCTGATGGAGAATCCAACCCATCCCTGGGCTGCTTCCGGCCAGGACTGCCTTGTTTTCTCTTTCCTTCTGTTGTTTCAGGAATATACCATCCTCTGTTGACTTCGCGAATGAACTGGAGATTAGCCAGGCAAAGGAGGAGTGGCCAAGGATGTTTCTTAAAGAAACAGTCACCCAGTCCAGCAATGAAGCTGAGGAACTACCCATTATTTGGATTCTCCATCAGCGCGCAGAGAAGGAACGTTCAGGTAAGACAACGTTCGATTTGCCAGTTTGATTGAGATATGAAAGATTTCAATTGACCACGTACCCCTTCCTTCCTCAAGCCCCAGCGTTCACTTGCCATTCCTACCCTCCTGTCAGGCGCAAGCAACCAGGATCATTCGTGAATAGCCTCAGTCCGTAACTTTATTGTTTAGCACCTGCCTTACAAGAATCTCACCAGACTACTTGCCTTCCCCTGGAACAACTAGATAACTATTTTTGGTTTTGATTATCACCTATAAAGCGCTCCATGGCTTAGGACCTGGTTATCTACGGGACCGCCTGCTACCACTAATAGCCTCCCACCGGCCAGTACACTCCCATAGAGAGGGGCTCCACCGGGTGCCGTCGGCCAAACAAAGTCGACTGGCGGCCCCCAGGGGGAGAGCCTTCTCTGTGGGGGCACTTACGATCTGGAACAAGCTCCCCCCGGAGATACGGAGGATCCCGGATCTGTGCACCTTCTGTCGCATGCTTAAGACTTTTTTATTTCATCAAGCTGGCCTGGCCTAAATCTTCTCCCCTTTTTAAATGTAAATTTTAATTTGTTTTTAAATTATGGGGTATTTTTTAAATTTTGTCTCAGCCAAATTATTTAATTCATTTTTATTCTATTTTAAATTTTTGTATTTATGTGTTTTATTCTGTGGCTGTTCACCGCCCTGAGTCCTTCGGGAGTAGGGCGGTATAGAAATTTAATAAAATAAATAAATAAATAAATAAATAAACTCTTCATGGATTTGTGGGGCGATCTCATTTATGCCATCTGTGGCTGTGTAAAAACTCCAAGCTAAGTCCTCGCTTCACCCTTCCTTCCATCTCAGCTGGAATTCCCCAACACCTCCACCCTTAACGGCATTTCCAGAAGCACTCTTCTTTATTACTTATTTTTATTTCATCTATTTATCATATTTAGAAACCGCCCATCTCCCTACAGGAGGAGCATCCTGGTGAGCAAATCAATGTCTGAACAGTACTTTATATATTGGCCACACATTAACCCTGCTCAGTCACATAATAGGGAGATACCATTGTGTGGAGGAAGTGAAATTATATTTATTATAATTAATCAGTGGGACAACCTGCCTCCAGAAGTTGTGAACGCTCCCACACTGGAGGTTTTTAAGAAGAGTTTGGACAACCGTTTGTCTGAAATGGTATAGTGTTTCCTGCCTGAGCAGGAGGTTGGATTAGAAGAAGACTTCAACTCTGTTAATCTGTTCTATTCTATTAATTATACCAAACATGTGGTTTTGTTTGCTTTAAGAAACTATTGATGCTATGGCTGAATTGATTTTGTGCTTTTGCAATAGCATCACACATGCAAGTCTTAAGACATCCATTGTATTACTTAACGCTGTCCAGTGCTGCCAAAATAGAAATGAAAAGAAAAGAGGAAATAAATTTGAGTCTGCCATTCTACTGTGTTCTAAAGACAATAAACCATCTACAGAAACAAGGAGCACCGAAAACATGTGAGATGGAGCAATTGAAAAAAACAAAACAAAAAAAAAAAAAAAACCTAAGCTGAGATGCTCATAAATTGTGATGGGTACAATTTGTTCATTTCAGATTTAAAGTTCTTTGTAATTCATGGTATTCTTTTTTTAAAAAAAGTTTTTTTTAGGTATAATACAAATTAAAAACAATGGACATAGCGTGACATCTCCGGTTTAAACATTTTCATCAAATTTTATATGACAAAATTTGATAAAAATGTTTAAACCGGAGATGCAATTCGTGGTATTCTTGTAGACATCTCCATATAGTTTTCTTGCCTGCCATACAGAATGCGTTTGCCATTGCCTTGATCTAGGATGCCTTCTCAACATCCTGTTGGGACCCCAGTCCTAGGATTCCAGGGGATGTCCCGTCTAAGCATTAACCAGGGCTAGCTTTGAAGGCCAGACAAGCTTCATCAGATGTTGCCATCTTGGTTTCAGTCACATTAGATCTGGTTGTTTGTTATGACAGTTGGCACATAAAGTGTCAACCTATACTTCAAAGCAACTGAAGGCAGGACAAGAAGTAATGGGTGGAAATTAATCAAGGAGAGACCAACCTAGAACTAAGGAGAAATTTCCTGACAGTGAGTACAATTAATCAGTGGAATGGCTTGTCTCCAGAAGTTATGGGTGCTCCAACACTGGAGGTCTTTAAGAAGAGGTTGGACAACCGTTTGTCTGAAATGCTATAGATAGGGTCTCCTTCTTGAGCAAGGGGTCGGCATAGAAGACCTCCAAGATCCCTTCCAACTCTGTTATTCTTTTTTTTTTTTATTGCAAAAGTTTTACAATTACATTTTCACCCCTTCCCCCCCCCCACCACCACCCACCCCAAACTCTGTTATTCTTTTATTCTGCTGAAGGATAGACCTTTGACCATCCACCTCAAAGGCTGGTCTTTTGAAAACAAGACGAACTATCTTTAGGACATCTAAAAAGGCTAGATGTTCAGTATTGGTTGAGTTCTTTGTAAGTTGAGGTTGATTTATTTATCACTGTTTGCAGCAGTATCAGTGAGGTGCAAGCAAAATCTGAAAAGAATACCTTTGGATGTATATAATTTTCGTGTAAGCCTGTATACCTGCAATTTAACTTCTAATTTGTTTCTTTGTAGTAATAAGCAGAGGACTGGTTTATTTTTAATGACATAAAAATTAGTTTTCTCTCCAGCAGTTTTAACCTGCGTGGCAGAAAGTTTGGGGTTTTTTTCCCATTTTTTTTTTCACCGGGAAGACAAAGAATGAGTTCTTTCTTTTACAAACGAAATGATTAAAGAGAACAATTTCCCTCAGATAAGATACACACTTCATTTCGCCACTTCTTGCTTTCTTTTTGTCATGCGTACGTCAATTTCTGTCCCTCCTCCCTTCTGTTGACTCCATTTTAGAACACTCGCTGTGGTTATAAATAAATGATAAATTCATGCATAGAACTTGTTGAATTGTCAAAAAATGTATTTTTATTCTATTTGTCAGACAAATAGACACAGGCACAGTTTCCGACATAGAAGAATATCAAGAGTTTACCTCTCAGAATACTTTTGGATAAATATGTAATTATTTGGCCTTTCCTCCTTGTTTACTGAGTTTTAAAATAGCGGTTCTGGTGACATTTACTTCTAGATCTAAAAATGCTGTTTTTCCATTATTTTTCCCAGCCCACCCCCTTACATACAATAAAATATTCTTTATTGGCCAAGAGTAATTGGACACACAAGAAATTTGTATCTGGTGCATAAGCTCTCAGTGTACATACAAGCAACAAAACGATAAATTATAAATCATAAGATACAATCAAATCATAAGATATAGCCAACAAAGGGATGGTCATAAGATACCAATAGGAGGAGGTAATACGAATACAGCCCTACTGCATGGTTAGATATCTTTAGGCATAAGACAGTGCTGTGGGAATTAGAAATTTAGGAGAATGATGGCATGAGGGGAAGAAACTGCCTTTGTGACGGCCGTGACCGGGAGGATTTTTCATCAGGTTCGCCTGATTCGCAGGTTGCATCCCTTTCTGGATTGGGACTCCTTACGCACGGTCACTCATGCCCTCGTCACCTCCCGCCTGGACTATTGTAACGGTCTCTACATGGAGCTCCCCTTGAGGAGCATCCGGAGGCTCCAACTGGCGCAGAGTGTGGCCGCGCGGGTAGTAATGGGAGCGACATGGCGCTCCTGTGTAACACCTCTCCTGCGCGAGCTGCACTGGCTCCCGGTGGTCTTCCAGGTGCGCTTCAAGGTTTTGGTTACCACCTTTAAAGCGCTCCATGGCTCAGGACCTGGGTACTTGTGGGACTGCCTACTACCACCAATAGCCTCCCACCGGCCGGTACGCTCTCATAGAGAGGGGCTCCTCCGGGTGCCGTCGGCCAAACAATGTCGACTGGCGGCCCCCAGGGGGAGAGCCTTCTCTGTGGGGGCACCTACTATCTGGAACGAGCTCCCCCCGGAGATACGGAGGATCCCGGATCTGTGCACCTTCCGTCGCGCTCTAAAGACCTTTTTATTTCACCAGGCGGTCCTGGCCTAACTTTCTCCCCCTTTTTAAACAATTTTAATATTTTAATATTTTTAATATCTTTTAATTTTCAAAGTTTAAATCTGTTTTAAATTGATTGGGGTTTTAATCTGTCTGGGCCAAATTATTTAATTCGATTTTATTTCTGTTTTTTAAATTTTGTATGTATGTATTTTATTGTTGGCTGTTCACCGCCCTGAGTCCTTCGGGAGAAGGGCGGTATACAAATTAAATAAAAGTAAAGTAAAGTAACGTGTCTAGTTGTTTAGGCATGCAAAGCCTTATAGCAACGTCCTGAGGGGAGGAGTTGAAGCAGTTTAGGTCCAGGATGTGAGGGGTCTGTAGATACTTTTCTCAACCCTCTTTCTGGCTCGTGCAGTATACCGGTCCTCAATGGAAGGGAGGCTGGTTGCAATTGTTTTTTCTGCAGTCCTAATTATCCGTTGAAGTCTGTACCTGTCCTGACTGGTTGCTGTACCAAACCAGACAGTTATTGAGGTGCAGATGACAGACTCAATAATTCCTCTGTAGAACTGTATCAGAAGCTCCTTCAATCAAAAGAAGTCGTGCAGGTACATTCCTTGTCAAGTCCAGTAGTCCAGTAAGTCAAGGACTACTAATATGGGAATGATATCAGGTTATGATCTTCTATTTGAAGAGTGCTTTCATGTCTCTCTCAATCTTATCTTCTTATGCTGTAGTACAGGGGTGTCAAACTCACATCGTCATGGTGGCGTCATGTGATGTTTAGGTTTTAGGTTTTATTAAATTTCTATACTGCCCTTCTCCCGAGGGACTCAGGGTGGTGTACAGCCATATTAAAACACATGAATTTATAAAATTTAAAACCAATTAAAATCAGATATATAAAATTTGGCCCTCAATTTAAAACACACATACTCCCATTTAAAATTCATATTAGGCCAGTCCGGCTTGCTGAAACAGAAGGGTCTTAAGGGCACGGCGAAAAGTGCACAGGTCGGGGCTAAGATGAAAGTCTAGGGGCAGCTCATTCCAAAGGGCTGGTGCCCCCACAGAGAAGGCTCTCCCCCTGGGTGTCGCCAGTCGGCACTGTTTGGCCGACGGCACCCTGAGGAGCCCCTCTCTGTGGGAGCGTATTGGCCGGTGGGAGGTTGTTGCTGGCAGAAGGCAGTCTCATATACTGTATACCCCGGTCCTAAGCCATGGAGTGCTTTAAAGGTGGTGACCAACACCTTGAATCGCACCCGGAAGACCAACGGGAGCCAGTGCAGCTCGCGCAGGAGGGGTGTTACATGGGTACGCCCCCCTTGCTAAACTGGGCATGGGCGTGACCAGCATGTGACACATCTGGCACGTGGCCTGGGAGTTTGACAGCCCTGCTGTAGAAAGTTCACTCAATCTTTTATCCTACGCTTGCTCCCCGGTTCTGGATTATTATCTTCCTTACTCCTCTCTGAATTTGCCCAAATTTGCCTGAAATGATTTGGACAGGCTTGGATGCTGAGAAACTGAAAGATAGCCATGAAGTTGGGAAGTTCAATTAATTAGTGAATAATTAATCATTGGAACAACTTACCTCCGGAAGTTGTGGATGCTCCAACACCGGAAGTTTTTAAGAAGAGATTGGACAACTATTTGTCCAGAATTTTATATAATCTCCTGTTTGAACAGCGGGTTGGATTAAAACAGTGGTTCCCAAACTTTTGACATATGTGTACCCCTTCTATAATTTTTGTAACGCTGAGTACCCCTCATAAAGAACATGCTTTATTTTATGTATTTTATAAAAATAATCAAAATCAGTGGAATTTACTAAAGCACAATAACAGGCGCCCGGAACTAACTATTAAAGAAGTAAGTTGTCTCTGTAACGAAGTGCAGTATATTCATGCCGTGTCACGCCTCACAAGACTGTCTAACCGTTAGATAACACTGCAATTCTCCGGCGTTTAAACAGCTCCGCGGCTCAACGTCAACTGTTAATGTTCCCACAGTTTAAAAATGGCGAAGAACCCGAGCTGCGCGAAGGATGTGCAGAAGTTCCCGCCATAATGAGTTGCGATACAATGTACGATGGCCCCAGTTCCCGTGTAAAAACTGCGATACGCACCTATTTCTTTCCTTGTTCTGTGGGCGCAGCTAAGCACGGTGCAGTGGATATTCCCACGTGATCCCCACCAAACTCCGGTGCAACGCGTACCCCCACCAAACTCTTCCCGTACCCCTGGGGGTATGCGTACCACACTTTGGGAAACACTGGATTAAAAGACCTCCAAGATCACATCTAACTCTCTTATTCTGTTAAGTTAGAAAAGCTATACAGATCCTTGAAGCGAGGTGCTATAGGATGCACCAAAGCGTGTATGAAAGATTTATTTTTGAATCATTAAAGCAGCCGTGTCTTTTTTAAGGTTCACATGGTTGTAAGCATGGCTGTATAAAAAAAGAGCGTTTTTCTGTAGGTGTTTTGCAAAGCGCGTCTTTCAAAGATCTCTGTGCAGATCTAGAAGGGAAGTTTCTTCTTTTTTCCAGATCTGAGGAAAACAGATTTCTGCTGTTGCAAAAAAATATGGGGTGTCTTTTGCTCTTTGTAGTTCCTGCTCAGCCCAGATTCAAAATGTATTATATAGAATTACTACAAAAGACATTCAAGCAGGTTTGACCTACTCAGGACTCAGCAATTGCTTGTTGAGAAAGGGAAAGAAAATAGGGCCTGGTGGCTCAGCAGACTGATAGCATTGTGATTAACACCAGCTGTCTGCAATTACTGTAAGTTCAAATCTCACCAGGCTCAAGGTTGACTCAGCCTTCCATCCTTTCTAAGGTAGGTAAATTGAGGACCCAGTTTGTGGGGGCAATAAGCTGACTTTGTATAAATATACAAAAGGATGAAGGCTATTGCTTAACACATTGTAAGCCGCCCTGAGTCTCCGGAGAAGGGCGGCATATAAATCAAATTTTTTTTAAAAAAGGTTTTTCTTCTGGAATCTAAGAGGCAGCTTTGATCGTATTTGCCAATGAGTCTCTCCGGTCCTTTCAGCTAATGCATACTTTATGTCCATGGTGGCTTTCAAAGTATTTGTGGTATAAATCATCATCCATATCCAGAGTGATTAAACTTAGAAATAACATTTATGGGACATGCTAGCCTAGAAACAACCACCTGTCTATTGTAAGTCTATTCCCCAAGTTTTCTCATGTCGCAGGTGGGATACTTGTTGATTATGTCAACCAAGACAGAGAGCAGATATATCCTGTTCTAATATTAAGGGGATATGTCACTTTTAACAGAAGAGAAGAGAAGAGAAAATATGAAATGGAACAGAACAGAACAGAACAGAACAACTTTATTGTCACTAATCAGCATACATTAAAATGAAATTTTGTTGCATACAGCTCTCAAAGGGTCACCACCTTCAATATACATGACATAACCATGACTAAATAAGTACGTACGTACATACATACATACATACATACATACATACATACATACATACAGGATATATTTGAATTTATGAGATGTGTTCTAAAGGGCATTCTCAAAAGCTGCCAGCAGTAATATCCTATTTTTGGTAGAACAGTCAATTCCTGCAACTGTTCTGCATACGTTTTAGTTTTAGTTTCCAGTCCCCTATCATTTTTGCTGCTTTTCTCTGCACCTTTTTCCAGAATCTCAACTTCTTTTTTATAATATGGTGACCAAAACTAAAACCTTGACCAAAAGTGAAGGACTGCATGCATTTATATAGAAATAGTCTTCCAATTGGTTCTTTTGAATGATTTGGGACATGAGTTTTGACTTTTTTAAAAGGAAGGAAGGAAGGAAGGAAGGAAGGAAGGAAGGAAGGAGAGGAAAAAGGATAAATGAAGGAAGGAAGAATGTAAGAAAGGAAGGAAGAAAAAGAAAGAAAGAAAGAAAGAACGAAAGAAAGAAAGAAGAAAAAAGGAAGGAAGGAAGGAAGGAAAGAAAGGAAGGAAGAAAAAAGGAAGGGAGGAAGGAAGGAAAGGAAGGAAGAAAAAAGGAAGGGAGGAAGGAAGGAAAAAAGGAAGGAAGGAAAGAAGGTCAGAAAGAAA
Organism: Pituophis catenifer annectens; assembly: GCF_029215685.1. NCBI lineage: Eukaryota > Metazoa > Chordata > Lepidosauria > Squamata > Colubridae > Pituophis > Pituophis catenifer. Next base: position 82,609,061 of record NW_027256887.1, read on the forward strand.
GGAAGAAAGAGAAAGAAGGAAAGAAAGAAAGGGAGGAAGAAAAAAGGAAGGAAGGAAGGAAAGAAGGAAAGAAAGAAAGAAAGAAAGAAAGAAAAAGAAAGAAAGAAAGAAAGAAAGAAAGAAAGAAAGAAAGAAAGAAAGAAAGAAAGAAAGAAAGAAAGCATTTGCACCCTTACTGACACCACCAGCATCCCATAAGCCAGATCCCTTCCGACAATGGTCCATAACATGAACAGAGGTATCTTCCGTAGTTGCATCCTGAGACTAAGCAGAATTTCAATGGGCCAAAAAGGAGATAGTCTTCAATTGTGCCCCTATTCCTCGCTAATCGTAGACGGTGCGTGATTTCATTTTCTTCCAGACACGAGAGAAGAAAATGTTTTCCTATCGTACAAGAGCTAGCAATATAATTTGCAAGTCATAAGGAGGCTTAGTACAAACAGAAGAGATTTCTGTATTTTTCTTTTTTTTTTTAAAAAAAGAAAGCATCTATTGTGAGCACAATTATAAGCTTTCTTGCTCAAAAGTGTTGATAACACTAGTCAAACGCACAGCAGATTCCTGCCTCTTAAATGTCTGGACCAGCTCCCAATATTAAGAACAAGAGTCAAACAGGCACCACTTCCCCTGTGGTAACATATGCCCTGCCATTAGCTGTCTGAAAGCAATTTTAATAAAATACACAGGCCGGCCGAGTTGGCCCGGCAAGATAAATAAGCAATGTGGAAAAGAAGCTTTTGTTTAAAAGTAATTATTTAAACTATGTATTACAGGTAATTTCCCCGCGACCAGTAAAAAGCCAAATGCTATCAGAATTTCAATAATGGTTTTTGTGTTGCTTCTCCCGATAACGCGATATTATCATTTCGCTCTGCTCAAGGTGGCTGTTTTATTTTCATTTGTGTCAAACGGAAGGCTAAATGGGCCCTAAACACATGTTTAAACATTGCTTGGCTATGAAAGCCGGAGAGGCAGTTTCGGTGACATTATTTTTATGATAATGTAATAGCCCTAGTTTCCTAAACACATTGTCTAGTGAACTTACGGGGGAAAACAGCATCTTTCTTTCTTTCTTTTTAAATAATCTTTTAATACCTTCGGTTTTCATAAAGGTATGTTGTATATTTTTATTTTGTAGTAAAATCCACTTACAAGGGACTTTTAAAGGATAGATTTATACACTGGGAGAGCAAAGGAGTTATTGTTTTCGGTCACTTGTGTTCCTGGACCCTAAGCAAATTATAGGTAGTCCTGGATTTACAACCATAATGGAGCTAGCCCAGTAAATCGTTGATGGTTGTAATTTTGCAGCTTTTTTTGCAGCGGTTGTTAAGCAAACACCATGGTTGTTAAGCAAACCCATTGTTCGCTCTGGACCAGTGGTGGGATTCAAATTTTTTTACAACCGGTTCTGTGGGCGTGGCTTGGTGGGCGTGGCATTGCTTGGTGGGCGTGGCTTGGTGGGCCTGGCAGGGGAAGGATACCGTAAAATCTCCATCCCCCCCCCCCCGCTCCAGGGGAAGGTTACTGCAAAATCCCCATTTCCTTCCGATCAGCTGGGACTTGGGAGGCAGAGAATAGATGGGGGCGGGGACAGTCAGAGGTGGTATTTACCGGTTCTCCGAACTACTCAAAATTTCCGCTACCGGTTCTCCAGAACTGGTCAGAACCTGCTTAAACCCACCTCTGCTCTGGATTGTTTAGCAATAGTAATGGCACTTAGACTTATATACTGCTTCACAGAGCTTTACAGCTGTCTCTAAGCGGTTTACAGAGTCAGCATATTCCCCCCAACAATCTGGGTTTACTGCTGAAAACTGTAAGTAAATGCTGGTTTTTTGGCAAAAATGTTGCAAATTGTGGTCATGTGACACTGAGATGCTGCAGACAACCCACATGTGGTCACATGACTGTTGGAGGTGTGGCCATCGGAAATTTGAAACTAGGTTGTAAATATATACCTTTTGCGGGATCTGTTGTAACTTTGAATGGTCACTAAGCAACTGGCCATAAGTCGAGCCTTACCTGCAGTTTCTGTTCCAGGTTAGCGTTAGGGTTAGGCTTCTGTTCCTCAACATATGACCACAGTCGAGCTCCAAATTTTCATTGCTAAGCAAGACAGTTGTTAAGTGAGTTTTGCCCCATTTTATGATCTTTCCTGCGCAGTTGTTAAGTGAATCACTGCAGCTGCTTAGTAAGGAGTTAGCAACACGGTTGTTAAGTGAATCTGGCTTTCCCATTGACTTTGCTTATCAATAGTTTGCAAAAGGCGATCATGTGACCCCAGGACAGTGCAACCGTCATAAATATGAACCAGTTGGCAAGCATCCAAATTTTGTTTACATGACCATGGGAATGCCGCAATGGCCATAAGTGTTGGAAAACAGTCAGAAGTCACTTTTCTCAGGGCTGTTGTCACTTTGAACAGTCACTAAATGAATGGCTATAAATGAAGGACAACTTGTAGAAGGAAAATCTTCTGTACTAAAGGATCACCCCCAATTTTACAATTTACGGATCTTCCTTTGATTGGCCTTAACCTGTTATGGGGTGCAGAAACCTAGATGACCACTAGGGGGCAGCAAAAGCATACAGCGAATACTAACTCTTTGCTGACATCTAGTGTCTCTCCAGAGTTTTGCACTTCATAAATGGAATTGTTACGCACATATGAATCCACTCGTATGCACACGCCACCTGTTTTAATGATGGCAATTGTTAGCAACTAATGATACACACGCCAACTCGGTTGTTTATGGTGCTGGCGGTGGAGGAATTTACTTTGGGCCCTTGACATGTAACTGACTTTACGTAATATTGACTTCTTGTTTTCACAATATCAAATAATATCGAAAACAATATCAAAAAATAAGGTGTGATGCCTTCCTTTTAGAGGGACTTTGACCATTCAACTACCTTGTGTGTGTGTGTGTGTGTGTGTGTACGGGCGCACATGCGTGTGTGCTGCTTAGAAACCTCCTCGTGACTAATAGCTTAGCTGTTCCTTTGGGAGATATTGCCAATATGCATTGTATTAAACGTAATACGATCCTGCAGCACATATTAGGGCTTACACTGCTACTTACATTTAATTTGAGTGATTCATGGCTGCAAACCATGCAGTGGGAGAATACAAATGATTCGCTTAGTACGGTTTAGCGCTAAGCATTATTTAGAGAATAAACAAAGCTTTGCTTTCCCGATGAAGACAGGACCAGAAGGTGGATCTAGAACAGGCGACCTGCGTACAGGTGTTTTTCTCATTCTTCTCCCTCTTCGGCGCTCCCATCTTCTCTTTGATTGAGTCCGTATTAACTTCGAGAACACTTTCAGCGGCTGATCAGCAACTGGCATTTGGGGGGTTCAGTTCTTATTTTGCAACCCTGAATACACTTAGCCCCATGACGCTGTCATTCAGCCATTGTGTCAGTAAGTGGCCAATTTCCTCGCAGCCCCCATCCCAGTCAAGGGCATCTGAAAGGTCATGATTAAAACAGTGATTTGCCTTCAGTTTCATATAACAGTTAGTCACTGTTTTATGCCAAGTTGTCAAAACTCTATATTTTTGTGTGCGAAAGGAGAGGCAAATGATAACTTCCCGGGGAGAAAGAAACATTGGTCATGTTCCCCGTGGCATTGTTGAAAATTTATTTTAATTATTGTACTTGTCTCAGTTTGGGGCTGGGTGGGAGGCGGAAAGGAAAGGGATTAAATATGGCATTATGTTGCTAAAGTTTAAACAATTAATGGGGAGATTCCTCTTATTTTATTAATACATTTGGGTTTGTTATTTCAACCATTTGCTTTATAAGTCAGGGAGAAAGAATTCCCAGCTTACTTTGTTGACAAAAGCTATAATAATACTGGTATTGTTGGAGTCATAGATGTTCAAAAGAGAATATCTGACAGTTCACATATAATGGAACTTTACAGGAACTTGGATTTTAAATCTTCCTTGTTCCGCTTGGGATCCTTCCAAGGATTTCCAGCAAAGGATGGATGGATGATAGATAGATAGATAGATAGATAGATAGATAGATAGATAGATAGATAGATAGATAGATAGATGATAGATAGATAGACATACAGACATACATGCATACATAGATGATAGATAATAGATAGATGATAGATGATAGATAATAAATAGATGATAGATGAGAGGGATAGATGATACTGTAGATGTTAGATGATAGATGATACACAGATAGATAGGTAGGTAGGTAGGTAGGTAGGTAGGTAGGTAGATAGATAGATAGATAGATAGATAGATAGATAGATAGATAGATGATAGATGATACATGCAGAGATAAATAGATACATAGATACATAGATGATAGATGATACATGCAGAGATAAATAGATACATAGATACATAGATGATAGATGATACATGCATAGATAGATAGATAGATAGATAGATAGATAGATAGATAGATAGATAGATAGAGGCAGACAGACAGGCAGGCAGACAGACAGACACAGACAGACAGATAGATGCGATAGATAATAGAAAGATCATAGATGTAGACAGATAGAAAGCAGATAGACAGATAGATAAATAGATAGAGAAAGAAAGAAAGAAAGAAAGAAAGAAAGAAAGAAAGAAAGAAAGAAAGAAGGAAGGAAGGAAGGGAAGAAGCTTCTTGGATGAGAAGCGAAACGTCTTCAAAGAAAAAAACCAGAAAGTCCAGTTGCCTCTTGAAAAAAAAAGCACCTTTGGGACAACTGTGCCAAGAAAGGTCATAAAATGGACCAAAACTCCCTTAACAATTGTCTCACTTAGCAACAGAAATGTTGGGCTCAATTGTGGTCGTAAGCGGAGGATTACCTGTATGGCAGAATAGGAAAAGAACATTGCTGCCTGTTTGCAATGCAGGAGAGGAAATCTCCTCATTGCTTTCTTTGAGCTCCTGTCCAACCCCCCTAAAATTCACCATTCAAATAACTCTTGTAGAGAGAACTCTGCCACACTTAGTATGAGGCCAGGAAGTGCTTCTTTGTTAGATCTGTGCTATAATTCTCTGAAAGCAAGCCAATAAAAGTTCTTATTGACTTGTGCTTTAAGCATTTATTTATAGTCCACCGTCACAGATTAAAAATCAATTAAGATCCACAAAAACAGCCCAACTTACATATTTGTCTTCTTCTCTTTCTTTGCCTGCCCTCTTCTTTTTTCCTCTGAAAGATTTCCACTCCCCCCCTCACCTTAAAAGATTTTACATTAAATCTTGCTGCTGAGCATTACGGAGGATAATGAGGCAAATGCACTCAAACTCTTATGTATTTCCAATAGAAGAGAATATACTGCGTGTAGTTCAGCGATGAACCGTGGAGTCCTTGGTGCTGTCTGTTCGGCTCTTGGCTTGCTGATGTTTCATTATCTGAGTAGGTAACATTATCAGTGCTGGCGAGTGTGGGGTTTGCTCCTGTTTATATTACAGGAGCTTGTCCTCCCAGTTTTGGTGCCGGTATGGTTTTCTCCCAGTGGTGAAATCCTCTGCTCTTTGCCACCAGTTCGCTGCCCACGCATGTGCAGTGCCCGCCAAATGCACGCTGCGTGTGTGCATGTGCAATACATGCCAAATGCACGCTGCATGTGCAATACACACCTAACACACGCTGTGTGCGGAAAAAGGAGGTTTAAGAAGGTAAGTAGAACAGCAAGGTGGGGGAATAGCTGTGCCGCGTGATTTAGAATAGAATAGAATAGAATAGAATAGAATAGAATAGAATAGAATAGAATAGAATAGAATAGAATAGAATAGGTCTGCCCCAGCTGTTCCTTTTGTTGGTCAGATCAGAACACATCAATTTTTCAGATTTTCCTTAGAACCTCTTTAATCCAAAGGAATCTAGAGAATCTTTTCAGGTCATCAGTCTTTCCTTGAAACCAGGGGAAAGACATTACAGGTAGTCCTTGACTTCTAACACTTCTTTTAGTGACTGTCCAAAGCTACAAAGAAAAGAGCCACGTTGGCCCAGTGGTTAGAATGCAGTCCTGCAGGCTATGTCTGCTGACTGCCGGCTGCCTGCAATTTGGCAGTTCGAATCTCACCAGGCCAGTGGTGGGTTTCCCCTGGTTTGGACCGGTTCGCAAGAACCGGTAGTAAAACTGGGGAGAGGCTCCACCCACCACCCTGGATGTCATCATAGGCAATCTGCGGATGCGCAGAAGCTTCTGTGCATGCGCAGAAGCTTGGTGCGCACACGATCCCGTTGCGAACTGGTAGTAAAGGTAAGTAGAAACCACCCCTGCACCAGGCTCAAGGTTGACTCAGCCTCCATCCTTCCGCGGTGGGTAAAATGAGGACCCAGATTGTTGGGAGCAATAGGCTGACTCTGTAAACCGCTTAGAGAGGGCTGTAAAAGTACTGTGAAGCAGTATATAAGTCTAATTGCTACTGCTACAATGGCACTGAAAAAAGTGACCTACGACTGTTTTTCACACTTACGACCATGGCAGCATCTCCATGGTCACACGATCAAAATTCAGACGCTTGACAAATGGCATGTAGTTATGACGGTTGCAGTGTCCCGGGGTCATGTGATCATCTTTTGCGGTCCTATGGCAAGCAGAGTCCATGGGCAAGCCAGATTCTCTTAACAACCATGTTACTAACTTAACAACCGCAGTGATTCACCTAACAACTGTGGCAAGAAAGGTTGTTAAATGAGACAAAAGTCATTTAACAGCTATCTTGCTTAGCAATGGAACTTTTGGGCTTAATGATGGTCGTAATTCCTACCACATGGCCTAATCTTTCTCCACTCTTTTGTCACTTTCTGATTCTCTTCCATTAATTTTGATCACCTTTATTTTCTCTTTTTCTTAGGAATACTTAGGTATGTGAGTATGTCTTTTTGGAATATTTTTGGAAGTAGTTTGCACTTGTTTGGTTCTGCAACCCAACAACAGACACAGACTTCAGAGGATAATTAGAATCTTAGAAAAAATAATGGCCACCAACCTGCCTTCCATTGAGGACATGTATAATGCACGAGTCAAAAAGAGGGCTGTGAAAATATTTACAGACCCCTCGCATCCTGGACATAAACTGTTTCAACTCCTACCCTCAAAACGACATTATAGAGCACTGCACACCAGAACAACTAGACATAAGGACAGTTTTTTCCCAAACGCCATCACTCTGCTAAACAAATAATTTCCTCAACATTGTCAAACTGTTCCCTAAGGCTGCATTACTATTACTATTAGTCTTCTCATAGTTCCTATCACCCATCTCCTACCACTTATGACTGCATGACTGTAACTTTGTTGCTTGTATCCTTACGATCTATATTGATATTGATTGTTTCCTAGTATGATTTGATTGCTTATCTGTACCCTATGACTATCATTGAGTGTTGAAGAATCACCTGATGATTCTTGATGAATGTATCTTGTCTTTTTATGTACACTGAGAGCATATGCACCAAAGACAAATTTCTTGTGTGTCCAATCACACTTGGCCAATAAAGAATTCTATTCTATTCTATTCTATTCTATTCTATTCTATTCTATTCTATTCTATTCTATTCTATTCTATTCTATTCTATTCTATTCTATTCCATTCCATTCCATTCCATTCTAGAGAGAGGGAGCAAGTGAGAGACAGAGGGAGGGAGGGAGGGAGGGAGAGACCTGTATATTGAGTGTCATGGCTTGTGAATTTCTTTCCTTCTTTTCCATAGCAGAATACCACCAAAATTTTGATATGTTGTGATATGTTTCTCTTTCTTCCTTCTCCTTCTCCTGTATGACTGAACAAGGCATAAACGCAACCGTTTTTCCGATCTCCCCGTCTTCCCCCTGCCCATATCTGAACTCCAATTTTGTCTTTTTTCCCCCCCAGACTGAATTGAATGTGATGCTTTCTGAACTTCTTGCTTGTCTCTCCCCTGAATTCAATAATGTTCTACATTCTCGTGGATTATTAACAGCTTCTTCCTTGATTGCTTTGTCTGGCTTTAGCTTCAGATAATCTTTGGGCTGCCTTCCCCATAAATTGTCGATGGCTTCTTATTTGATTGCAGCGAATATCATTTAAGACATTGTATTGATTGGCTATTAATTATACTTTCACGGGTGGGTTTCAGGAAGACAAAAGCCTACTTAACAACCTATTGTGCTGGGGGTGCCAACCCAATTGGTTGTAGCAGGTGGGCAGTTCCTAACATTACTCTCTTTTAGCTTCTGTTCTTCTCTGTCCCTTGCAAACAGCCCAAAAAAATAAATAAATACTGATTTATTTCAGTGATGAATGAGTAAAATAATATAAATGAAATGCTTGGGACCTTTGGGGAAAAAAGCTTACAGGCAGTCCTTGGTTTACAATTATTCATCTAGCAACTGTTATAGTGGCAATGAAAAAAAAATGACTTGCAGTTGTTCCTCCCACTTATACATGTTGCAGCTTCTACATAGTCACGTACTCAAAATTTGGGCCCTTGGCAACTGGTACGCATTGATGGTGTTTGCAGTAGTTGCAAAGTCCTATCTTCAAGTGATCACCATTTGCAAACAAAATAGGGACCAGATTTTCTCTTTCTGAGCAAGGTGGTTGTTAAGTGAGTCGCATCTGTATTTTTTAATACCACTATATAAAGTTAATACCACTTTATAATGCCTTGGTAAGGCCACAACTTGGAATACTGCATGCAGTTTTAGTCACCACGATGTAAAAATGATGTTTTCACCATTGACACTGGGCCCTATCTAACAACATAAGATTCAATGTGAAAAAAAGCAAGCTTCTACGTTTAGACAAGAAAAACAAATTCACAGGTATAATATAAGTGGTACTTGCCTCAATAGTGGTAACTACGACAGGAACCTTAGAGCCCTAGTGGACAATCACTTACAATATGAGCCATCAGTCCTTGACTGCATCAACGAAAGGATAGAATCAAGTCCACGTGAAGAGTTAGTACCATTTTACAATGCTTTGGTAAGGCCACACTTGGAATACTGCATCCTGTTTTGGTCACCACGATATAAAAAGGATGTGGAGACTCTAGAAAGAGTGCAGAGAAGAGCAATGCAGATGACTAGGGGCCCGGAGGCTAAACATATAAAGAATGGTTGCTGGAATTGGGTATCTCTAGTTTAATGAAAAGAAGGACTAGGGGTGAGATGATAGCAGTGTTCCAATATCTCAGGGGCTTCCATAAAAAAGAGGGGGTCATCCCCCTCCTCAAAAGTTATTAATTATCTGAGCAAAAATATCCAATATCTCAGGGGCTGCCACAAAGAAGAGGGAGTCAAGCTATTCTCCAAAGCACCTGAGGGCAGGACAAGAAGCAATGTGTGGAAACTAATCAGAGAGAGAAGCAACCTAGAACCAAGGAGAAATTTCCTGAGAGTTAGGACAATTAATCAGTGGAACAACTTGCCTCCAGAAGTTGTGAATGCTCCAATACTGGAAATTTTAAAGAAGAGATTGGATAACCATTTGTCTGAAATGCTATAGGGCCATGATGGGGAACCTATGGCACGCGTGCCACAGGTGGCACGCGTAGCCGTATCAGTGGGCACGCCAGCTCAGCTCTGGGGCACATGCGTGCGCCGGCTAGCTGATTTTCAGGCCTTCTGGGCCCACCAGAAGTAGGGAAACAGGTTGTTTCCTGCCTCCGGAGGGCCTGGGGGTGGGCGGTGGGGAAGGCCCATTTTTCTTTCTTACCTGGCTCCAGATCCTCTCTATGCATCGTCGGAGGGTGAAAACAGCCTTTCCCACTCCCTCAGAGGCCCTCCCGATGGGACAGGAAGTGACTTTTTTGCTGTCCCCAGCCTTCAGAGCCTCTAGGAGTCTCTGGAGGCTGGGGACAGCAAAAAACGTTCCTGTCCCACCGGGAGTTGGGAAATGGGCCCTTTCAAGCCTCCGGAGGGCCTCTGAGGGAGTGGGAAAGGCTGTTTTCACCCTCCGACAATGCATAGAGAGGATCTGGAGCCAGGTAAGAAAGAAAAATGGGCCTACCAGGCCATCGCGTGCCAGGAGCAGGGGGGAGGGGGGTTGCACGCACATGTGCAGGGGGGTGCATAGAATTATGGGTGTGGCCACGCGCACACGCAAACCTCCCCCACCTTCCCCCACCTCTCCTGGCACGCGATGGCAAAAAGGTTCACCATCACTGCTATAGGGTTTCCTGCCTAAGCAGAGGGTTGGACTAGAAGACCTCCAAGGTCCCTTCCATCTCTGTTATTCTGTTCTGTTCTGTTCCGTTCCGTTCCATTATTTTTTTACCTGTTTTGCCACAGTTGCGAGGCAAATTACTGTGTGATTCATTGCGTTAAGTGAATCACATAGTTGCTAAGCATGACCCCGGGATCATAAATACATGCTGGTTGCCAAGTGCTGGAATTGTGTCTATGGGAATGATGCTACGGTCATAAATGTGAGGAACCATTGTAAGTCACTTCTTCAGTGCTATTGTAATGGTCACTAATTTGAGGACTATCGGTAGGTGACTTTGGGCCAATCTTTTTTTTTGATCAGCCTTAGGAAGAAGAGCAAACCACTTACAAAAATTTTGCCATGGACTTTTATCTATAAAGTTACCAGGAACCAAGGGTGACCAAAGGCACATTGTCAGGTTTCGATGTCATCTCAAATAAATTGTACTCCCAAACAATTAATCTTTGCTGAAATATTCCATTTATTGAGTACGACAGATCTGGCCCCGACTTTGTCGTAGCCGATACTAACCCTCTGACCCCCAAACCCTTCCCTTTCCGTTCCCCAATTCTCATCTTCTCATTGGCCATCTTCCAAGTCAGTCTCCCCAGCTTCTGACCTCACCCCACAGAAATGTTCCCCCCTCCCATCCCATCTCCTAGGGGATATTATCTACAGAGAAAATAAGTAGGTGAAAAGTCAAGCCTCGTCTTTTTATGGCAGCATCAGAAAGCTGACACACATATAATACATTGAATCTGAAAGTAATTAAATCTGTTTTGCATGGAAAGCATTTTAAGACATGAAAAGTTAGTACACCATGTGGATGATCATCATTTGTTCTTTACCTAACCTGCTTAAGCCTGCATGTTAATATGGCCACAGAGGCTCTATTGAAGTTATTCTGACAGCCTATTATTTCCTCCTCTTAATTTGTCCTCTCAGGTTTAATTTAACACTTTCTGAAGAAAAAAAAAAAAAAAAGGAAAACACAGAAATCCCTTCCAGGAGACATTTTGTGTCTCTAGTCCTTCCCTCTCCTGGTTTTAATTTTGCTAATTCAAATCCCCGGGGCTCTGCTCTGCGTCTGTTTCCTCTAATATGCAAGATAAATCATGATTACAGAGAAACCAACTTGTGAACGGGAGCTTTCAACTTTTCCCATTTTCCTTTCCCTTGGCCAGAGTCACCCAGAGAAATCATCATTTGGGCAACTAATATGTCTAAGTATTCCCCCCCGAAAGAACCCAGTGATATATTGGAGCTGTTGAAACGTTTCCACAAATCATTTTGCTTTACAGCTTTGATCCTGAAATATGTGAAACGATGCTTGATTTATGCCACTGATCCTTCTTTTAGATAGTGAAGTGTTCTTGCTTAATGTTATTAAATAAGTTCAAAGCTTCGCAGCCCAGCCCTATTTGAAAAATGGTTTTCCTGGCAAGCTATACCCGGTGTGTTCGTTTTTAGGCAGGCCTGCTACTTTTGACACCCTCTTTCGTATGATTTCTCTCATCACCTCGATGTACGCTCTCTTTAACGCTGCCGTTTTGTGGGTAATGCTTTATAAATCTTTTACAGATCTCTGCAATTCCAAATATGTACAAGAACAGAATAGTTGGCCCGAGGTATTTGGATAGCCCGCATCCAAATCTAAATTTGCAACATTTTCAAATGAATAATGCTGCCCAAATCTTGTCTATGGAGATTCTTAGTCATCCAGGTCATGGTCATCCCGAAGGAGCTTTTTCAAGAGGCAACTTCTCATTGAGGAGTTGGAGCTGTGCTTTCTGCCGGATGTTTTCTGCCCTGGGTCCCTTTGCTGTTGAGCACAGGGGCAGGCAGGCTGTTGAGGATGAATCAATGCTGTTGCTGCTGCACACTGTTGGCTCAAATTTAAGTTTGCCTCACCTTCTCTAGAAGAAAGGCATAGAAGCCACAAAAATTATGGCCACAATATTTATAGCCTTCACAAGCAAGTCAGTTTAGTCTACTGCCGTGATGGTGAACCTATGGCACACATGCCGGAAGTGGCACACAGAGCCATCTCTCTGGGCATGCGAGCTGTTGCCTGTTTCTCTTCCGGGTTCCAGCGCATCAGCCAGTTGGTCTTCATGCATGCGGGAGTGCCGGAAACCGGAAGATGATCTTCCCGGTACGCGCTCCTGTTTCAGCACTTGGTGCCAAAAACGTTCACCAACACTGGTCTAGTGGTTAAGGCAATGGGTTGGAAGCTAGGAGATTGTGAGTTCTAGTCCTGCATGAAAGCTGGCTGGGTGACTATGGATCATTCATTCACTTTCAACCCATAATGTCAGGCTCAGGCAACAAGCCGGTCAGTCAATTCCTGTTGCAACCAATTGGATCGACCTTGTTTGAGGACTCTGCACTTGGGTTAAATGCTAGGAAGAAAAGCAAATTGCATTCTTCCCCGGCTTCTGAAGAGCTGGACTTTCTAGCTCTTATAGCTGTTCCACATGTAAAAACTTAGCACCCCTCCCCTCCTAGAAGAATGAAATATTTTGAGGAATATTTTAAAAAGGCAGGATAAAATATTTCCCCTAAAAGAGAAATAAAAAAAAAATCTTAAGGGAGACAGAAACTCAGAGCCCCAGCTCCCTGCCCCCAGCAGATATTTTGTGTCCATTAAGAAAGACTGGGCCAGCCTATCTACAAAACAAAAGACCTTCAGCTCCAGGGTGAAGGGATTAAGACATGGCCCTTCAGGACATAATAGGAATAACCCACTAAGACACAGAGCTCACTACATTGCACAATCTCCTAAGGACATTGCATCACCCTCAGAAACTTCAACCAAACCTGCGAGCACAGACAACCTACAGAACCAGCTATGACCATGGTGGGTTGCCCCCGGTTTGGACTGGTTTGCAAGAACCAGTAGTAAAACAGGCGGGAGGCTCCGCCCACTGACCCGGACGTCATCATAAATGAACTGCGCATGCGCAGAAGCTTCTGCACATGTGCAGAAGAGTGTGCGTGGTTGCGATGCGAACCAGTAGTAAGGGTAAGTAGAACCCACCCCTGGCTACGACCCCTACATAACCCCTACATGGCCCCATGGGAGTCTGACAACAGCCAATAGAAAACATGTTCTTGCACAGGAACAGGAAGCTCAAGTGCAAAGCCCAAGAGAAGGTATAAAAACCCCTCACTCTCAACTCCATGTGGTCAACTACCCAGAATCACACGTGCTCGGTGGTTCTGCTTCATCATTTAACCATCTTTCCAATCAGCCTCCAGCCTCCATTTTGTCTCCGGTGCCTTTCTCCCGGCTTATGAACTGAACCCGATGGATATTTCTTCCAACACTCATATGGGATCTGCAGAAATGCAGTTCTCAGATCTAAAGCTGCGCTGTGGGAAAACTTACCTCAGCTGGCACTTCTCGTGCAGTTAGACAAGGAACGATACGCAGAGTCTCTCTTTGACAAACTCCAACCTTCCTGTTGCTGCATATACGCACGAGAGGATGCTTGACACTGGCTCACCGACGTCTCTGAAGCTCTTCCATAGTTTTTGTCAAGTTTTGCAACGCATCTGCCCAACATCCCCCGTTCCCTAAAGAGCTGTTGGAAATACAAAAGATAGCATCCACCGTACCTAGAGGGAATTGTGAAAACTGTAATAAGACTGTTGTTCTTTCTTTTTTTTTATGACTTGAGTTCTATTCAAAGGGCCACTGTTGTTTTTCCTGAAATAATGTGTGGCCACGATGTTCTATCGTTGACTGCCCAGCCGAGCAATTGTTTCAGCATTGGAGGACTTCCGCTGGGAACATTTGGAAATGTTAGCGTGACAGATTTTCCTGCTCCCCTCCTTCTGTGTGAAGACAACCTTGAAGATGCAGCCGAAATAAACACATGGGGGAATGCAAGTTAGCCATAAAGTTTTGTACAAGGCAAATCTGAAATAAAAGTAAGGCCAGAAATTAAATTTCGTAAATAGATCATAATAGGAGCTAATCCTCGCGACCACAATTGAGCCCAAAATTTCTAGTTTTTTGGGGTTTTTAAAAAAATAAATTTTATTAATTTTCTATTAATTACAATTCTTAGTACTTAATAAACATCGTGTTGTCTGGGTATCTAATTTCCTTAGCAATACATATTCCATTCTTACTCTCCACCTCTTTTTTCCAACCACTGGTAAAATAAGTTCCATGTTTGATAATATTCTGTGTCTTCTTTCCGTTTGATTTTCAGTGTCAGTCTATCCATTTCTGCGCAGTCTAATATCTTCTTAATTATCTCTTCATCTTGCGGTGTTTCTTCATTTTTCCAATATTGTGCGAAGATAATCCTCGCTATTGTTAAGACATGTAATATTAAATACATACTTTTCTTATCCAATTTGTTCTGCTATCATCCTTAATAAAAACAATTCTGGTTTAAAATCTACGTTTCCTTATTATCTTTTTTAGCCATCTGTATATTTTGCCCATATTTTTTTTGAAAAATGTTTTTATTGTTTTTTTCAAACTTTTATTTTATCTTAGCACTATGAAGTTGTCAAGCATCTGAATTTTGATCACATGATCATGGGGATGCTGCAATGGTTGTAATTGTGAAAAACGGCCATAAGTCACTTTTTTCAGTGCTGTTGTAACTTTGAATGGTCACTAAATGAACTGTTGTAAGTGGAGGACTACCTGTACTCAAACCAATAGGAGTGCCCTCCCCCCCGACACAGAAAGCAGAGTTGCATCCAGTTTCATTCAATGAATTGTTGGGGTCTGATCAGTGGTGAAATGAAAATTATTTTTGCTACCGGTTCTGTGGGCGTGGCTTGGTGGGCATGGCATGGTGGGGTCATGTGACTGGGTGAGTGTGGCCAACTTTTTTTTTTTTTACTTTTTAAAGCATTTTTTACTACCTATTCGCCCGAACAGGTAGTAAAAAAATACTTTAAAAAGTTAAAAAAAAAGTTCTGATGATCGCGCGGCACAGCTGATTGACAATCATTGACAATCAGCTGTGTCGCACGATCATGGGGATCTTTTTAAAAAACTTTTTAAAAGCATTTTTTTACTACCTGTTCGGGTGAATAGGTAGTTAAAAATGCTTTAAAAAAGTAAAAAAAAAAAAAAAGGTTCCGAAGATTGCGTGGCACAGCTGTGATCGTCGGAACCTTTTTTTTACTTTTTAAAGCATTTTTTTACTACCGGTTTGTGCGAACTGGTAGTTTTTATCACTACCGGATTGCTCGAACTGAAGCGAACCAGTAGCATTTCACCCCTGGGTTTGGTATACTAATCTAATATCTCCTACTTAGAAAAGCTTTGTAAATAATTAAAAAAGAAAGACCAAAGCCTCCTATTGTAATAACAATACCAATCTTGTTATTCTTGAGGCATATTTTCTTCTTGAAGTCTACTCAGTAGTAGCTTCAGTGGAATCCTCTGTCAGGTTCCATAGTGGTTCGTTGCACAATCAGCCAGATGTTCAGACTGTTTTTGGCATTTTTTATTAACCTATCGAGTCCTTCTCAAGGACTTGGGATAGGCAGATGTTGATGTTTTGTGATGTTAGAGGTACAGGATATAAGCTGTTAGAGTAAAGCTGCCTTTCGCAATTGACTGATGGGGATTTTGTCAATGCCAATGGTGTTCAAGTGATGTGCCGGTTGTTTTGGGATTGCACCCAAGGTGCTTATTATTATCGGAACTACTTTTGGTTTCTTTCACAGATGCAGTCTTCATTATTTGGTATTATATTATTATGATTTATTAAATCAATTGCCTAAAATCAGATGGGGAGAAAAAGAACGAACTTTCTTGTTCGGTGACAATTTCTGCTTTGAATGTGATCTTAATTTTTAGAGTGGCATTGTTGTCTATTTATAAGCCACAGTTATAATGTGTATATATACTGTATATAAAATCTGATTTGTTTTTCAAGTTTTCTAAACTTTATGTAACTACCTCCAGTTCATCTTTCATCTTCTCGCTGGAGAGATTACATATGACCTTTAATGGTAGTATTACATTCAGGTGTAGGCCTGTAGTTTTTAATGCTGTATTTCAACCCAGAGTTTCTCTAAAGGTTGGCACCCTTGTAAAGGAAGCTATTGTTTTTCCAGTTTTATTCTCTTGCTTCTTGACATTTTCTTTTGAATATTTCTTGACGGTGCTTTTGATCTTCTTTTATTACTGGGAATGGTAGTGGGTGGTTTCCTTGGCATTGTTTTTCTTTCCTTTTTTCTTTCTAAAAGTAGTTTTATTTAAGGTTTTGAAAGAGTATAAATAAAATTAAAAAGATATACATCGGAAAGATAAAAGGTATATTACAGAACAGAAAATAAGGTACAGATAATTTAATCTAGTGAATTTTAAATTGACCGTATTTGGTTAACATAATCTCTAACAAAAGTATAAATATTAAACAATATATTAGATCAATACTGCAAGTTATAGATTGGGTGGAATTCTACAGATCCGAAGCTACCTTTTGATGAGGTCTAAATCCATGTGTAATGTTATAATCCAAGAAGAGTTTCCAATTAGAATTAAATTTTGTAAAAAGGAAGAGGGGACTTTTTATCATGCATGGTGGACCTATAAAAAGGAAGGACATCTTGGGTGCAAATCCATAGAATGATGCAAAAGATATTGTGGATTATCGGTATGACAAAAACCAAAATTAGATAGGAAACCTTAGATGGGCTTTTTATTGAAAGAAAAAAAGACTGAATTAATGATTTAGGAGACTAAAAAGAATTAAAGAGTGAGGGAAAGATGACAACTACTCAACAGAAAGGACAGTAGTTATAATCTCTTCCTCCCTTCCTCCTCCTCTTTTTCCTTTATTTTTTTTTATACTTATAATTGTATTCAAAATCACTAATAAAATAAAATAAAATAAAATAATAAAATTACACTTTGCATTAGATTTATTTTTTATGGACATTATTCTTGACTTACTTACTTTCACTATTCTATTCTTCCAAAGAAGGAAATAATTTTTTTCCCTATAGAAAGAATATAGCATTCTTGCAGCTGTTAGCAGTGTCTTTTCTAGATCTTTCCATCTCTGAAATCTTTCCTAACCTTCCAAACTGGAAAAGTCCCAAAGTTTTCTTTGGATTTAATGCAATTATAGGAAGCCAACGATCCTGCAAAAGGTTAAGAGAAGATAAATAAGATAAAGCAAGACAGAAGATAGGCTCAAGATACAGAATAACAGTTATTCTCCTTAGTTCAAGGTTGCTTCACTCCTTGATTAGTTTCCATCCATTGCTTCTTGTCCTGCCTTCAGGTGCCTTGGAGAATAGGTAGAATCCCTCTTCTTTGTGGAAGCCCCTCAGATATTGGAACACTGCTATCATGTCATCCCTAGTCCTTCTTTTCATTAAACTAAAGATACCCAATTCCAGCAACCATTCTTTAAATGTTTTAACCTCCAGGCCCCTAATCATCCAGGTTGCCCTTCTCTGCACTCTTTCTAGAGTCTCAACATCCTTTTTATATCGTGGTGACCAAAACAGGATGCAGTATTCCAAGAGTGGCCTTACCAAAGCATTGTAAAATGGTACTAACTCTTCACGTGGACTTGATTTCTTTCCTTCCATTGATGCAGTCTAGGACTGATGGCTCATATTTAAGTGATTGTCCACTAGGACTCCAAGGTCCCTGTTGCCGTTACTACTATTGAGGCAAGTACCACCTATTATACCTGCAAATTTGTTTTTCTTGCCTAAACGTAAAAGCTTGCTTTTTTCACATTGAATCTCATGTTGTTAGATAGGCTCCAGTGTCCAATATAACAAAATGAAAGTCATTGGTGGAAAAAAGTAAGGTTTAGACAAGGACAAATGCACAAGTATAGTAGATGTACCTGGTTCCCTAGTAGTAACTGTGAAAAGGATCTTGGAGTCCAAGTGATATTCACTTAAATATGAGCCAGCAGTGTGCAGCAGCTGCCAAAAAAGCCAATGCAGGCAGAGCAGAGGTGGGTTTCAGCAGGTTCTGACCTGTTCTGGAGAACCGGTAGCGGAAATTTTGAGTAGTTCGGAGAACCGGTAGTAAAAATTCTGACTGGCCCCGCCCCCATCTATTCTCTGCCTCCCAAGTCCCAGCTGATCAGGAGGAAATGGAGATTTTGCAGTAACCTTCCCCTGCCACGCCCACCAAGCCATGCCACACCCACCAAGCCACACCCACAGAACTAGTAGTAAAAAATTTTGAAACCCACCACTGAGGCAGAGGTAAGAAGATTGTTGTGCGTCTTATGGAAAAAGGTCAGAAATCCAGATTAGTTTCTTTTCTTTTTTTATGGGAAACATCTTTATAATTTGTACCAGGAAAGGGTTCAAATTTATTTATTTTACAATCATTATCTTGCTTTATCTAATGCGTGCTTCCTGAAGTCATACATAAGTCCAAAATATATGTACTGTTTCTACTTCTTTTTTTTTAATAAATAATTTTTATTAAACAGGTTTTTTTAAAACAAAAAAAAAGAAATTTTTACAATTTTCTTCTTTTCAACATTTTCGCATCAGGAAACATTTCTTACATATCCATTTTTCTCCCTTACTTCCATTTACCATTTATAGATATGATTCTAATATTGATTTTTTTTACATAAAGATAACAATGTACTCAATTTCAGTCTTACATTCTGTGTCCATTCCATTTCCACTTGTTTGTTACTACATTTCAACTCCTATATCTTCCTCATTTACTCTTTCCTTGCCATTTATACCTCTCCTCTAACCAGTGGTGGGTTTCACAATTTTTTACTACCGGTTCTGTGAGTGTGGCTTGGTGGGCATGGCTTGGTGGGCATGGCTTGGTGGGCATGGCTTGGTGGGCATGGCAGGGGAAGGATACTGTAAAATCTCCATTCCCACCCCACTCCGGGGGAAGGATACTGCAAAATCTCCATTCCCTCCCTAATCCAGGGGAAGGTTACTGCAAAATCCCTATTTCCTCCCAATCAGCTGGGACTTGGGTGGCAGAGAATAGATGGGGGCGGGGCCTATCAGAATTTTTAGTACCGGTTCTCCGAACTACTCAAAATTTACGCTACCGGTTCTCCAGAACTGGTCAGAACCTGCTGAAACCCATCTCTACCTCTAACCATTCATACCATTTCTCCCATGTAGTATTCTGTTCCCTCCTTTTCTTGTATTTCTTATTGATGAATGGGTAACTTTAAAAAAATCTTGCATCGTCATCCAAAAAATATTTTATAAATGTGAAATCAGGCAAAAATCTTGAAGTCCATCTAGATTAGGTGTTCTTTTAAACTGACAAACCTCTGACATGGATTTTTCAGAATGAGGACCGAATTAAATGGTAATGTTCATTCAGAAGCAAACAGTACTTTTAAGGCTTGTTAGCTGGAAGAGGCATAATCCAACAATGCCAGAAATTCAATATGGAAGCCTTTTTTGCACTTAGTTTAGGTGTCTCTCCTTCCTAAAATGGCTGCTGGGCCTTGGTTTCTTTGGCCTCCATTCTGAATGGCTTTTTAGTTGTTCACTTTTCTCCAACGTGCACACTTAGGTGAAATTAAGAACGGGGAATACGAGCGATTACCTCTTCAGACCCACTGAAATGGTTCTTCCAGCTTGCATCCTTATGGTCTCATTAAGAGAATGCTCACAGCATGCCTGACACTGGTGAACATTTTCAGAACTCATTTGCTTACATTAGAAAGAGGCAGAAAAAACAACCAGACCAATACGGCTTGAACCACGGGAGGTCGAGGGTTGGCAGTTCCAATTATCTAGGTTAGTCAAGTCTTTGGAAAAGTTAGCGCCTCTCTCTTGTTTTTAGGTGAAACAGTGCTGGGGTGGATGGGTAGGTCCCATGCATTGCTGAATCTGCTCCATATAGACAAGGCAGATGGGCTCTCCTTCTCTCTTCTTCTCCTCCTTCTTCTTGTTCTCCTTCTCTCTCCTTCTCCTTCTCTTTCTCTCTCCTTCTCCTCCTCCTCTTCTTCCTCCTCCTCCTCCTTTTCTCTCTTTCTCCTTCTCTTTCTCTCTCCTTCTCCTTCTGCTCCTCCTTCTCTCTCCTTCTCCTCCTTCTTGTTCTCCTTCTCTCTCGTTCTCCTTCTCCTCCTCTTCCTCCTCCTCCTCTTCTCTCCTCCTTCTCCTTCTCTCTTCTTCTCTTTCTCTCTCCTTCTCCTTCTGCTCCTCCTCTTTCTCTCTCCTTCTCTCTCCTTCTCCTTTTCCTCCACCTTCTCCTTCTCTCTCCTTCTCCTCCTTTCTCCTTCTCCTTCTCTTTCTCTCTCCTTCTCCTCCTTCTCCTTCTGCTTCTCCTTTTCCCTCCTTCTCTCTCCTTCCCCTTGTCCTCCACCTTCTCCTTCTCTTCCCCCTCTCCCCTCCTCCTCCTCCTCCTCCTCCTCCTCCTCCTCCTCCCAAATGTTGTTATTTGGTGCTTTAGACTTTGCATTTTTATGTAAAGAGGCTGTGTAAAGTTGCTTGAAGTTTATTTCAGCTGGAATGATATATAAATCCTGGGAAGTGAGGGAGGCGAGCTGGGAATGACCCATTAGCTGATTATAAGGGAAGAAGAGGGATATGCTTGCAAGAAAGACATGTGATCTTGACTTGTGATGACAGAAGCACCGTGTCCATCCTGCCTTTGTCAAAAACGAACTAGATTGTTTTAAGAAATCGCTTCCAACTCCAAGATCTCCCAGGGTGTGGCCGATGTTGTAGGATGGGACGGACTTGTTCTATCTGACAAATATCCACGTCTTTGGCAATTGTTCAAGAGTTCAGAAATGAGGGGAAGAGGGAGCAGGGATTATGAAGTTCCGGAGCCATATATCTTGGTCTATACAAGTGTTTCTCAACCTTGGAAGCTTGAAGGTGGGTGGACTTCAACTCCCAGAATCCCCCAGCCAGCAATGCTGGCTGGGGGATTCTAGGAGTTGACGTTCACCCATCTTCAAGCTACCAAGGTTGAGAAACACTGGTTTATACAGAAGAAGCCAATCTTCTTAATAAAAAAAGATAGCAGTACAAGGTAATCCTTGATTTACAACACTTTGCTTAGTGATTAAAGTTATAACAGCACTGAGAAAATGCCCAATGACCAGTTTTCATACTGATGACTGTTGCAGCATCCCCGTGGCCATGTGATCAAAATTCAAAGGCTTGGCAACTGACTCATATTTATGACGGTTGCTGTGCCCTAGTCACCTTTTGCGACCTTCTGACAGGCAAAATCAATAGGGAAGCCAGATTCACTTAACAACTGTTAACAAGACCAGGATTCTGCTGGTTTGTGCCAGTTTGGGTGAACCGGTAGTTAAATAGCTGGCTGGCCCCTTCCCACCCCTTTCCACCCCTCCCCTTTCAGGAGTCCCCACATGCCCCCTTTTGGCTCCCAGGTAAGTGCGGCGAGGCCTCCTAGGCCCAAAACGGGGCACGGGGCGGCGGTGTGTCCCCCCCCTGCAAGCCGTTTTTGCTCCCAGGGAGGTGCAGGAGGCTGAGCACTGCCTGTCACATCCCCTGGCCACGCCCATCCAGCCAGTCATTAGGGCAGAGAACTGGTTGTTAAATTATTTGAATCCTACCACTGCTCAGAACCTTTGTAAATGAGCAAGCATATCAGGGGTGGGTTCTACTTACCTTTACTACCAGTTCGCAATGGGGCCGCGCACGTGCGCTTGCTTCGCTCGTGCACATGCGCACTCTTCTGTGCATGCGCAAAAGCCTTCTGATGACGTCGAGGTTAGTGGGCGGAGCCTCCCGCTGGTTTTACTACCGGTTCTATAGAACCGGTGCGAACCGGGAGCAACCCACCACTGAAGCATATGTGTTACTTTCCTACTCATGAAGAGTGTCACTCTCTGGATTTGGTTCTCTCCCAGACACTGTTTCCCCTCCAGGCAGCTGATGTGTAGAATTTGAAATCCCCCCCCCCCAAAAAAGCTCCTTATATGCTGTATTGGATCAGAGCTGCTGTCCAGAAATAGTTAATTGTCCCAGTGCAAATACCCATATGTCAACTGTTCTGTTCCATTAAACTGATAAAGCTTGAGAAAGATACAACAAAACATCTTAAATTATTTGAAAAGGGAGCAAAAGAGATCTTTATTTGTTACCAAGGCAAGCGTGGTGGGTAATTAATATATTAAGACCAAAATACATGGTTTGAAGATGGGTAAAAAATTCATATTTTTAATGATCCAGGTGGCAATCCAAAATCTGTTGTGACTGCTATCCACCTGGGTGATGATGAGAAGTCAGGCTGGATTTGCTTTTGAGCTTCGAGGGTAAGAAGGGAACATAATTTTTATTTTGAATCACAGCACGCATGAAATAATGAAGTGCCGGTTGGCAAATACCAATGTTTTTGCGTCTCCAAAAGCATTTATATTGTCCCCATTGCAATGTCATTTCTAATAGGCAATATGTCTCATCAACTTAAGTTCTCTAAAAGTCTCACCTGAGCTCAAGGAATCTGGAAAATGGCCAAAGGATGGGTCACACATGAAATCCTTCCCTCCTCCATCCACCCCTCAAGTCTTAGACCCAAAGGATCAAGACCATGCATTAAGAGGTAGTTCAAAAGATTTATTGTTCAAGCTTATAAGCAAGAATCTGGTCAACTAACATTTAGTACTAAATTGGCGCCAGATAAGGTCAATGGAATTCAAGAAGGGTTGGATTTGAATCTTTTGTGGCATTGTAATGATACAAAATACTTAATGTATCATTAATGCGTAATGCTACTTTGGTCGCCACGATGTAAAAAGAAATGCGGAGACTCTAGAAAGAGTGCAGAGAAGAGCAACAAAGATGAGTAGGGGACTGGAGGCTAAAACATATAAAGAACGGTTTCTGGATTTGGGTATGTTTAGTTTGATAAAAAGAAGGACTAGGGGCAGGGGTGAAATCCAAGCAGGTTTTGACAGGTTCTGGAGAACCGGTAGCGGAAATTTTGAGCAGTTTAAAGAACCAGCAAATATCACCTCTAGCTGGCCCCAGACTGGGGTGGGAATGGAGATTTTGCAATATCCTTCCCCCAGGAGTGGGGAGGGAATGGGGATTTTGCAGTATTCTTCCCCTGGAGTGGGGTGGGAATGGAGATTTTGCAGTATCCTTTCCCTGCCACACCCACCAAGCCATGCCATGCCCACAGAACCGGTAGTCCAAAGAATTTTGATTTCACCACTGACTAGGGGTGACATGATAGCAGTGTTCTAATATCTCAGGGGCTGCCACAAAGAAGAGGGAGTCAAGCTATTCTCCAAAGCACCTGAGGGCAGGACAAGAAGCAATGGGTGGAAACTAATCAAGGAGAGAAGCAACTTAGAACTAAGGAGAAATTTCCTGACAGTGAGAACAATTAATCAGTGGAACAACTTGCCTGCAGAAACTGTGGGTACTCCAGCACTGGAGGTTTTTAAGAAGAGATTGTACAACCATTTATCTGAAATGATATAGGGTTTCCTGCCTAAGTAGGGGGTTGGACTAGAAGACCTCCAAGGTCCCTTCCAACTCTGTTATTCTATTCTATTCTAAACTGATGATGTGCTTAATTCCTCCCCACCCTCCAACTCTGCTTGCTCTTCTCCTACATGGAACTTAGTATCTTGAGGAGTCCTTGATACTCTCTGAATTTGGTTGTTTTCTTGTTAGGCATAAGTCATAAATTTATTTTGTCAAGCATATATAAGATAACAGGTAAAAGTATAAACATAATTTGAATACATGAAAAGAGTAAGTAAAAAGGAATATTAGGACAGGGACGGTAGGCACCCTGGTGCACTTATGCATGCCCCTTACAGACCTCTTAGGAATGGGGTGAGGTCAACAGTAGACAGTTTAAGGTTAACGTTTTGGGGGTTTGGGGAAGAAACTACAGAGTCAGGTAGTGCATTCCAGGCATTGACCACTTTGTTACTGAATTTTTTGCAATCGAGTTTGGAACGGTTTACCTTGAGTTTGTATCCATTATTTGCTCGTGTATTGTTGTGTGGTTGAAGCTGAAGTAGTCATTGACAGAAAGGATATTGTGGCAGATAATTTTATGTACTATGCTTAGGTCACACTGAAGTCGGCGTAGTTCTAATTATAGTTCATTATCCAAAATAGTACTGTGCATTACTTTCAGAGAGCACCGAGGACCCCTCATTTCAACCCCGAGCTTAAAATATTCTCCTTTATTGGTACTTAGTATCATGTAGTATCTGAAATTCTAAAGCCGGGTCTTCAAACACAGCAAATGTTGAACTCACAATCCGTGGAAAACAGTTTGGGAATCTAAATTTCACATTTCAAACTACAATTAATATTGTTGTGTCTGATTTTTTTTTTTAATGGAAATAATAGCTATCTTCCATTAATAGTAACCATGTGTCATGACAACTTTTCTTTGGATAGAAATTAATTTGTTCTGAAAGGCTCACTGGGTTTTACAGATGCTTAATTTCTTCTGAATTATTGAAAAGTTTACTTTTATGTTTGCGAAAAGATTGTTCAAGGCTAAAAGGACAAGCCTTCTCCATTAATCATACAATGGTCCAAATATTTCAGAGATCTTTATATACTTACGGGACCGTCTTCTGCTACCAATTGCCTCCCACCGGCCAGTTCGCTCTCACAGAGAGGGCCTCCTCAGGGTGCCGTCGGCCACACAATGTCGGCTGGCGACCCCCCAGGGGGAGAGCCTTCTCTGTGGTGGCGCCTACCCTCTGGAACAATCTACCCCCAGAGATACGAGTGATCCCAGACCTCCTGACTTTTCGTCGGGCCCTTAAAACCTACTTCTTTCAGTTAGCCGGGCTGTCCTGATTTTATGATGGGTTTTTAAAATTTGAAATTGGTTTCAAATTGAAATGTTTTAAATTATGGGCCAAATTTATATAATTATTTTAAATCTATTTTAACTTTTGTGTATAAAGTGTTTTACTTTGGCTGTTCACCGCCCTGAGTCCGAAAGGAGAAGGGTGGTATAGAAATCTGAAAAATAAAATAAATAAATAAATAAATATTTGAACAAACCCTTTATCACATGAATCCCTGGTTGGGGGGGGGACTATTCAGCATTATGGACTTGTTCTGGCCCATCGGCCGCTGGCCCCTCCTTCAGCCAAATCAGAGGAGGAGGAGGTGTGGGAATCAGGGTGAGCATCAAGGCAACCTGAGAGCTCTGAGGGGGAAGAGGGAAGAGCTATCAGAGAGAGAGAGAGACAGAGGCGGAGCCTGGGCCATCCGTCAGCCCTCAGATGGAGAGTCAACAGCCCCCCAGGTCTGCAATTGGCTGATGAAGAAGAGGAGGAACAGCTGGGTCCAGTGCCTGACGTGCGGATGCGCAGAAGGCAGAGGAGAGGAGAGCAGTGGAAATCTGTGGGCCTATCCTTGGGAAGGAAGAGCCACCGTTGCTAGCGAAGCCCCACCGTAGCTCTGGGGATACTGTGAAAGGCAGGGGGTGGAGATGAATAGATGTGGCAGACAACTATTCATCTTCCGGCTGGCCGGACTTGTTAGCCTGCGTTGAGAGAGAAAGGAATCTTTGAGTTCACTTCAGAGGGTTTGTCGAGCTGGGTCAGAACAGGACTACAGATAGACCTTGCTTAATGGCTACCTTGTTTAGTGACTGTTCAAAATTACATCGGTGCTAAAAAAGTCACTTTGTGACCAGTCTTCACACTTACGACCATTGTAGCATTCCTCTGGTCATGTGACTGAGATTTGGGTGCTTCACAATGTGCAATTGTTTATGAGCATCTCGGTGTCCCATACTCACCTGAACATAATTTACTCACTTCACAGTTGACTTTTGGTAGTCATTTCCAGTTTTTGGCAAAACCACACCCATAAGGAATCATTGTTTTGTTTAACAACCATGGCATTAACTTAACGACCATAGATTCACTTGACTGCATTGATTGGCTTAATGTTCGCTGCAAAAAGCATAAAAACAGGTCAGCCATGTTTTCATCACGGTCAAATTTTATGATCGTTATGACTCCATTGCAATCAGAATTCAAAGACTACCTGTAAATTATTCTTTCTAGCTGGAGATAGGATTTGGGAAGGGCTTTGAGAGGCTATATCCAAGGCCTTTTGGGGACCATGCACTATGCATTCCAGCTGTACATGATTTCATGAGTATGCTATCATGATTTTTAGGGTCTTTGGTGCTCTCTGAGCTTGGTGGTTTTCTTGCAGACATTTCATTACCATCCTAGGTAACAGCATCAGTGCCAGTAGGAGGTGGAGTTTGCTCTCAATTTATATTTTAGTGGCTTTCCCTATCAGTGTTGGTGGGAGTTCTTTGGTTGGGCTGTTTAGCGTTAGCTTGTTTGGCAGTTCCTCAATTCGGGTATTGTTTGTTTCTTGATTGTTAGTCTAGTGCAGGGGTGTCAAACTTGATTTCATTGAGGGCCGCATCAGGGTTGTGTTTGACCTCAGGAGGATGGGGTGGGTGTGGCTAGGGTGGGTGTGGCCAACTCAACGTCACTTGTGTCTGCGGGTATCTGTGATGGCCTGAGCGCTCTGCCAGCGAAAACAGGCTTCCGAGGTCCGTTTCCGGCTGCAACGACCTCCTGCAACCCTCTGCCAGTAAAAATGGAGCTCAGGAGGTCCTTACAAGCCATTTTTGCTGGCAGAGGCACTATAGGCCGGTCCTTTGCTGTTTCCAGGGCGGCCCCATGGGCCAGATTTAAGCAGGCCCCTGGGCCTTGAGTTTAACATCCCTGGTCTAGTGCTAATTTTGGTATTTAATCTCTGCTCATTTGGGCCTTGATTGATGGTGAGGAGGTGTTTAACTCTTTTTGTTCCCTTTTTAGTTTGTTGACTGTCTCTTTTGAAGGACCTCACAGTTTAACCTTGAGCTACAAATATTATCTTTAGCTCTGCCACCTTATTTAACCCTCAGCTGTCATCATGCTACTGGAATCAATTTCCAATGTGAGAAGCAGGGGTGGGATTCTACCGGTTCGGATTGGTTTGGATGAACCATTAGCTCAGACTTTCAGCTGTGAGCGAACTGGTTTGCTCCATTTTTGAAGTGGGCCCACCAGCCAGCCCCTGCATTATACTCGCCTATATTTTCATTTCCGAAGCCCAGCTGATCGGCGCGGCAGAGTGGATTGCCGCACCTCAGCTGTTTTCCTTCCTGGCAGCAATGCAGGAGGTGAGTTTTCTCCAAACTGTGCACGCACGCACAGTACGCGTCCAGTGCAGTGGTGAAATCCATTTTTTTTTACTACCGGTTCTGTGGGCGTGGCTTGGCGGGCTTGGCAGGGGAATGCAAAATATCCATTCCCTCCCCACTCCAAGGAAGAATACTGCAAAATCTCCACCCCATTCTGGGGCCAGCCAGAGATGGTATTTGCCAGTTCTCTGAACTGCTCAAAATTTCTGCTACTGGTTCTCCAGAACCTGTCAGAACCTGCTGGATTTCACACCTGGTCTGGCGCATCCGCACTTAGCGAACCAGTTGTTAAACCGGTAGGATCCCACCCCTGGTGAGAAGTTGTTCCTGTCCTTTATTATACGATAGATACTTGTTGTGGCCTGTCAGCAGCCTGTGCAGCTAGTAGCTGATTCTGACAGCAAGGAGGCTGGTGTGGTGCTGCGCCAGCAGCCTGTGCAGCTGGCACTCGAGTCAGACAATGAGGAGGCTGGAGAAGATGTGGTGTCAGAGGCGGGGATTCAACCAGGGCCTTCAGAACCTCCAGAAGCTCCCTTAAGTGAAGAGGACGAAAAGGAGGAGCCTCTTCTCGATATACGGGCGCACAGAGCTGCCAAAAGGCAGGAGTGGTTCCTCAGGAGGAGGTCTCCTTGCGAGTAAGACTTGGGGCTAATTGGCCACTCCCTTAGCCTATTTAAGGAGGAACGCCAACTGAAGCAATTTGCAGGGAACAACTTCGTTCACATACCTTCGTGTCTTGTCTTGTTTATCTTATCAGCTTCCTGCAAATTGCTTCTGGGCATTCTGCCAACCACAGTAAGCTTTCAGTATTGTTCTTTGAATTCTTGGTGGCTATTAATGCAGTTAATTAACAGCCGTTGTTGTAAAAAACTGGTTTATTTAGTAAACTAAGGTTTGAACAAAGTTTGTGTGTGCTGCGTTCTTTGGGGTCCATAGCTGAGGCAGAACAATACTATCATATATTGCAAGATCCAATCTGGGTCAGTCACCGGGACCAGAGGTTTTGTCTTCCAAGCTGGAACCCATCCTCAGGCCTATCATATATCGAAGAGCTTGATTGGGGTTCCCTTTCCCCAGGTCTCTCTCTCCCCTTCCCCAATAAAAGAAGAGAAACTGATTTGTCTCCCTAGAATGTTACAATCTACAGTTGGACTGGAGGAAGGGAACAGCCGGCGCCCAAAATAAGAAAACCTGATAATACTGAAAAGGTGTGAAAAGAAACAAGAAGAAAAAAAAAACCCACACAAACTTTTCAATTATTTTAACACCTTGCCCTTTCTTTCTTTTCTTCTTCTTCTTCTTCTTTTTTTTAACAAAATGCACACGTTCTCCCAGATATGTTGAATCAGCAGCAGGTGACACAGAGGGTGGAAATTGGGGGGGGGGGAGGAAGAGAAAATTGTGATGTAATCTTCAAGAAAATCATCTTTGTAATAAGGTTAATTAAATTGGGCTGTGAGTTTCTTGACAAGCCCGTTGTACCCTTGCCAGTAAAATCTGGCCTCTTATTTATCAAACTTCAGGGCAAGAGAGAGAGAGAGAGAGAAAAGACAGAGACAGAGAAAGAGAGAGAGGGAGAGAGAGAAAACGATGGCAACGCCACCTGCCCAAGTTGCAAAGATATCTTTGCCAGAGACATAGACAGTCTGGCAACAACAGAAAGGCTGAAACGAGTCGAAATGAGCTTTGTAGGAAAATGTCTTTTGTCTTCTTGAGATGCTGTTGAGCTGAACCCACAATCGGGGAAGCTCCAGGCGAAGGAGAGGGGGTTGAAACACCCTGCTCGGCCTTCTGTTTTTGCCAAAAAATAAGGGCGGATCAGCTGATAACCCAGGAGGCGTTGGGTAGGACTAGAACTCCTGGTCGGGTTTTTGGCCCCCATGCTGGGGCGGCCCGAGAGCTTGACGCTGCTGAACGCCTGCCGAATCCCTTGCCCCCATCGCGCTCGGTGTCAAAAATGTTTATGTAATAAAACATCGCTAATTGAACATTTCAAAGGGAAACATTATTTTAACTCTAATTAGATATGATTACAGTTTCTCCTTCCTCGTGCCTGTGTGAAATTGCAGAGAGAGAGAGGGAAAAAAAGGGGGGGCCTCTTGATTGGTTTCGCTGCTGAAATTATTTCAGAGGGGTTTTTTTTTTTGCCTTCTCTGAGTTAATAATAGATCTTCTCTGCTTTCTTTTTTTTTTAAAAAAAATCCTCCCTTCTCTCTTCCTCCTCTTCCTCCTCCTCCCCCCGTTCTGTAAATAAACTGAAGGTTGGAGAAGGGAGATACTTAATCAAATATCTAATGTATTAGAAGCACAGATGTTCAGGGTTTTCCTTGGGGAATAGAATATGAGCCTCATCACTTCTACGAAGGGCTAATGAAAGAAAATTGGGTAGGAAGCTGATATTTCAAAGGAAAGGTGTTAAATACTTGTAGTGACTCTCAAACCATGTCCTGGTTAAACGTGTGCCTTGGAAAATTAATCCACCATATTAGATGCTCTCGTTAATATTTGTCCCTTCGGGCACATTTTTCGTCTTGTGGAACTTGGATGGAGCGTAAACATCACATTAAGCTACCAAAGGTGCTTTTCTTTTTTTTTTCCCAAGAGGCAACTGGACTTTCTGGTTTTTCTTTGAAGACGTTTCGCTTCTCATCCTGAAGAAGCTTCTTCAGCTCAGCTCAAAGAGTTTCTTGGATGGGAAGCGAAATGTCTTCGAAGAAAAACCAGAAACTCCAGTTGCCTCTTGGAAAAAAAATAAAAGCACCCTTCAGACAGCCATGAACCTGGATGACTGACAACCTCCGTAGATATTAAGCTACGGTTTAACTTTTTAAAAAATGTATAGGTTGTCGTCAACTTACAGCCATTCAATTTACTGACCGTTCAAAGTTACAACGGCACTGAAAAAGTGACTTGTGTGGTTTTCATACTTACGACTGCTGTAGCATCCCCATGGTCACATGATCAAAATGCAGGCAGTTGGCAATTGTACTCCCGGGATCATGTGATCATTAGATACAGGTACAGATTAACAGAGTTGGAAGGGACCTTGTAGGTCATCTAGTCCAACCCCCACACACAAGCAGGAGACCCTACACCATTTCTGACAGATGACAGTCCAGTCTCTTCTTGAAAGCCTCCAGTGATGAAGCTCCCACAACTTCCGAAGGCAACTTCTGTTCCATGGGTTGATTGTTCTCACTGTCAGAAAGTGTCTCCTTATTTCCAGGTTGAATCTCTCCTTGATTAGTTTCCATCCATTATTCATTGTCTGGCCTTCCGGTGCTTTGGAAAATAGCTTGACCCTCCTCCTCTCTGTGGCAGCCCCTCAGATATTGGAAGACTGCTATCATGTCTCCCCTGGTCCTTCTCTTCACTAGACTAGCCATGCCCAGTTCCTGTAACCATTCTTCATAGGTCAGTGGTGGGATTCAAATAATGGAACAACTGGTTCTCCGCCCTAATGACCGGCTGGGTGGGCGTGGCCATGGTGGGCATGGCCAGGGGGTGTGATAGGCAGCACTCGGCCTCATGCGCACCCCTGGGAGCAAAAATGGGACGCGGGGGACACGTCCTCCCCACACCCCATTTTGGGCCTAGTAGGCTTCCCGGCAGCCTCCTGGGAGTGAAAATGGGCCGCTGGGGGAGTGCACCGTCCCCCCCTCATGCCCCTTTTTGGGTCTAGGAGGCCTCCCTGAAGCCTCCTGAAATTTTGATCATATGTTCATGAGGCTGTCGCAATGGTCATCAGTGCGAAAACCATTCATAAGTCACTTTTTTCATTGCCATTGTAACTTGAATGGTCACTAAATAAACTCTTGTAAATTGAGGACTTGCCTGTGGAGGATCATCTCATCAAAAGAAAGGAGGCTTACCTTCTCAGCAACAACACCAGGAGTGAAATCCAGCAGATTCTGACAGGTTCTGGAGAACTGGTAGCGGAAATTTTGAGCAGTTCAGAGAACCAGCAAATACCACCTCTGGCTGGTCCCAGAGTGGGGTGGGAATGGAGATTTTGCAATATCCTTCTCCCAGGAGTGGGGAGGGAATGGGGATTTTGCGGTATCCTTCCCCTGGAGTGGGGTGGGAATGGAGATTTTGCAATATCCTCCCAGGAGTGGGGAGGGAATGGGGATTTTGCAATATCCTTCCCCTGGAGTGGGGTGGGAATGGAGATTTTGAAGTATCCTTCCCCTGCCATGCCACCAAGCCACACCATGCCCACCAAGCCATGCCCACAGAACCGGTAGTAAAAAAAATTAGATTTCACCACTGAACAACACATCAATAAAACTGTGGAAGGTTTTCCATAATATACCCTTTCCATCGTCAATATCTTTCACCTGTATTGGATCATAACTCCCAAAATCCCCAGCCAGAAGAATCTTCGACCTTGTAAGTCAGCACATCTGGAAGAGGTATTAAATTGGAGAAGAATTTGTTAGTTAAAATCATGAAAGAAATCCCTAAATCCCGAGAAAGTTCTTACTCTAAATGATTATTTTGCAGTTCTGATTCTAGAAGTCTTATAAGTACAATGTTACGGATGAAGCTCAAGGGCGTAGTTCTTTCTGGAGAACATGTTATGTTCATTTTGTTATCCGAGTGGGTTTTTTTCTTTCAAAAGAAGCTGTCTTTTCAAATAACTGTTCAAAATGCCTCTGGATTTTGCTGTCAGATCAAGGTTCTCCCCTGGGACATGTCATTTGTATTACATATGTTTCAGAATGATCAGGCAGTTAAAAAAACCTGCTTTCCATATCTCTCAAAACTATAGCATCAAAAGGAATTCTATGGGTGTGAACA
Organism: Pituophis catenifer annectens; assembly: GCF_029215685.1. Lineage (NCBI taxonomy): Eukaryota > Metazoa > Chordata > Lepidosauria > Squamata > Colubridae > Pituophis > Pituophis catenifer. The sequence continues at coordinate 82,641,185 of NW_027256887.1, forward strand.
AGTTTATAATTACACCAGATAATATTTTGATTATTTAGGACATGGGTAGTCCATGGGGACCTCTAAGGTGAGAGATTTGATGCTCTTGTCCATGGTGATAATTGTACAACCATTCATTTTGTGGTTACTTAATGAAATTAAATGTCAGTCTTATAGTATTTGGAATGTATTGTGATGTAGAGGCAGAAACTGTGACCACTTTGCTACCTGTCACTCTGAGTTAACAGAATAACAGAATTGGAAAGGACCTTAGAGGTCTTCTAATCCAACACCCTACTCAGGCAGGAAATCCTATACCATTTCAAACAAATGGTTGTCCTATCTCTTCTTAAAAACTTCCAGTGCTGGAGCATTCACAACTTCTGAAGGGAAGTGGTTCCACTGATTAATTGTTCTAATTGTCTGGAAATTTATCCTTAGTTCTAAGTTGCTTCTCTCTTTGATTTTTTTTTTTTTTAAATTTGATTTATATGCCGCCCTTCTCCGGAGACTCAGGGCGGCTTACAATGCGTTAAGCAATAGCCTTCATACTTTTGTATATTTATACAAAGTCAACTTATTGCCCCCACAAACTGGGTCCTCAATTTACCTACCTTAGAAAGGATGGAAGTCTGAGTCAACCTTGAGCCTGGTGAGATTCGAACTTACAGTAATTGCGGACAGCTGGTGTTAATCACAATGCTTTTAGTCTGCTGAGCCACCAGATTAGTTTCCATCCATTACTTCTTGTCCTGCCTTCAGGTGCTTTGGAAAATAGGTTGACCCCCTCTTCTTTGTGGCAGCCCCTGAGATATTGGAACACTGCTATCATGTCTCCCCTAGTCCTTCTTTTCATTAAACTAGACATACCTAATTCCTGCAACCGTTCTTCATATGTTTTCCTCCAGTCCCCTAATTCAACTAGACATATAATTCCTGCATCCGTTCTTCATACGTTTTAGCCTCCAGTCCCCTCATCATCTTTGTTGCTCTTCTCTGCACTCTTTCTAGAGTCTCCGCAGTTTTTTTACATCGTGGCGACCAAAACTGAATGCAATTCCAAGTGTGGCCTTACCTTATAAAGTGGTATTAACACTTCACGTGATCTTGATTGTATCCCTCTTTTAATGCAAATTAGGATTGGGTTGGCTTTTTTGGCAGCTGCCACACACTCTGGCTCATATTTAAGTGGTTGTCCACTAGGACTCCAAGATCCCTCTCACAGTTACTATTATTGAGCCAAGTGCCACCTATACTATACCTGTTCATTTGGTCTTCTTCCCTTTTTGGCCTAAATGTAGAACCTTACAAGCAATGTATGGAATGCAAGGCTTGAAAAACATCTTGGAGATGACAGATGACAATTCAGTTTCTGTTTGAATGTCTCCAACAAAAAAGAGTCCACCATGTCTCCAGGAAATGTAATCCGTTGTTAATTAGCTCTTGCCATTAGGATAGTTTTTCTGATATACAACTGAAATCTACTTATTATCTCTTGTCATCTCTTGGAAAGTCTATGAGTTATTCTGCCTTCTGTTTTTTAAAACAGCCCTTCATATACTTGTAAATGCTATCAAGTCTCCCAGCAGTTGTCGTATCTCTAGGCTAAACAAATGCAAGACTTCCTTGTAAGATTTTTTGTTTTTTAAAAAAATTCTGGCCCCTATTGTTCTTGGTTGCTGTCCTCTGGACATGCTCCAATTTGTTATTATCCCTCCTAAACTGTGGTGCCCAGAGCTTCAAGCGACATCCTATATACAATCTCATCAACACAAAATACAGAAGAAGGACGACTTCTCTTGATGTAGCCTTGAATTACATTCGTGCTTTTGTGTGTGTGTGTCATTGCATCCCATTATTGGCTGTGGTCCACCAAGAAACCCAGATCCTTTCTGCATGCATTACAGCCAAATACAGTTTTCCTCATTTCTATATGGATGCCTTTGATCTTTGCTTTTCTCTTTATTAAAATTCATCTTGATAGGTTTTGCCCAATGCCCCGATCTTGATAGTGTCCTCTAGGTATTTGCTATCTTTCTTTGTGCTATCTGCAGATTTGATCATCATCTTTTTAAACTTTTCATCCAAGGAAGAATAGCTAGCTAGCTAGATGACAGACAGAGAGACAGACAGACAGGCAGACAGACAGATAGACACAGATAGATAGATGATTAGATAGATAGATAGATAGATAGATAGATAGATAGATAGATAGATAGATAGATAGATGATAAATTAGATAATGATAGATAGATAGATAGATAGATAGATAGATAGATAGATGATAACTTAGATAGATAGATGATTGAGGATAAAATAGATAGATAGATAGATAGATAGATAGATAGATAGATAGATGATAAATTAGATAGGATAGAGGATAAAATAGATGATAGATAGATGATAGATGATAGATAGATAGATAGATGATAGATGATACATGATAGATAGATAGATGATAGATAGATAGATGATAGATGAGATAGATAGATAGATAGATAGATAGATAGATAGATGATAGATAGATTGATAGATGATAGATGATAGATAATAGATATAGATAGATAGATAGATGATAGATAGATAGATAGATAGATAGATAGATAGATGATAGAAGATAGATAGATAGATAGATAGATAGATAGATAGATAGATAGATAGATAGATAGATGATATAGATATAGATGATATACAGATAAATTACCGGTAAATAGATAGATAGATAGATAGATAGATAGATAGATAGATAGATAGATAGGAGATAGAAAGAAAAATAGATAGAAAGATGGATAGATGAGAGATGAGAGACAGAAAGACAGGAAGACAGATAAATAATAGATTTAAATACTTCTGGAGCTTCTTAAAGAATGATCTAAACCTTAGCTAATCAGATGAACAAAGACCAATGAGAAGTGACTTTTGCTTTCAGGTGTTATTTCTGGACTTTTTGGAAACCTTCATTTAGCCACTATTAAGGTGAAACCACATGGCTCTTTGGTGGCTTGCTCACCACCAGATGCATAGTAATCTTGGTTGGGAATTATGATTCCATCCATCCATAGGACATCATGTTGGAGAAGATTTTCCTATTTTTCATTTTCAAAAACAATGAAAGAAAAACACATCTTTTTTTTTTTTAATGTTTATGGTTTTGGGATGGACTGTTGTGACTTACCCCCACCTGTATTATTTCGACCTATCTCAAACAGAGTCTATAAGCCAGTGTTTTTCAACCTTCACCACTTTAAGATGAGTGGATTTCAACACCCAGAATTCCCCAGCCAGCCATGCCAAGGTTCAAAAATACTGGTATAAGCTATGAATGATTAAGAACTTACAGTTCCTCTACAAAATAAAAAGAGCATCTATGTATGCAGTTTTCTATTAGATTTCACACTCTTCTGAATGTTGTGACATAGCCCTCAAAGGCTTAAATGCATCAATCTGCATATTTAAAAAGACATTTGAGAGAAACTGTGCTGAAATATGTATTAATATAAATATTTGATCTACATTAAAACCATGTAGATTAGAGTTAAATTGAACAACATTAAATTATGGCTAAACCCTGAGCAAGTTAATCTTTCTGGAAATAGTTTATGTAGATTTGAACGTTTGCTGGAAAAATATATCGCAATAGGAGTGTTTGCCCAAAATTGTAGGTTATCTTACTGCTTAGTTCCTATCTTGGCACCAATACACATTGCTTCTCCCAAATACTGAATATTTTAGGATGGTCATAGCTTCTGGGCTGCTGTGTCTTCTGTGTAGTTGTCTTACATTCCCATTCTGTGGTCCCTTGGAAAGTGCCTCAGTGGCCACGGGTTTTTCTGGATTCTGTTTGCTCTTGTAGGATGAAAACCAATAAGAGGCATTGACTTCAGGTTTTTCAAGAAACACCAACATCACTTGTTCGCAGTTTACAACAATAATGGAGCCTAGAATTTCAAAGTCATGACAATTCTTAGTCAAGGCACCCAAATAACCAGATCCAATTTTATGTGCCAGTTGCTAATAGAATGTCATGGTTGTTAAGCAGATCTCTCCTCCTCCTCCTCCTCCTCCTCCTCCTCCTCCTCCTATACCAATTGCTGAATTCTTTATTTTTCTCTAATACAACGATCATCTAACAAAGTATCAGGAGATCATTAGAAAAAGGACAAAAACAACAGGAAGAAACATCCATATTGCTAAAAGTGAATCAAAGTTTCCTGATATTTTTTCTTTAAAGAGAAATTATTGGAAAAGACAGCTGTCATGGGGTCTGGACTCTTTTATAGTTTGTTAGGTGGGGGGAAAGGAAATGAAGGGAATTCCTGTTTCCCTTGAGTTCTGTACAATTTGGTCCTCCATCACATGGAGATTGCTAAATAAGTGGTAACTTCAAAGTGGGATGAACTCTCAGCATGGCATAGTTATTAACAGAATAACAGAATAGGAAGAGACCTTGGAGGTCTTCTAGTCCACCCCCGTTCTCCTCCTTAAGCAGGAGACCCTATACAATTTCAGAGAAATGGCTGCGTCCAGTCTCTTCTTAAAAGCCTTGTGATGGAGCACCACAACTTTGGAGGCAAGCTGTTCCACTGGTTAATTGTTCTCATTGTTACGAAATTTCTCCTTAGTTTTCGGTTGCTTCTCTCCTTCTTTAGTTTCCATCCATTGCTTCTTGTCCTGCCTTTGGAGAATAGCTTGACTCCCTCTTCTTTGTGGCAGCCCCCTGAGATATTGGAACACTGCTATCATGTCTCCCCTACTCCTTCTTTTCATAAAACTAGACATACCCAATTCCTGCACTTGTTCTTCATATGTTTTAGCCTCCAGGCCCCCTAATCTTCTTTGTTGCTCTTCTCTTCACTCTTTGTAGAGTCTCAACATCTTTTCTATATTGTAATCGAAACTGAATGCAGTATTCTAACTGTGTTCTTAAAGGTAAAGGTAAAGATTCCCCTTGCACATATGTGCTAGTCGTTCCTGACTCTAGGGGGCGGTGCTCATCTCTGTTTCAAAGCCGAAGAGCCAGCACTGTCCGAAAACGTCTTCGTGGTCATGTGGCCTGCATGACTAAACACCAAAGGTGCATGGAGCACTCTTACCTTCCCACCAAAGGTGGTCCCTATTTTTCTACTTGCATTTTTTACGTGCTTTCGAACTGCTAAGTTGGCAGAAGCTGGAACAAGTAACGGGAGCTCACCCTGTTACGCGGCACTAGGGATTCGAACCGCTGAACTGCTGACCTTTCAATAGACAAGCTCAGTGTCTTAGTCCCTGAGCCACCGCTCAGTGAGTGTGGTCTTACAGAGGCTTTATAAAGTGGTACTAATACTTCACGGGAGAAAAAATGTAACTTTTCCTCCTCCATCGTACTCCAAATGGGCCAATTTACCAGCAAAGGGTCACAATTTCCTTTCTGTACTAGCCAACATTAGGTCCGGCTTTTCATGTATCTACCAACATCACGGCATTCTATCCCGAAAGCGTCATATGACTTTTGACGGCTGCCTAACCAGGGAAGCAGGTTCTAAATACATTAAAATATTTTATCCCATTATTTGTTTTGACCAATTGACCGCGACATTAAAAATTCAATCATGGAGCAGCTGACAAGTGCAGTTGCCTAATTTTATTTAAGAGATCACTCCCCACTCCGCAAACACCGGTTTCCCTCCCATTCTTCCATCCTGTTAACGCTGCTCCCTTTGCCCAGGCAGTAATGGGCTACTCGTATGCCTGCGACTGTTATGATCATGTAAATTTATTGGTGCTTAGAAGAAGCGAGCTATTAAAACATTACAACAGCCATTACAGTCGAGCTTGTGTTGGCTTTCGCTCCCAATGAACATATGCTTCCGAGTGAATGCCTAAACTCTTATTTATGGATTTAATTTAATATGCGGAAAGAATTCAAAATTAAATTTTGTGTCTGCCTCCAGAGAGTGTCAGTGTATAATAACATGGTAATTTTTACACATCTTTATGAGAAATGGGAAAATTAATTCTTTCTGACAAGTTGTAATTATTCAACTTGGAGCAGTTGCAGCTGAGCAATTCATATGCCTGTTGTCTTGTTGCGTGGTGTGAAGGGAGAGGAAGAGAAAGGGAAGTGGGCCGGGGGAGGTTGAGATGTTTAGATGGACATTTATTGATGATTGAGACTTTCTAATAGCTTCTGACATTTCAGCCTTGTGTATTTTTCAGGGTGTTCTCAAAAAGGAATGGAGGGATATTTTCTGCTTTGGGGAATGTAGAATCTAACTATGGTTGGGTGCTTCGTGAGGAGAAAAACACAGAAGGAGACAATCTGGATCGTTCTGGAAATTAATAGCTTCTAAAAAACTTATTTCCTCACAAATTTTTCCTTCTCCGTACAGCTAGTCCTTGACTAACGACGGCAATTGAGCCCAACATTTCTGTTGCTAATGTTAAGTGAGTTTTGCCCCATTTTTATGACTTTTCTTGCCACTGTTGTTAAGTGAATCACTGCAGTTGTCAAATTAGTAACACGGTTGTTAAGCGAACTATTGGCTTTGCTCGTCAGAAGGTCGCAAAAAAATAATCGCATGACCCTGGGACGCTGCAACCATCATAAATATGAATCAGTGGCCAAGCGTCTGAATTTTGATCATGTGGCCATGGGAACGCTACAATGGTTGTAAGTGTGAGAAACAGCCACAAGTCACTTTTTTCAGTGCTGTTGTAACTTTGAATGGTCATTCAGTGAACTGTTGTAAGTCGAGGACTACCTGTACTACGTCAGTGTCAAGAGCAGCAGGTTTAAATCGAAACCTTCGACTTTGTTTGGCCCAATGTGGTAAACTATGGAGTCGTGCAGTTGTCATCTGCCTAAAAAGCTAAATATCTTTTAACTCCTGGATTAGTTTCTCTTGGACAGGGAGGGCCCTCTGAGACAGGGAGACCTGTGAAGAATTCTTGTTGGTTTCTCCATCCTGCAGATTTCCTGCAGATTTCAATCGGGAGGCAGGACTGGAGCTGATCAGAAAATCTCACAAGAATCTGATTAATTATATTTACTGAAAAAAAATAATAAATTGATCAGTCCACAGTGAAAGATTTCAACAGACTGCTGCAGAGGTGGGTTTCAGCAGGTTCTGACCAGTTCTGGAGAACCAGTAGCGGAAATTTTGAGTAGTTCGGAGAACCGGTAAATACCACCTTTGACTGGCCCCGCCCCCATCTATTTTCTGCCTCCCGAGTCCCAGTTGATTGGGAGGAAATGGGGATTTTGCAGTATCCTTCCCCTGGAATGGGGAGGGAATGCAGATTTTACAGTATCCTTCCCTTGGAGCGGGGAGGGAATGCAGATTTTACAGTATTCTACCCCTGCCACGCCCACCAAGCCATGCCACGCCCATAATAAAAATAACTTTATTGTCATTGTAAGTGTATACACAGTATACCCATACAACGAAATTCACTTAACACCCAAAGACCAGGTCCAACATAACAATCCCCAAACAAACTCCCACCCACCACAAATTCCCCACCCCTAAACCACGTAAACATCCACACAATAGACCAAGCCACGTCCACCAGAACCGGTAGTAAAAAAATTTGAATCCCACCACTGGACTGCTGTGTTTTAAAGGCAAGCCCTATTTATAGAATCAGCCATCTTTCTCTTCTCCACCCTGAGAAATCAAATGTCCCACTCTCTCTTACCATGCATTATGGTCATGATGATGATGTTCAATAAAACATTGTTGCTGCATGTTTTGACTAATATACTTCCCCATCTGAATCCGGAAGGCTTCCAGTTTAGCTTGCATATTCTTTGACTATTCATTCCATCCCTGAGCATATGAAGTACCACCATTGGAACATATAGTGTTGAAATTAGTGCCATAAAGTTTTTTGATGATTTGAGTGATCTGGTGGTGAAGATGCTCGCCTCCCACTTGGAAGGTTGAGAGTTCAATCCTAGGTAGCGGCAGATGTTTCTCTCCTAGGGCACAAAGAATAAAATATCTGCTGTGAACTCAACATGGTGTCAGGAATGTCATCCAGCCAGTAAACTCTTAGCTCCATCGAGTCACCCAAACTGTACCCCGAATTACAGGGTCATAAAAGGGAATTTTAAAATTCTTTGATGGTTGAGCCATCACATAGTCTAACATTAATGTAACTGGCAGTGAATCATGGAATATTATATATACCCTGTTTCTCCTAAAATAAGATCTCCCGATATTAAGCCCAATTGGGCTTTTGAGTGCATGCGGTAAAATACCCCCCCTGAAAATAAGCCCTCCCCGAAAATATTTAAACGCACGCGCAGCCGGTTCCTGCCATTTTGTCTGGTTAGGGTTAGGGAGACAGAGCTGGAAATCAGGTAAGATGGCAAGAGGAGCCCCGTCTTGTTCCACACACCCCAAAATAATAAGACATCCCAAAAATAAGGTCAAGCACTTATTTTGGGGTTCAAAAAATATAAAACAGGTCTTATTTTTGTCTGGGCTTTCCCCCCCCCCCCCTTCTGGCTGCCATCAGACCCTTTGCTGCCCATTGGCTGCTGGCTGCCAGAAGAAAAAAAAAAAAGCCCAGAAACTAGTGAATTGTGATTTCACTGAACTAGGGCTGCATAATATCTTGGTTTATGTAGGTAGAACCTGGCTAAAGAGAAATACACATAAAACCTACAAAAAAGAAAGAAAGAAAAACACACACACAAACACACACGTGTGTGTGTGTGTGTGTGTGTGTGTGTGTGTGTGTGTGTGTGATACTTACTATGTTTTAGAACAAGGAGAGTCCAGGAAAATATCAGTTTAGTTTTATTTACATTTAGATTTAATCCTCTTACATTGTTATCATTATTATCATTATCAATAATAAAATATATCTGCTTGCTATATATTAGACTATATATAGTAGAGTACTTTCCAGCGATGAAATTAATGTTCCCCTACTATTTTAATGATTAAGATTTAGTTATGTGTAATCTTGGGAGTGTTGTGTATTTTATTTTTACTTTGGATATTATTACATTTATATTTTGTGGGAGCCTTGTGAGGATATGATCCTAAAATATGGTGTAAGGGGGGGGGAAGGGAGGGGCTTAGTATTTTCATACATTTTCTGCAGCTTGTTTGTCCTGTCCTGACAGCATCTATAAATAAGATTACAGTAATTTGGAGAGTCTGCAAATAGTTAGCACAGATTTGTTAGTTAAGCAAATGGGAAGAATTTATCAACGTAAAAGAAACTGGCTGAAATGGTTGCCTTTTATATACAAACAGCTATTTTGGGTACTCTCTTTAGAAAATAATTTTGCATTTTGCAAAGGACCCACATGCTTTTGTGCTCTGTGCTCATATTTGGCCTCTGGGAGAGCAGGAGGCTGCATTCTCAAGATGGTAAGGTCAGGATAATGACCTGGATGAGGCCAGAAAACAAAGTCTATTTACTTTTCATACAATTTAAACACATAAATTAATTTAAATGTTTAACTTAAATTTAAAGATGACATTAACAAAGGGAGATAATTTGATCTTCCCCCGTGGATTGATTATTATTTTTTTTTTCCTTTTCAGTTTGTTTAAAAATTAATAACGGATTTTGAATAGCTCTGGGAGATATACCCAGAGTTTGGAGATGATATTTCGGACACCCTCCATGAACTTCAATGAATTGGAGGGAGACATTCTAAGTTTTGGAGAGAAGCCACCAGATTAATATAACCTTTATAGTGTTTTCTGTTGCAAATACAAGAAAGAATATTGTGATACTTATAGGACTAACTTGTGAATTCTTATGGCACGTATATTGTAACCGGTGTTGAATTTTACCCACAATCTACCCAGATAGTTGTGATTGGATTTGGTACTTTTGGTGCCTTTCTCAAAAATAGTGTTGCCATATGTGCGCAATTACAGATAGTCCTCGATTTATAACTGGTTACTTAGTGTGACCAATGATTTGAAGTTCTGGTCTCCTTCACAGTCACAGGATCAAATTTTGGCCACTTGGCAACCAAGCCTGCATTTACAGCAGTAGTGGGTTTAAAATCCTGGCGCTACTGGTACTGCAAGCCTGCGGCACTTCTGTGGATGCACCGAGAGTTTTCATGACATCTGGGTGGGTGGGCGGAGCCTCCCGCCGCCGCCACTACCAGTTCACCCAAACCGGGGCGAACCGGGAGCAACTCACCACTGATTTACAGCCATTAGCAGTGTCCTCACTGCTAATGGCTGTAAATGGTGTTTTCTTATACTTTCTGGCAAAAAATAAAATAAAATAAAGCCCATTGCAATCAATGGGTTTGCTTAACAACCGCCGCAGAAAAAGGTTGTAAAATTGGACATGGTCACAAAATGACCCACTTAATGACACACATAACTTACAAATGTAACTGCAGGCTCAATTATGGTCGTAGGTTGAGGTCTACCTGTAGATCATTGTTATATACTGTATGTGCTATTCCAGCTAATGCAACTTTTTGTAATGGATGAATTGAGATTCATTCATTACAAAATCCATTCCTGTTGTCTCCAAGTACTTTTCCAAACCTTTCCTGTATTTCCTCAGAAGGTCTTTGTGCTTCTTTATTTTATTTTATTTTTTTTCTAATTCTTTCTCCCTGTTCCTTCCATCTCCAGGTCCTGCCATGTTAATTAACTATACTTGTTTCTTGGTAACCATTGTCATGTCTGGTTTATTTTGGATTAAATGTTTAGCAGTTTGCTTTTAGAAGCCCTAATAGGATCTTAATCTTTTCATGCTCAGTCACTTTTTCAACTTTACGTGATTGTAGGGTTCCCCCCAACCCTCAGAACTTCATATCTGGGTGACGGTCATTAATTGACGGTTCATAAGTCAACGGCTACCTGTAAATGCTTGATGTTACCCTGACCTAGCAGAAGTTGCAAGATTTTGTAGCTTTTTCACACAACATATTTAACCAGGTCACTTCCAAACCAGTGGTGGGTTTCAAAATTTTTTATTACCGGTTCTGTGGGTGTTGTCAGCACTTCAAGCTGCATTTACTCTAGTGCTGACATAAGAAGGAGAAGAGTGGGCAGCTGGCAAGAGGACGCTTGACATTTCACCTACTTATTTTCCTTGAAGATAATATCCCCTAGGAGATGAGATGGGAGGGGAGCTCCTGGGAGCTTAAGTAGTAGATATGGGGAGAGTGATTTGGAAGAAGGCCAATGAGACGTAGAGAATTGGGGAACGGAAAGGGAAGGTTTGGGGTCAGGAAGTCAGAGTTGGCTACGCCACGATCGGGAACAGATTGCCGTGCTTAATAAAATGAAAGATTTCTTCAAAGAAACCTGACAGGTATGGCTTGGTGGGTGTGGCAGAGGAAGGATACTGTAAAATCTCCATTCCCACCCCACTCCAGGAGAAGGATAATGTAAAATCTCCATTCCCTCCCCAATCCAGGGGAAGGTTACTGCAAAATCCCCATTTCCTCCTGATCAGCTGGGACTTGGGAGGCAGAGAATAGATGGGGGGCGGGGTCAGTCAGAATTTTTACTACTGGTTCTCTGAACTACTCAAAATTTCTGCTACCGGTTCTCCAGAATTGGTCAGAACCTGCTGAAACCCACCTTTGTTTCAAAACTTTTGAACAACACATTAAGCGCAGTCGCATTAATCTTGCTTAATGTTTCTGGGGGCACTCAGCTGGCTGGTTTAGTTATAAGGGTGAGTAATGAGTACTTTCAGTGCATTGGAATGGCATATTTCTGGTTATCATGTCTGATGCGGAACATGTGTGCCCTGAGCTGAAGCTTTTTAGAGGAAGAATGGGGAAAAGTCAAGAACAGGGGGACTTTGGGGCACAATGGCAGTTGCTAAGAACTCTAGAAAGGAAGATGAGAAGATCTCAAAGCAATAGAACCAGTTTATTTGCTGCTGCCACCTTGGCTTCCGGCATGGCATATCCAGACAGCCCATCTGCCACTTGATTGCCTTGGAAAGTCCCCAGGAAGATGTGGAGAGCCAGGCCAGCCAGTTGGATATGGTCTACCTGGAGCCAAGGACATTGGCAGAGGCAGCTAACTGGAGGTATGGGAAGGAAGGAGGCAACTTAAATAGCCACCATTTCCAATATCCTTGCCTTTAAGTGCCAAAAAAAACCCTCAAGCACATATTCAAGCAGTGGTGGGATTCAGCCGGTTTGGGAAAACCGGTAGTTAAATTGCTGGCTGACCCCATCCTACCCCGCCCTGCCACTTCCAGGAGTCCCAACACGCCGCATTTTAGCTCCCAGGTAAGTGCAGGGAGGCCTCCGAGGCCCAAAACAGGGCACGGGGAGGAGGGGTGGTGTGCCTCCTCCGCGGCCCATTTTCGCTCCCAGGAGGTTTTAGGGAGGCCTCCTAGGCCAAAAATGGGGCACAGGAAGGGGGTGACACACTCCCCCAGCCTGTTTTCGCTCCCAGGGGGGTGCAGGAGGCCGAGTGCTGCCTGTCACACCCCCTGGTCACACCCACCATGGCCGCGTCCACCCAACCGGTCATTAGGGCAGAGAACTGGTTGTTAAATTATTTGAATCCCACCACTGTAATTCAACCCAATCCAATAGACCTTCTCTCTCCCACTCCCAGTAATCCCTTTCCTCCTCTTGACCTCCCTTAACCTGCACCATAGCCAAGACCTGGACTTCCAAATCAGCATTAAGCAGGGGTGTCAAAGTCAAGGCCCAGGGGATGGATCTGGCTCGTGGGGTGTTTAGATCTGGCCTTCAGGGCTGCCCTGGAAACAGTGAAGGAACGGGCCACGGTGCCTCTGCCAGGGAAAACAGATCTCAGGAGGGCTTGTGTCGGGCCTGACAGAAGTGGCATCAAGCTGGCCACACCCCACAGCCCCCTGAGGTCAAACTCAACCCTGATGTGGCCCTCAGTGAAATCGAGTTTGATACCCCTGGCATAAAGAGGTTAAGAAAATCTCTGGGAAATTGGCAGATGAGGAGGAGGGAAGAGAGGTGTGAGGTACATTATGTTTGCCCTAGATATGCCCATTAAGACGCCTCTAAATTTTGTCTCAGAAGAAACTCAGAAAAACTAAAATATTCCAGGTGCAGGTTCTTCTGAAGCATGGCCCACCTGGAAGAGTTCAGCAGAATTTCGAGAACCAGCTTGCTTGCAGTTTGAAAGAAAACACATTTTCCGTGTTGGAGATTCCCTCTAGTTAGTTAATGGTTGATTATATAGTGCAAATCTAGAAAATTGGCTAATTTAGGAACCAGGTTAAGTATTTTGCATGAATGTACATCCAGAAAAAAACAAGCTTCCCTTCTGAAATGATCTGGATTTGAAGTTCCAATGGCCACCACTCCCCACAGAATAACAGAGTTGGAATGAACCTTGGAGGTCTTGTAAATCCAATCGCTTATTCAAGCAGGAGAACCTATGCCATTTCAGACAAATGGTTGTATAATCTCTTCTTAAAAACTTCCAGTGTTTGAGCATGATTGTTCTAATTGTCAGGGAAATTCTTATTTCTAGGTTGGTCCTCTCCTTGGTTAGTTTTCATTCATTGTTTCTTGTCCTGCTTTCAGGTGCTTTGGAAAATAGTTTGACCCCCCTCTTCTTTGTGGCAGCCCCTCAAAAATTGGAACAGTGCTATCTTGTCACCCCCTAGTACCGTGATGGCAAACCTATGGCACGCGTGCCACAGGTGGCCCGCGGAGCCATATCTGTGGGCACGTGCCCAAGATCAGCTCCAGCTTGCATGCACGCACCGGCCAGCTGATTTTTGAGCCTTCCGGGCCCACCGGAAGTCAGGAAATTGGCTGTTTCCGGCCTCCGGAGGGGCTATTTTCGCCCTCCCCATGCTCCAAAAAAGCCTCTGGAGCCTGGGGAGGGCGAAAAACAAGCCTAGTAACCTTTTTGCCGTTGTGTGTCAAAAGCAGGGGAAGCACGGGGAGGGGGGTGTTGGGCACACATGCACAGGGGGGCGGGTGATGGGGGGCATTGAATTATGGGTGTGAGCACACATACGTGTGACCCCCCCTGCACTCCCCCCGCTTTTGACACACGACGGCGAAAAGGTTAACCATCACTGCCCTAGCACTTCTTTTTATGAGACTAGATATACCCAATTCCTGCAACCGTTCTTTGTATGTTTCAGCCTCCAGTTCCCTAATCATCTTCGTTGCTCTTCTCTGCCCTCTTTCTGGAGTCTCAACTTCTACAAAAAGCTAAAAAATATTCTTTCCTAATTATCATTTGTCTTGGACAGTTTGGAATTCCTTGGCTTCGCTTGCAACCCTGGAGCCTTTCTGTTGAACCAACACATTTCCCAGACCGAAATGGGTCCTTTGAGAGGTCATCTTTAAAAGGTGACCTGGAATGAGGGCCCAATAAATGAATAGCAGGAAGGCAGGAGGCCTCTCAGTCCTTCTGAGGATTTCATGCAGAACAATAAAATATTTGTCCCTGCCCTTTGATACCCAGACACTGGTGTGATGAGTTGCTAGGCCCATCTGTATCCATTCCAAGCTCATATCAATAAAATGTAAATTACTTGGGTGGCCAGCATCCAATAACAAGGGCCCTTTGATTTCTGCAAAACCTACAAGTGACTTGCCATGGCAGTTTACCAAAAGCTAGTATGCTGTTACCCAGATCTCTGCCTGAACATGAATCTCCCTTTGCCAGTACAGCAGATGGAGTTCAATAAGTATATGATTCTCTTTCCGTTCTCATAGCTGGCAGCATCTAAGTTCCAGGTTGTGTGCATAGGGATTCCTTGTTGGATTGTGGCCATGGTTTAAAATTAGAAGGCAGAAAGAGAGATAAGATGGCTTGATATGCTGATCGAAGTTCTGTCTGTATCACTCTCATTCTCTAAATCGTGTCATTAAACTATGGGTGGATTTTAAGAACGGTGGGTCTAAAGATATAGTTGAGCCCAGTGGTGGAATCTAAAATTTGTTACTACTGGTTCTGTGGGCGTGGCTTGGTGGGGAGGGGTAATGTGACTGGGTGGGCGTGGCCAATTTTTTTTTAAACTTTTAAAACTATTTTTTCTACAACCTCTTCGGTGAAGAGGTTTTAAAAAAATGCTTTCAAAAGGCTCTGACGATCAGGCAACTCAGCTGGGATCGTCAGAGGCATTTAAAAGAAAAAAACCCTTTTTTTCTTTTAAATGCCTCTGACGATCCCAGCTGAGTTGCCTTATCAGCAGAGGCTTTTTTTCTTTTAAAAGCTTTTGACGATTCCAGCTGAGCTGCGCGATCATCAGAGGCTTTTTTTTTTTTTACTTTTAAAAGCATTTTTTTGGCTAAAGAGGTTGTAGAAAAAATGCTTTTAAAAGTAAAAACATGAACCGGGAATCTCCATAGACAAGTTCTGCTTCCTTATCATTTAAACCTGTTGGTTATTTCTTTGTCCTGCTTTATGGAATAAGTCTGAACAATTATTTGCCATCAGCTGTGTGGCAACTATCTACATTCCATCACTTCACCATCTCTTCCCCTCTCCCCTCCCCATCCCCTCCTGCCTAACATTCTTTCTTATCAAGGATGGCGAACCTGTGATTCTCCAGTTGCTTTACTGTCCCCATGTTGGTTTCCTACAACATCTGTAGAGTCACTACTGCCACCAAGTAGATTCTTCCAAATTTTCCTTAACATTTCATGATAAAGAAAATACCCAGGCTGAGTAGAATGGATGGGAAGATAGATCTGGAGGGCATCATATAGCTTTATCTAGTCTTATACATTTACCTAATTAGGTTTACCTAATTAGAATTAGGTAAATTAAATTAAATTAGAATTAGGGATGTGGTGGCTCAGTGGCTAAGATGCTGAGCTTGTCGATCGAAAGATCAGCAGTTCAGCGGTTTGAATCCCTAGTGCCGCATAATGGGGGTGAGCTCCTGTTACTTGTCCCAGCTTCTGCCAACCTAACAGTTCGAAAGCACGTAAAAAATGCAAGTAGAAAAATAGGGGTCACCTTTGGTAGGAAGGTACTGTGTTCGGTGCGCCTTTGGCGTTGAGTCATGCTGGCCACATGACCATGGAGACGTCTTCGGACAGCGCTGACTCTTCGGCTTTGAAACGGAGATGAGCACCGCCCCCCTAGAGTCGTGAACGACTAGCACATATGTGCGAGGGGAACCTTTACCTATCCATGGATGTGCAATGGGCGACTTTAGGTTAGAAACTTTTTCTACACTAGTTTATAGGATTGATTTATCAAAGAAAACAGGAGGGTGCCCCAACTACGGCTTCTTGAGCTCCAGAAGAAAAAGTAGGATATAAATCTGACAAAATAGATTAAAATTTAATACGTCTTGGAAAAAAGCCTAGCTATTAACTAGAGTGTTGTTTGGTAAAAAAAAAAATGGTACGCATTTCATAAAAATATAAATAGAATTCTATCAGAAGGCAAGGGTGTTTTGATTGTAATTCTCCCATAAATTGATTTCTATGTGAATCTCTTTCTCCCTGGATAACTATTTGACCATTCTTTAAATGTTTATTTGTTTTTTTTTTCCAAAACTTTGTTTCAAACAAAAAAAGCGGATGAAAAAAAATCACCCAGCAATCAGTTCTAAAAATGGATTAACAAGAACGTTTGAAATCCCACAGAACTTAAATTCCATAGAGAAAAGGTAGCAAATATTGCAGTTGTAGTAGAACTTTGGAACTGAACTACAAATAATTCTTTTCTGCATTTGGAAAAGTAAGCCACATTTTTTTTAAAAAAATAAAAGGCCTGCTTTTTCTTGCAATGAGCTGATGTTTCAAGGGTGGGCCATCAAAGAGAATAGCAATTGGAATGGAATATTCATGTTCCAGGAAGGTAGGGCTAGGAGAAGGATGAAATCGGATTTAAATTCAGTGACATTTATATTTTATTCAAATGAAATGGAAATTATTCAGTATCGTTCGCATAATTGCTCTCTGTTTTTTAGTCATTTGTTGCTATATTAAAGGCAACAGCTTAGCTCGATGCACCCAAGAGTTGGTTGCAACTTTTGGATGCACTCAAGAGCAGGGGTCTCCAACCTTCTCCAAGCTGGGAGAAAGACCTTGGAAACCAATGGAAGTTGATTGGAAAGATGGTTTAATGATGAAGCAGAACCATATGAGTTCTAGGCAGCTGATCACATGGACTTGAGAGTGGGCAGCTTTTATACCTTCTCTTGGACTTTGCACTTGAACTTCCTGTTCCTGTGCAAGAACATGTATTCTATTGGCTGTTGTAGGGGGGTCATAGCTGGCTCTGTAGGTTGAAGTTTCTGAGGGTGATGCAATGTCCTTAGGAGATTGTGCAATGTAGTGAGCTCTGTGTCTTAGTGGGTTATTCCTATTATGTCCTGAAGGGCCATGTCTTAATCCCTTCACTCTGGAGCGGAAGGTCTTTTGTTTTGTAGATAGGCTGGCCCAGTCTTTCTTAATGGGCACAAAATATCTGCTGGGGGCAGGGAGTTGGGGCTCTGAGTTTCTGTCTCCCTTAAGATTTTTTTTATTTCTCTTTTAGGGGAAATATTTTATCCTGCCATTTTTAAACATTTCCTCAAAATATTTCATCCTTCTAGGAGCTTCAGTAGTTATGGAGCCAATGATTAATGGCTCTGGGGGGGTGTCAAAGAACAGTTGCGGGGGGGCAGTTTTCATGTCTTGGCTACATCAGTGGTGAAATCCAATTTTTTTTTACTACTGGTTCTGTGGGCATGGCTTGGTGGGCATGGTGTGGCTTTGTGGGCGTGGCAGGGGAAGGATCCTGCAACATCTCCATTCCCACCCCATTCCAGGGAAATGATACTGCAAAATCCCCATTCCCTCCCCACTCTGGGGCCAGCCAGAGGTGGTATTTGCCAGTTCTCCGAACTACTCAAAATTTCCGCTACCGGTTCTCCAGGACCTGTCAGAACCTGCTGGATTTCACCCCTGGGCTACATGCAGCTTAAACAATCACATCAACCTATGTATTATGTCTTGGGTGATCAGTAAAATCATATTTTGACAGCCGAGATGTATTAAGGAATAGAAAAACGAAGTGGATTTCAAGCACATATTTGTTGTTTATTGATCCTAATTTTTAGTTGGAGATTAGGATATCTATTTATGCTTTGTTCCTCACTCTAACCTCCCTGCTGTTTAGGAATGGAAAGACATAGAGACAAGTCCACCTTCAGCTTTGGAAGTTCTTGGGCCATTCGGGTCTCCTAATCTACTCACCAGGGAGGTTGTAGTGAAATTGAGAAGATTTGCTTATCAACCATCATCCACCAGAGCCAATGTGGTCTAGTGGTTAAGGCACCATGCTAGAAAGCCGGAGACGGTAAATTCTAGTCCCGCCTAGAAAGCCCGCTGAGCGACTTTGGGCCAATCACTTTCTCTCAGCCCAACCCATGTCACAGGAATGTTGTTGTGGGGAAAATAGGAGAAGGAAGGTGTGTTGGAGATGTTCATCACTTGAGTGATTTGTAAAAATTATAGAGGCATCTATAAATAACTCAGGGCACTGCACACCAGAATAACTAGACACAAGGACAGTTTTTTCCCTAATGGCATCACTCTGCTTAACAACTAATTCCCACAACACTGTCAAACTATTCACTAAGACTGTATTACTATTATTCTTCTCTTCCTTCCTAGTATCTGTCTCTTCCCACTTATGACTATAACCATGTTGCTTGTATCTTTCAATTTATATTGTTTTATTTGTTTCCTAGTACGATTTGATAGCTTATTAGCAACCTTGACTATCACTAAGTGTTGAATCTTTTTATTCTTGATGAATGTATTTTATTCTCCTTATGAGAATTAGGAGAAGCTTAGGAGAAGCTTAGATGCTCAGGACAGTCCCCAACCTCCTTTCCTTCTGTCGTGAGTTGAAGACGTGGCTCTTTCGTCAACTTAACTGATCCGTTATGGGTGTACATTGTTATAATTTTAAATCGTTTTTAATTGGGTTGTTGATTTTAATTTTATTGTGATTTGTATTGGATATTGTTTTTGTAAGCCGCCCTGAGTCCCTTGGGAGAATGGCAGCATATAAATCGCAATAATAAATAAATAAATAAATAGATAGATAGATAGATAGATAGATAGATAGATAGATAGATAAATAAATAAATAAATGTACTGAGAGCGTATGCACCAAAGACAAATTCCTTGTGTGTCCAATCACACTTGGCCAATAAAGAATTCTATTCTATTCTATTCTATTCTATTCTATTCTATTCTATTCTATTCTATTCTATTCTATTCTATTCTATTCTATTCTATTCTACGCTACGCTACGCTACGCTACTTTACTCTACGCTATGCTACGCTAAGCTACGCTACCTCTATTCTATTCTATTCTATTCTATTCTATTCTATTCTATTCTATTCTATTCTATTCTATTCTATTCTAGAAAAAGCACAAAATAGAAATTGAAGAATCAATATACAAACACACAACAGGACACGGGTAGTTTGCCTCGTGATGCCTTCTAGTTATTTTTGGTTTCTAGCTCCCAGGGTCCCCTGACAGCCCACAGATAGCTGATAGGGGTTGATGGGTCCCGTAGTCCAACCTTCTAGAATGGGTCACCACGGGCAGCCTCCTTTCCTTTAGCTGACTTGTCTTGTAACTACCAGCAAATCGAAAGAAGCGGGATTTGTGATCATTCTACTCTGATCTGTAACACACCTCTCTCTCTCTCTCTCTTTAATGAGTTTGTCAGATAGTTTATGGCTGCTAAGGACTACTTTTTCTCTCTTCTCCCCCTCTGACCTTCTCACCCCCCTGCCGCCATCCACCCCGGCTGTCAAAATTGTTTCTTCTTTGTAAGGACGGAGAAGGGGGCTTGCTTTGTCATGCTTTATGTACTATTGAGTGAAGGTCAGATCTACAAAGTTTCTCCCCCCACTCCCCCGTCCTCTTCTCATCTGGTGCTGTTGCTTTCTTTTGTGTGACCTACCTCGCATTGTTCAGCTCACCCCCTCCCCTCCTCCTGTTCTCCCCCCCCCCCTTCCTCCCTGGCGCTTTGAAGTGCCTCACTCCAGGTGTTCCTGTACTGAATTACACATGAAAGGAGCACATCCTTGGACTAATTAACTGGTAAACTTCACCCTCCTCCCTTGGGTTTAATTGATGCTGTTCTTGAAAGGGAGGGCTGGGGAAGGGGGCAGGAAAAGAAAAATGCCCCCCGCCCCCTTTAAAACTAGATTTGCAAATATCCAGGTGAACACAAGGAGGAGGCAAAGAGTAAGAGAAAACCTAGGTTGCCATCTAGGGGCTTCCTGGATTATGGCAGCCTAGATGTGGTAAGCCTTAAAAAGAAATTCCCACTCTGATACAGGTAGTCCTCAACTTACAACAGTTTGTTTAGTGACCGTTCAAAGTTGCAAGGGCACTGGAAAATATGACCGATGACAATTTTTCACAGTTATGACCATGGCAGCATCCCCATGGTCACGTGATCAAAATTCAAAATGCTTGGAAACTGGTTCATATTTATGATGGTGGCTGTGTCCCAAGGTCGTGTGTGATCCCCTTTTGCGACCTTCTGACAAGCAAAAGCAATGGGGAAGCCAGATTCACTTAACAACCGGGTTACTAACTTAACAATTGCAGTGATTCACTTAACCCGCGTGGCAAGAAAGGTGGTAAAAATGGGGCAAAACTCACTTAAGCCATGGTGCAGTGGTGGGTTCCTGCCGAGCCGGTAGCGGTGACGATATGAGGTCACCGAACCAGTTCTGCCCACCCCGCCCACCCCCCGCGTTATTCTTACTTTTTATTTGGCCCCACCCCCAATCTATTGCTGCCTCCTGAGTCCCAGCTGATCGGTAGAAGGAAAAAGCTGTTTAAACTCTTGCCATGGTGCTTCAAAGGGCCGCCCTACAGCGGATCAGTGTTAAAAGGCAGTGTGGTGATAGACCAGTGCCTCCAAAAACAAATGAGTAGACTGATGCCTGCAAAAATAAATGGGTAGACCAGTGCCTCCAAAAACAGATGAGTAAACCGGTACCTCCAAAAATAAATGAATAGACCGGTACAGCTCTGCAAGCAGTTAAAAGCCTGGTAGACCAGTACCTCTGCTAAATCCTAAAGAATTGTCACATGACCATCAAGCCACGCCCACAAAATAAGCCATGCCCACAGAACCGGTAGTAAAAAATTTTAGAACCCACCCCTGCCGTGGTGGCGCAGTGGTTAGAGTGCAGTCCTGCAGGCTACTTCTGCTGATCACCGGCTGTCAGCAGTTTGGCAGATCGAATCTCACCAGGTTCAAGGTTGACTCAGCCTTCCATCCTTCCGAGGTGGGTAAAATGAGGATTGTTGGGGGGGCAATAGGCTGATTCTGTAAACCGCTTAGAGAGGGCTGTAAAGCACTATGAAGCAGTATATAAGTCTAAGGGCTAACGGCCAGTACGCTCCCATAGAGAGGGGCTCCTCCGGGTGCCGTCGGCCAAACAATGTTGACTGGTGGCCCCCAGGGGGAGAGCCTTCTCTGTGGGGGCACCTACGATCTGGAACGAGCTCCCCCCGGAGATACGGAGGATCCCGGATCTTCGCACCTTCCGTCGCGCGCTTAAAACGTTTTTATTTCATCAAGCTGGCCTGGCCTAAATCATCTCCTCTTTTAAATTTAAATTTTAAACATAAATTTTAATCTGTTTAATTATGGGGTATTTTAAAATTCAGCCTAAATTATTTAATTTGTTTTAATTTATTTTAGATTTTGTATTTCCTGTGTTTTATCTTCTGGCTGTTCACCGCCCTGAGTCCTTCGGGAGAAGGGCGGTATAGAAATTTAATAAAATAAATAAAATAAATAAATAAATAAATAGTGCTATTAACAAATGTTTCACTTAACAACAGAAAATTTGGGCTCAATTGTGATCGTTAAGTCGAGGACTACCTGTATTAGTGTACTGCCTCTTTTGAGCAAATGAGGGTAAGGGGAAAACAGCTTTGGATGAAGTAAGGGATAGATAATAATTCTTCTGCTTCTGCTTTTGTGCAATTCATGACAAAA
The DNA here is from genome assembly GCF_029215685.1 of Pituophis catenifer annectens. Lineage (NCBI taxonomy): Eukaryota > Metazoa > Chordata > Lepidosauria > Squamata > Colubridae > Pituophis > Pituophis catenifer. The sequence continues at coordinate 82,663,115 of NW_027256887.1, forward strand.
TCGTTCTTCTTAAAATAAAATCCAGAAAAGGAGAAATAAGCCTTTTCTTCTTCTTACGTCCAAGTCGGCTAAAGGACAAGTTTCCTTTTTATTGGATGGTTTTTAGCCAAGGCAGGGATCCCTTTTCCTCCAAACATCACAGCCAGCCCTGGAACGCTAATTGCTTCGCACCATTGTCCCGACCTCACAAAAGCATCTGCGTATTGGAGCATGTTGCCTGGCATTCAGCTCCTTTTACTGGACTTTTCATGCATCCCGGGACTGGGGTAGGGGGTGGGGGGGGGGGTGACCGAAAGTTCCAGTTTGCTCTTTGGGCTTTTAAGGCTGTGAGGATGGAAAAGCTATTGTGCCGCCTTTTGTAATGGTTTACTTCTCTGATCTGAGGGGAGGGAAGGGGGGAGTGCAGAGGGAGAAAATTTGGGGAACGTTTCTCTGAGTCTTCTAAACTGAGGATGGCACAAATATACTTATTAATAATATTTGCAGAATATATTAAATAAAACAAGGAGAGGATAAATTTGGAAAATTAATCCTCCTCTTTCTTCTCCTTCTCCCTTTCCTTCCGCCCCCTCCTCCTCCTCCTTGTCCTCCTGCCCCTTCTCTACAAAATAAAATAAGAGTAGGGTAAATTAAACAAAACCCCCTCCTCCTCCTTCCTCCTCCTCCCCCCTCCTCCTCTATAAAATACAAGGAGAAGACAAATTAAGGAAGTTAATGTTCTTCCTTCCCCTCCTTCTCAGAATAACAGAGTTGGAAGCGACCTTAGACAGGGATGGGTTCTATATTTTTTTACTCCCGGTTCTGTGGGCGTAGCTTATTTTGTAGGCGTGGCTTGATGGTCATGTGACAATTATTTAGGATTTAGCAGAGGTACTGGTACGGAGTGGGAAAGGTCAGCTTGAGAATGTTGTTAGGAAGAGAGAAATTTGGGGCTTGGAGAAAATCAGTGAGCAAGAACTGTAGGAGTCATGGAAATACCCTTCTAGTACTCTAGTTGTGGGTGTCAATTTTTTTTTACTACCGGTTCTGTGGGTGTGGCTTGGTGGGCGTGGCATGGCTTGGTGGGCGTGGCAGGGGAAGGATACTATAAAATCTCCATTCCCACCCCACTCCAGGGGAAGGATACTGCAAAATCCCCATTTCCTCCCGATCTGCTGGGACTCAGGAGGCAGAGAATAGATGGGGGCGGGGCCAGTCAGAATTTTTACTACCGGTTCTCTGAACTACTCAAAATTTTCACTACTGTTCTCCAGAACTGGTCAGAACCTGCTGAAACCCATCTCTGTACTACTCCTTCCATCATTATGTGATTGCTCTTCTTACTCCTTCAGGGCTCGCTAACCCCGTCTTATCAGACAGCGGTGCTAATTTCTTATTTCTTTGAAAAGAAACCCAACACGAGGTAGAAAAAAACTGCTTGCCTGGACAGTGGCTTTGTTTGGTCACAGGGTTCCAAGGCATCCCATAATGATTCTCTTAGAAATGAAGGGACAGAGATGCCCTGTGCAGGCACCCACAATCTTCCACATTCTTTTAGATGTGAAAGGAAGACAGACAGAAACAATAGAACTGGAGACAGGGTATATATACATGGTTTGCAGAGTGAGCACAAATGTGTAAGAGAGAGTAAGACAGAAAAAAAAGAAAACAGTTTTCAGCCAGTTTCAGAAGCGAAAAACCTTGTGAGAAACTGGACAATCATTTCTTGCTTGCCATAAACTTTTTGCGTAAATTATTGGTGTATTTAGTTATGGGGACTCTTTTTTTGCAGATAATGTTGCTGAATTTCAACAGGAAATTTCTGGGTCACAGTTATGCTATTTCCAGCCAATTTTGGTTAAAAACAAAACATGCCCAACCCCACCCTCCTTGTTTAAGAAACATAAACCTATTTTTTCTAAAAAGTAAATGCACTCCCAAATATGAGAAAAAAGATCCCAAATTCTATAAAAAAAAAAAAATGACAGGAAGGAAGGAAGGAAGGAAGGAAGGAAGGAAGGAAGGAAGGAATTGTTAAAAATAAGTGGAGATTCTGGGTGCAAGCAGATGGCCTATGAGCCTTGGTGGCGCAGAAGACGAAAGTGCTGTTAAGTAGCATCAGCTGCCTGCAATTACTGCAAGTTTGAATCTCACCAGGCTCAAGGTTGACTCAGCCTTCCATCCTTTCGAGGTAGGTAAAATGAGGACCCGGATTGTGGGGGCAATAAGCTGACTTTGTATAAAAAAGAACACCGCTTAGAGGGGGCCAAAAGCCCTACTAAGCAGGTATATACAAAAGTATGAAGGCTATTGCTTAACGCATTGTAAGCTGCCCTGAGTCTCCGGAGAAGGGTGGCATATAAATTGAACCAATAAATAAATAAACAAATATCCATATTTTGGTTAATTGACAGCAACAAATCTCAATTTTGGGGGAAGTCTTTTCTTGGAGGTACCAGGCATTAGAACCAGTGGTGGGATTCAGCCAGTTCGCACCACTTCGGGAGAACCGGTTGTTAACTTTCTGAGCAGTTTGGAAAACTGTTTGTTGGAAGAAATCAATAGGACAGAGAACCGGTTGTTAAATTACTTGAATCCCACCACTGATTAGAACACACTTTTAAAATAATTTTATATGATACATAAACTGAGAGAAGAGAATCTCTAACAACATGCAAGGTATTAACAGTTTAATAGAGCTTCAAATTTAGTCGTAATGATAATCAAAAAGAAAAAGAAAGATGATAAGAGGAAAAGAAGCCTCCAAATCAGGGGTGGGATTCAAAATTTTTTACTACCGGATCTGTGGGCATGACTTGGTGGGTGTGGCTTGGTGGGCATGGCAGGGGAAGGATACTGTAAAATCTCCATTCCCTCGTCACTCCAGGAAAAGGTTCCTGCAAAATCCCCATTTCCTCCCAATAAACTAGGACTCGGGAGGCAGAGAATAGATGGGGGCGGGGCCAATCAGAAGTGGTATTTACCGGTTCTCCGAACTACTCAAAATTTCTCCAGAACTGGTAGCGGTAACAATTTGGAAAAAAAAATTGCTCAGAAGTTGACTTCTTTCTTCATTAAAAACACACACACAGGCCAGCTTAAATGCTGACAGCTACTAAGTGATTCCATGATGAGGTATTTCTTAACCTCGACAATTTTAAGATATGTGGACTTCAACTCCCAAAATTCCCCAGCCAGAATGCTAAAGTCCACATGTCTTAAAATTGCCAAGCTGAGAAACAATGCTCTGCTTTATATGATATTAATATAATTTGATTGCTTATTAGTAACCTATGACTATCACTAAGTGTTGTATCTTATGACTCTTGATGAATGTATTTTTTCTTTTTTTCCTTTTATGTACAGAGAGCCTATGCACCAAAGACAAATTCTTTGTGTGTCCAATCACACTTGGCCAATAAAGAATTCTATTCTATTCTATTCTATTCTATTCTATTCTATTCTATTCTATTCTATTCTATTCTATTCTATTCTACTCTACTCTACTCTACTCTACTCTACTCTACTCTACTCTACTCTACTCTACTCTACTCTACTCTACTCTACTCTACTCTACTCTATATTCCCTCTTTATACAATACACTAAAAATCAGTTTCTGGATTTATAGGTATATGGGATGGGGAGAACAGAAAAGTAAAAAAAAACCCCATATGTCACAATGCAAACTCCTTTTGTATGTGATGTTAGGACACAAGTGTGAAAAAGATGACCATCATGTTGTCATAACATAGGTTTCTCATTTTTGCATCACCATGGTTAAGTACTGATTCCTTTGCTTGGATTCCCCTAAAATATTGAACCTGTCAGCACCAACTAATCAGGATCATGAATTAGGTGGCAACATAGAAGATTTATTCATGCCTCAGCACAGGAATTTAGACAACTAAAGTTCAACACTATATTGGCACTGGAAAAGGGTCAACAGAATTCAGGGGGATCGGATCAATTGTGGAAACATAAAGATTCTAAGCTGATGATATGCTTAACTTCATCTGCCATCTCTGCCTACTCTTCTACAGAACCACAAACTGCACAATTGAGTTTTAGTTTAGTGTAGAAACCCAGCCACTGGGGGTCCCCCACCCCCCAGCTGTTTCAGTGCTAGCGACTTTCTGTTTCTTCTTCACTGAAAAGAAAAAAAGAGAATAACAGAGAAGGAGGAGGTGATAGAACTGACCGTTCCTATTTAAAGTAGACCCCGAGGCTAAGATGTTTCTTGTTGTGTTGTGTTAGTCACAAGGGCATGTCGTTTTGCCAAGAAGTAACTTTCTCAACAATAACTCTGTGCCTTAGTTGGCCTTTTTAGATCAATATACAACATTCTCAGCCCATAAACATATTGGTTGGCTTGATTGTCAAAGAAAATACCTGATTGGATCATTGATAAGAAGTTAGCTTCTTTTCGTTCCGTAGCAATTACTAGAAATCTTTTTGCTTTATTTCAGGGTAACCTATGACAAACTCTAAAAATCTAGGTCTCCTTCAGGAAATAAAATGCAGAGAATGAAAGGGTAGCAACTGATTTACTAGCATCGATGTTAAAAGGGGGTTAAAACTTATCCATGTATTTTCCCGTGTGCTCAATAGACATTTGCTATCCGCTAAAGAAAATGCTGCAATCAAGATATTTGGATGCCTGAAGCAACAACGAAATGCTACATTACTCCGACACCAATTATTGCCTTTATCTGCCCATGAAGCACCTTGCTATATGGCAGAGTTGGGCTAGCTCTGTTTGCAATTACCTTTCCCGTCTTTTGACGAAGGAACACTGCTTTTGAAACCTGTTTTTACTTATGTCTTTTATAACAAAGGTGTTTTTTGTGTTTGGAGTACCCTCTTCTTTTAAGAAGAAAATTATGTTTTATTGCTCAAAGGCATTGCTGTAGATCAGAAAAACCCTCTCACTAAAGGATTTGCAAGTGTCTTGTCAAAAGTATAACATGTAACGTTGTTACTGAAAGGAAACAGTTCTTTCAAAACTTTTTCCGCACTTGACTTTAACCAACCGGTTTGTCCTTTTCATGCGCAACTCAGTCGTAGCATCTTCATTTTCTACAAGGCCTTCCTAGATTTTGTTTGATCAGCGCTGGTTAAAAGATTTACAGTAGTAGAAAGGTTGCACATAAAAAGAAGGAGGAGGAGGGAGGAAGAAGGAAGAAGGGTAGAAGGAGGAGGAGGAGGAGGAGAAAAGAAGAAGAGGAGGAGGAGAAGGAGGAGAGAAGAAAGAAATGGAGGAAGAGGAGGAGAAGAAAAGAGGAGGAGGAGGAGGAGAAGAGGAGGAGGAGGAGGAAGAGGAAGAGGAAGAAAAAAGGAGAAAGAGAAGGAGAGGAGGAGGAGGAGGAGGAAGAAGAAGAGGAAGAAGAAAGGAGAAGAAGAAGAGGAGGAGGAGGAGAAAGAGGAAGAGGAAGAAGAAGAAGAAGAAAGAAGGAGAAGGAGAAGAAAGAAGAAGACAACTTTCAGAATATGCTGGTTTTAATTTGAGATCAAAACATTGAAATCAGGACTTTTGGTTTTATTTTGTTTTTTGTTTTTGAGACCAGTTTCAAAGTTGAGATGGCCCTTTAGGTTTGAACAGTTCTAGCGGTGCTGCTTAAAATGGCCAATTTTTCTTCCAAGCTTGGAGCAAAGCATTGTTTTTTGCGCCTTTTTTTTTATCACAATTGTTTCAAACTCATCGTGAAAGCACTAACCCTCTGTGGTATCACGGTGCATGTCCAAGGGGCTGGAATTTGCATGAGATTGGTGCAATTTTTTGATATTTGTCTACTGCTCGGGAAGCCACTGGACTACTGTACTGCATTGTATGCCTTTGAGGAAAGGATGGTACCACAATTAGCACAAGGTGCAATTAATCACGGCCTGTTAAATGGATTGTATTAGGTCTGTACTTTGTTAGTTGTCCTTGCTGTGAGCGTGTTTCCAGAACCAGTTAATACTGATAGTTTGGGTTCTTCAGAGGTCACTATTTCTTAATTACGGCCACTTTAAAATGAGTGGACTTCAACACCCAGAATTCCCCAGCCAGCATGGCTGGCTGGGGAATTCTGGGAGTTGAAGTCCACCCATCTCAAAGTGGCTAAGTTTGAGAAACACTATCATAGGTTATCGTAATTGAAAATTCAATTCAAACACATTTGTACGGCCCTCATCAAGTTGGAAGAATCATTATTGTTAGTATTTAATATAAGTGTAAATATTTAAATTTAAAAAGTTAAAAAGTCATTGGCTGGGTGATTTGGGGCCAGTCACTCTTTCTCAGCCCAACCTACCTCACGGCAGTGGTGAAATCCAAATTTTTTTACTACCGGTTCTGTGGCTTGGTGGGCGTGGTGTGGCTTGGTGGGCTTGGCAGGGGAAAGATACTGCAAAATCTCCATTCCCACCCCACTCTGGGACCAGCCAGAGGTGGTATTTGCCGGTTCTCTGATCTACTCAAAATTTCCGCTATTGGTTCTCCAAACTGCTCAAAATTTCCACTACTGGTTCTCCAGAACCTGCTGGATTTCAGCCCTGCCTGACAGGGGTTGTTGTGGAGAAAATAGGAGGAGGAAGTAGTATTAGATGTGTTCAGCAGCTTGAGTTACTTATAAAATAATAGAGGCAGGATAAAAATGAATATTATCTGTGCTGTTGTTAGGATACGTATTGATTTTCTTGCTGTTTTGTTTTAGAGTATAGTGGCCTGCACTCTTATTATATTAATAATTATATGTAAATGCAGACTAAATAAAAAATGCCATTTTGGTATTCCATGTTTATCCATTCTCTAATACTATAGCATTTGCAATTCTTGGTGTGGAATTATTGTTTAAGGGGCAGAGATGATGATGGCACCCAATAGTTGCATGCTTTCTCCCCCAAAAATATCATTTTTTTATATTGTTTCAATGCCAGAATCCCCCTTAAAATGTTAATTCTGCATAAGATGCTCTTAGGCTACTTAATTCCTTATTCTATTGACTTCTACACTATTCTTTCACTATTTTAATCTTCTTACTTTAATGCTTTTGTCTTCCTTTTTTAAAAGTTTCATCCCCCCACCCCACCAAAGCCTGGAATCCTTTTTCTTTTCCATCCAGCATTACTTTCCTTCTGTTATCCTGTTGTAGACAATACCAGCTGCTTATTTATTAATTTCTTGAGGAATTTGGTTTTCCGTCTTTAATTCCTCTCTTTCAGAATGTGACTTAGACAACCCCGTGACCCCTTAGGTCATTCTTCTTGCCATATATAATATAGGCTTGTGCAATTTCCTCCTCCCCTGATGATCTTCTGGAGACACTGCCTCCTCCTCCTCTTCTTCTCCTCCTCCTCCTCCTCCTCCTCCCCCCCCATGGAACTGCCTGCCACTTTGCTCGAGGGAGGGGAAAAAAGGAGCTGTGAGGAAAACTGCATCCTCACTCCCCATTCTGGCATGTGGGGCCCCGTGGTCTCCTCCGTCCAGAGAGGAGGAGGGTTTAGCCGTTTCCAGCGCCCCTCAGCTAGCCCCACCTTGCCAGCAGGCATCTCAATCATTCTTTCGTTCTTCCTTTTTTACATGGGTAGCCCCATGTAAAGCGCATTTCAGTAGTCCAGCTGTGAGATGACTAGGTCTGACTGTCTGACTGAGAGTTAGATATGTTCACTGCCTTGAGCTACTTATAAAAATATTTTTATTATTAAATTTATAAGCTGCCCATCTCACCAGAGACCTCTAAACATAATAAATTTGGAATTTTTTAAAAAATTTGAAGATCCATCTGTCCCTCCATCCATCCATCCCTCCCTCCATCCATCCATCCATCCATCCATCCATCCATCCATCCATCCATCTATCTATCTATCTATCTATCTATCTATCTATCTATCTATCCATCATCTATGTCTGTCTGTCTGTCCGTCTGTCCATCTCTCCCTCCCTCCATATCTATCTATCTATCTATCTATCTATCTATCTATCTATCTATCTATCTATCAATCTATCCATCATCTATGTCTGTCTGTCTAATCTCTCGCTCTCTGGCTATCTGTTTAAATATAGAATCCATGTTTTGAGAAATAGTGTGCTAAAAAAGATCACCTGAAATGTACAATTTGATGCTTTTTAAAAAAAAAAAAAGTTTGCAAATTTTTACTAAGATTCTGCTGGCGATACTGAATATACAGAACACGCTGTATTATCATCTCCTCTTTTGTACCTTCTCAATACTCTGAAGCATTCCTGCCTGGCTGCATTGCATAATGAGAAAAAGGCTGAAGGGGGGAGTTCTCATGAGATTTATTAAACTCTAGGAAGCCAAGGAGGCTGCAGATTGCAGAGAGACCATTGCACGTACATTCCTTGGTCACTTTCTCACTCAATAATAGCAATAGCACTTAGTCTTATATACCACTTCACAGTGCTTTATAGCCCTCTCTAAGTGGGGGCATCTTGCCCCCAACAATCTGGGCTCTAATTTTACCTACCTCGGAAGGATGGAAGGCTGAGTCGACCTTGAGCCTGGTGAGATTTGAACTGCCAAATTGAAGGCAGCCGGCAGGCAGCAGAGGTAGCCTGCAGTACTGCATTCTAACCACTGCGCCACCGTGGCACAGAAGCGTAAGACAGAACTCTTTCTAGAACCCTCTTCTGCCTTAGAATAAAGTTTGAAAGCTAGTTCTCTTTCATTGGATTGAATGAGAGGTGCAAGGCAAGGCAAACTTTGTTTTTTGTACATCATAAATTAAGGAGCCCCTAAGGAGTCCCTTAGGGAATTAAAGCAGTAGCATCCATGCATCAGAGGACAGAGATTCAGAAATTCTTGGATTTGCAGAACTGTGTCCCAAAGCTCCTTTTTCAAGAGGCAACTGGACTTTCTGATTTTTCTTTGAAGACGTTTCGCTTCTCATCCAAGAAGCTTCTTCAGCTCAAAGAAGCTTCAAAAAAAAACCAGAAAGTCCAGTTGCCTCTTGAAAAAGCACCTTTGGGACAAGCAAGACCTGGATGACTGAGAATCTACATAGACATTTGCAGAAGTAGTGGAGAAAAGATGTACCATATTTTTTGGATTATAAAATGCACCTTAGTTTTGGGGGAGGAAAATAAAAACAAAATTCTGCCTCTGCCTACCAGCATCCATCGGTATTCATCTGGCTAGCATCCTGTCAGCATGTGAGACTCTTTGGAAACTGAAACAGTATTCGCTGTGTGAGCAACAAGGAAGGAGACAGCAAGGAGCCTGGGCGTGGCTTAGGTCAATTGTTCTAAATCTGCATGCTGTGCTGATCTTTGAAACTAAAACTGAAACTGAAACTAAAACTCCTCTCCTCTGCTTGTGTTTTGCTTGCCTGACAGTCCTTGCAGCAAATAGCAAACAGCCAGGTCAGCTTCAGCACATTATTGCAGCCTGATTCATCACGAGCAGCTGATTGGCGGGTGGATCAGCCTCCTGGAATATCCCCAATCAGCTGTTCCAGGCTGCTGGGATTTCCATAGACCATCGCCTCCTTGGTGCGTCACATTTTTGGCTACATTTGGTGTATAAGACGCACTCAAATTTTCACCCTCTTTTAGGCAGGAAAAAAGTGTGTCTTATACTCTGAAAAACACGGTAATATGTTAAATAGGCATGGTAGTGGTGCTAACGGTAGGAATGAAAAAAATGTAATTGAAGAAATAAAGTCATAGGTTCTGGGGAGAAGGAAAACAACCAGGACTATTCTACATTGCAATATTTTGCGGCATGTCCTGTTTATCCTCTTGAAAACTGAGCGATGGAAATTCTCTTTGCCTTCGAAAAATTCCCTTTTGTACAATTGCCAGCCGAGCTCCTAAAATTCCCTTGCAATTGCTTGAGAGGCATAAAAACCCTAACGGATGATTGAATGGATCTTTAAAAGGAAAGCTAAATTAAATATTATCTTAATCCACAATAAAACATACTTTCTTGATTACCTTCTCCCTTCTCTCCAAGGCTTATTAAATAAGTAAATAGTTGCGGTGAATATTGTTATAATTGTTTCCTCCTTTGATTTTTCATTTCCTTTCTTGTCATCATTTTTCAGCAGCCGCCACAGCAGCTGTAAAACAGACCTTTCAACAAGCTCATTAATTGCATGGAAATTAATCTGTTTCTTAAAAAAAAAAAAAAAAAAAAAAAAAAGAGCAAATAGAGAAACTCAGAAACCTGTATATGCAGAGATCCGCGCTAGTTTTCTGCCTGTAGAGAGATTCCCTTTGCCTAACATCCCATCAGTGAAATTTACAGAGACAGGTCAAGCCCACTTCAGAAGTTTTTAGAAAATCAGAACATGCAGCTGACTTCCCACTGTGCATGTTTTGCTAGAACCGCACATCCAAAAATGTGTGGGAATTTTCATACAAAGTGTTTGCAACTGAGAAATGGGTTTTTTTCCTAGCTGCAGTGCTAGTAGGAAAGCTACGGCTGAGCCAAAAAGCACTGTAGTTGCTGGATTCCTGCTGCTTCTATCTCTACGTCTATTTTGAAGTTTCTGGTTAATTTCAAAATATATCCTTCTCAGCTGGTAGGTGCATATCTTTTTCCCTTACTATATAAGGTGAATACCCCAAAACAGGGGGCTCAGATTGGCTCGCTGCTGCTATGTATTTGTGTTTGCAGCTATTATGCTCTTAAAAACCAGCTCCTTGTTTTAGAAAGAGTGAAGGGAAGGGAAAGAAAAAATATATTAATATACTAATCTTTGATCTTGCCTTGCAGGTTACTCCTGCAGGTGGCCAGTAAGAGTTAGTCATATTTGGTTCATCCATATTCCTTCTGGAGCGTTCACTTTAAATTGTCTCCATCTAGTGGTCCAGCGTCTGAGAGAAGGGTGGCACGAGATTGAATTCTTTCTCCCAGTGATCAGTTGCATAGCAAACAAATAGCATCCAGAGCCCAACAGATGAGCTGGTTTTTCTAGGGTCTCAAAAGGTCTCTCTCCCCCACCTCAAATAGTCTGAGAGTGTTCTAAGGTAGTGGAGCAGAGTCCTGTCTTCTCTCCTTCAAGCAGAGAGCTAGTCTGCAAGATGCTTTTCCTATAAACATGCTAGTTTCTAGTTGAGGCAGGTTTCTAAACTTGGCCTGAAAATTACTACTACTACTACTTCTTCTTCTTCTTCTTCTTCTTCTTCTTCTTCTTCTTCTTCTTCTTCTTCTTCTTCTTCTTCTTCTTCTTCTTCTTCTTCTTCTTCTTCTTCTTCTTCTTCTTCTTCTTCTTCTCCTCCTCCTCCTCCTCCTCCTCCTCCTCCTCCTCCTCCTCCTCCTCCTCCTCCTCCTCCTCCTCCTCCTTCTTCTTCTTTTCCTCCTCCTCCTCCTCCTCCTCCTCCTCCTCCTCCTCCTCCTCCTCCTCCTTCTTCCATATCCGTCACTGGACATTGGCAATCCTATTTTTGTCAACAGCCACATGAAAAAGTGCTGCTGACTTTTGTCCAAACCAGTCCCTTAGATTTTGAAGCCATGATGTTCTTCTTCTGCCTGGACCTCATTTACCTTCAATCTTTCCCCGAAGGATTAAGTGAAGGATGCCGTATTTTTCTGGGTATCGCATCACATGTCCAAAATATTCTAACTTTCAATTTTTAATGGCTTTGATGATTTCCCTTGGCTTTCCCAGGTGGCTAATCACCTCCTCATTTGTGATTTTGTTAACCCAGTTTATACATAACAGCCATCTGTAAATCCACATTTCAAATGCTTCTAGTTTCATCAAGTGGTTTTCTGTCAGAGACCAACTCTCTACTCCGTAGAGCAGGATAGAAAAGATGTAAGCCTGATTTTCAGTCTTAGGCTTATGTCGTGACTGCAGAAGACCTTTTTCGGCCACCATTAGAAGTTACTAAACATCTTTCAGGTCAGATATTTCAGCCCTCCTTTGAAGAGACACGTGTTGCTGTTTCTGGGATTCTATCTTGAGGAACTTCTTAGCTAAGGAGCTTCAGTTTCACGGCACAGCTCAGATCTTTTAATTTTTCAGCTGAAACATAACAATAGTTGTGGTGGATCTGGTCAAAATCTTAGTCTAACATTTTGTTTCTCACAGTTCCAACCAGATGCTTCGGGAATGAATATTTACAAGTAGGAAATGGCGACATTCTGCTCTCCCACTTTTGTTCTTCTGCAACTAGATTTTGGAATCTAGGACGGAACATGAAAACTTCCAGACCAATAGCCTTTGATAATTCTGTCCTCTGTGAATTTCTCCAATCTCTTTTTAAAGGTATTCAAGTTAATGCTTAGCACCCATGTCTTAGGATAGAGAATTTAACAATGATGTATTGTGGGAAACAGAGTCCCTTTTGTCTGTTTATAGTCTCCTTCCAATTAGCTTCATGGGATGAATTCTGGTTAGGAATATTATCTAAATTTGACAACCTTCTGTCCCAACTTCTGATTCTTCTTCAATTTAGCCATTGGTCTGGAATGTCCTTTTTGATCTTGCCTACCAGGGAACCAGCCCACTCTAATTCTTGAGATACAGAAATTGAAGCTACACCATTAGAAGTCATGGTTGCACAGGAAGTAGCTGGTGGGAATTCAGACACTGAGAGGGTGGAAGTGAATATCTTGTCCAGCTCTTGGAACTTATGAGTTCTCTGCTCAGCCTTGACACTCTTGAACTCTTGCTGTTCCTCAGAGGAGAAAAGAAAAAAATTAACAACTGGTTGGCAAAACGTGAACCAAATTCGATGATCCTGATCTTAGTCCTAGTATTTTGAAAGAGGGAGAAGTACTTTTCCCTGTCCGTGTATCATTTTATGCCCATTAGTCATGTTATTTTTAATTCATTTCTAATCAATAAAATTAATTTTAATTAATTAATACAATTAATTTTAATTAATTAATTAAAATTAATTAATTAATTAATTAATTAAAATTAGTCATTCATTTTTAATTTTCCTGAGCTGAAGAATCCTTACATATCTAACATTTCCTCATTTGATTGGATTGATTGGATTTGATTTCTCTAGCCGTCCATCTTAACACGTAACTCTGGGTGATATACATCATAAAACATACTTAGGTTTTACTCAAGGTTTACTCATTTTGGTTGCTCACTCCTAAATACACTCTGATTCTTTTTAAAATGTGATCAAAGCTATGCATGGTTCTCTGGAAATAAACCTCACTTTGAGTCAAAGTCCATAGAGTAGTGGCTAAAATTGTGGAAACCTTTTGGGAAAAGTGTATTTTTGAGGTTTGATGGCTAATAACACCACTTTTTTTGGGGGGGGGAGTTTCAAGATAATCATATTCCATTGCTGGAATGGCCTGGGAATAGCCCAGACCTTAACCCAATTGAAAATCTATGGAGAAGAAACTTGTTAATCAGAAGCGACCCAGCAATAAAACCCAGTGAATAGAAGCAATCATTCAATCTTGGTTTCACATTATAACAGCTGCAGAACTAAAAGACTTAGTTCACTCTATGGGAGTAAGGCCGTCATTCATGCTAAAGGCTACCCAACTAAGTATTAACTGATGTGATAATTTTTGTATATTTTATTTTTTTTTCTACGGTGATCATTTTTGTATATCTCGTTTTTTCTACATGTTTCACTTTTCTTCTTTATACTGTCACTGCTATTCTAATAGCAAATCCTTCATAAAAGTTATTGCATTACGTTCTTGATGAAATTATCTTTCCATTGATATATAATTTTATGGTACTACTCCAAAAAAAAAAAAGGTTGTGTTATTAGCTAGTTTTAGAAAATATACTTTTCCCAAAAGGTTTCCACAATTTTGGCCACTACTGTATCTTCCAAACTAAAGAAGCGAGAACCACCTGATTTTTCAAAAAAGAAATGTTTTAATGTTAACTACTAATACTGTAGTATGTGGGAATGAATTTGGGAGATGGGAGGAAGAGCCACAGACTGGACAACCATCATACAAAATATAGAAGGAATAGAGGCTTCTTGTGGTTTGGGTTGATATTCTGTAACTATGCATACTACTGTTCTGTAGCACTAAACCATGGATGTTGTATGTTGTGTGATCGCAATCTGTTCTCTGGAAGATCATCCTTTGGGGCTTGGGGATAGTGTTCTGATCTAGGCTTCCCCAGCAGCACGAAGCCAAGTCCTCGTTCCGATAAACCCCTTTTATTTAATGTACAGTGAATTCCTCTCCAGCCAAGTCTTTCCTCCCCACAGTCTTTCAAGATAATTCACAATTGCCGACTTTTATCAGGCTTGGAGAGTGGCCAGGTCGATATCTTTCAGACGCCGCAATGCTTGGCAAGAATGCAGGAATGAACTAATTTGTCTCCTGCAAACTCCACTCCCCTTTCGCTCCTCTTTTATTCCCTCTGGGAGGGGCCATTCATCATGCACCTGTGGCCTTACTCCCAAGTCGACCCTTGTTCTTTAGCTGTTCCTGGCAACTCTGTGCATGCGCACCCTGGGAACAGGCTCCAGCTGTTCATCTGCCTCACTAATGTCTGACTCCAAAGGCAGCTGATAACTGTCTGACGGCCCTGGCCCCCTCTCTGCCTCCGACACAGAGCCCTCATCAGAGCCTTCCCCAGACTCCAGGATTGATCCATGTTCCTCCCCAACCTCCTCACTGTCCGAATCTGCTGCCAGATCCGCTGACAGGCCACAACAGATAGGGTCTCTGTGTGGCAACTCTTCTTCCCCCTTGCCCCCCAATTGGAGGTGGACCAATGTGGCCCTTTTAAGCCTCTGTTTGAAGACCGGAATGTATATGAAAAGATTGTGACAAACAGAACAGATCTAGCCATGGGAATTTGAAAAGATGGATGCTTGCGGTTCTTTAAACCATAAACCATCATCTGGAAAACAGAAAGCTCAGGTTACCTGTCACAAAGACAAGTTGACCAGAAAGGAGAGATAAATTGTTTGCCATCCTCCAGTGTTCTCCCCAAATTACAATTGCAAATTCTTTATACAGAACTGGACTTCTAAAAAACAAGCAAAGTTGACACAATCTTTTCTGTTGCTGGAAACAATACCTTAACGCTCAAGCAATATGCAACAGCCTTTGAAGAACAAATCAGACTACCTTAATTTGCTCAGGACAAGGAAGGAACTGTTGCTTTGGCAGTCACCCAAACTGTCTGTCTTCACTGAAGTTAATGGAATGCTCTTTAACAGAATACAGGTAGTCCCCAACTTACAACAGTTCATTTAGTGACTGTTCGAAGTTGCAACGGCACTGAAAAAAGTGACTTATGAACATTTTTCACACTTATGACTGTTGCAGCATCTTCATGGTCATGTGATCAAACTTCAGGCGCTTGGCAACTGACTCATATTTATGACGGTAGAAGTGTCCCGGGGTCATGTCAGTGGCGAAATGTAAAATTTGTTACTACCGGTTCTGTGGGCGTGGCTTGGAGGAGTAATGTGACTGAGTGGGCGTGGCTAACTTTTTTTAAAAAAAACTTTTTAAAGCATTTTTTCTATAACCTCTTCGGCCGAAGAGGTTGTAGAAAAAATGCTTTTAAAAGGCTCTGACGATCCCAGTTGAGTTGCCTGATCGTCAGAGGCTTTTTTTCTTTTAAAAACATTTTTTCTACAACCTCTTCGGCCGAAGAGGTTGTAAAAAAAAAATGCTTTTAAAAGCCTCTGATGATCCCAGCTGAGCTGCATGATCATCAGAGGCTTTTTTTTTTTTTTTTTACTTTTAAAAGTTTAATTTTTTCGCCCGAAGAGGTTGTAGAAAAAATGCGTTTAAAAATAAAAAAAAGCCTCTGATGATTGCGCGGCTCAGCTGGGCATGGAGGTGGGGTGGGGCAGGGATTTTTGCTATCGGTTCTCCAAACCACCCGCTGCCATCGCTACCAGATCGGGCGATCCAATCTGGACCGGGAGCATTTCACCCCTGGGTCATGTGATCCTCTTTGGAGAATTTCTGACAAGAAAAGTCAATGGGGAAGTCAGATTCACTTAACAACCATGTTACTGACTTAACAACAGAAGTGATCCATTTAACAACTGTGTCAAGAAAGGTCAAGAAAGAGTAAAACTCACTTACCAAATGTCTCACTTAGCAACTACACATTTGGGCTCAATTGTGGTCATAAGTCGAGGAGTACCTGTAATGTTCTAAACACATCAGGATCACTATGGACTGCCAGCTGAGTTTTGTCCTGCTCAAGTATGGTACACCAGATATCGGGTCTAGTACTAGTTAGATTTAACTGGTCTTCTGCCCAGGAATCATAATAGCACAGTATATATAATACTTTCCATCTCCATTTTTTCCCTACTTATTAATCCTACAACAATTCTGTGAAGTAGATTAGGTCAGGGATGGGCAAATATGGCCCCTTTATGACCTGTGAACTTCAACTCCCAGAATTCCTGAGCCAGCTTGGCTGGGAGTTGAAGTCCACAGGTTGTAAAAGGGCCGTAGTTGCCCATCTCTGGGTTTATCCTCCAGTCCCCTAATCAACTTTGTTGCTCTTCTATTGGGTTAGGATCGCGAATAGAACTTTTTGGCACCGATATATGGTTTATGTGTATTTGTTTCTATATGTATCATGATTATTTAATTTATTTATTTTTATTTATTTTATTTCGAATTTATATACCGCACCTTCTCCCGAAGGACTCAGGGCGGTGTACAGCCAGATAAAAAACATACAATACAAATATTAAAAACAATTAAAAAGATATATATTAATTTGGCCCCAATTTAAAATAATCACATCAATAATTATCTTATAGAAACAAAGCAATACCCAATTGGAAATTAGGCTACATTTAAAAATAAAAAATAAAAAAAGCTTGGCTTGCTTTATTGGTGGGTATGTTTTTATTTCATAATTCAACCCTGATTCTTCCTTTGAATTATCAAGGTTTCGACACTGATTATTCAAAATGTAAAAAAACAAAACAAAACATTTCCTGTCATTGTGTTTGATGCTGTGATGTGACAGAGATCTCTTTGAAGGCCGGGGAATGTCAAACACAATATGGCAAATGTAGTTTTCTAGATAAATAAGATTTATTTTATTGCCTGGAAGTGTTATAATGCAACTGGTGGAGAAATGTGAACTAATTGATGGATTAGATGAAAAAAAGGTTGCAGAAATGAACACGGAAGGAACCTAAGGGAGTTTTAAGCAGGGAAAGGTCATGTATAAATTTAAAGGAGATTATTTACTATGTGAATACGAAGAGAAACTGTGGCTTGGTTAGATGTCTCAATTTTCCGTTGGATCTCAGAATAAAACGGCACACGAGGCAAGGACTCCAGTGAAAGGGGAGGTCAGAGTAGTGTGTCCTGCATAATTGGCTATATAATGCATTGTGATAGCTTGCTAAACTGAACACCAAGTCACACTGAACTGCAGATTATTTTCAGATATCTAACTAGAAATGAAATGCCTACCTGTGGAAGATAAGCCAAGTCAAACCAGTGGTGAAATCCAATTTTTTTTTTCTACCGGTTCTGTGGGCGTGGCTCGGTGGGAAGGATACTGCAAAATTTCCATTTCCACCCCACTCCAGGGGAAGGATACTGCAAAATCCCCATTCCCACCCCACTCCAGGGGAAGGATACTGCAAAATCCCCATTCCCACCCCACTCCAGGGGAAGGATACTGCAAAATCTCCATTCCCTCCCCACTCTGGGGCCAGTCAGAGGCGGTATTTGCCGGTTCTCCAAACTACTCAAAATTTTCGCTAACGGTTCTCCAGAACCTGTCAGAACCTGCTGGATTTCACTCCTGAGTCAAACCAATCACAGTTCAATCATCTGGAAGGGATGACGATGCTGCTGCTGCTGCTGCTGCTGCTGATGATGATGATATTCACTCAGTTGTGTCTGACTCTTGGTGATTCTCTGGGCCAGGTCTCATCTTCCAATCTTGCACTACTTCTTTGAATTGTTCTATGCTCTGGCTGATGTCAGCCGGATAGTATCCGGCTACCTTGTTCTTTGGCATCCCGGTTTCCTTTTACCGCTTACCTGGAAGGGATCCCTGATTTTAAATTTGGAAACAGAGCTTTCTGGAGAGTATCAGGAGTGCTGTAGGATAATGGAAGAGGCTGTTCTATAATGGCACTTTTTTTTTTTTTTTTTACTTCTGCTCTAAATTAAGCCAATGGCCAGATCTTCCAGCAATTTGACAATTAAAGGGGAGAGGTGGGACAGAACCTTCCAAATTATTGTTTGATTCTAGAATAATTTGAAGTATAGGGGTTCTAGAATACAGTCCTGGGTAATCATGTGCAGAAGCAGAATCTTCACGTCAGGCCCAAATTCCAAGAATGATACTTGGAGTTGTTTCTGAGTAGTTCCTTTATTGCTACTTCGTTTACAGACAGAATCTTGCCAGACTAAAGCAACTATCTGCATAACTACAGATAAAGGTAAAGGTTCCCCTCACACATATGTGCTAGTCGTTTCCGACTCTAGGGTGTGGTGCTCATCTCCGTTTCAAAGCTGAAGAGCCAGCACTATCCGAAGACGTCTCCGTGGTCATGTGGCCGGCATGACTAAACGGCAAAGGCGCACAGAACGCTGTTATCTTCCCACCAAAGGTGGTCCCTATTTTTCTACTTGCATTTTTTACGTGCTTTCGAACTGCTAGGTTGGCAGAAGCTAGGACAAGTAACGGGAGCTCACCCCATTACACAGCACTAGGGATTTGAACCACTGAACTGCCGACCTTTCGATCGACAAGCTCAGCATCTTAGCCACTGAGCCACCGCGTCCCTCTATAACTACAGATACACACTGTGAATTGCGAGGAAGGGGCCAGCTTTGCCCTCTTCCTGTCTACCAGACATTCCAAACTTCTCTGCCTCTTTGCTCTCTGGGAAGCAGCTCCTCCCACTTGGGAGTCCAGATTACATTCCATCACACTTGGTGATTAAATGAATGAATCAAAATCTCTGCCCAAAAGCTATCTGTCAGAAAGCAAGGATAGTATTTTCTTCCCCCCTGTGACAACAGAAATGTTATAATCTTATATATTGCCAAATAGGTAATACAGGTAGTCCTCGACTTATGACCACAATTGAGATCAAAATTTCTGTTGCCAAGCAAAACGATGGTTAACTGAATTGTGTCTTATTTTACTACATTTTTTGCCATGGTTGTTAAATGAATCGCTGTAGATGTGAAATAAATCATGCGGTCATTATGCGAAACTGGTCCCCATGGGGAACCACCTTGTTGTAAGCCAGCTGGGAAGGTCAAAAATGGTAATCAAATGACCCCAGGACAGTGCAGCTGTTGTAAATACTGGTTGCCAAGAGCTCAAATTTTGATCACATGACTGTAGGGATGCTGCAACAGTTGTAACTGCAAGGACCAGTTGTAAGTCGTTTTTTTCAGTTCTGTTGTAACTTGGAACAGTCACTAAACAAATGGTTGTAAGTTGAGGACTACCTGTAAAAGTTTTAGCATCCTGGTTTTCTTCAAATAAAGTTGTTCATGTCTCGGGAAGGCCATTTATTGGTGATAATTATATTTCCAACTTCTAGTCTTTTGTTAATCTTCTCTGCTTATTGAGTTATTACTGAATTATTGAAAAGCCTGACTAGGTGGCTCAGTGGCTAAGACACTGAGCTTGTTGATCAGAAAGGTCGGCAGTTTGACGGTTCGAATCCTTAGTACTGATCTCCTGCGTGAGCAGGGGGTTGGACTAGATGACCTCTAAGGTCCCTTCCAACTCTGTTACTGTTAGATTTGGATATCTAGTCTACTATCTACTTATCAACAGGTAATATAGATATAGCATTCTTAATGGATCACACTAAAATACTCTGTGCATTGCAACAATGATTGGAAACTGGCCACACAATGATGCATCCATGCACATAAACACACACAATGATTAAATAATCAGAGACAAAGGGGCTGAGGGACAGGAAAAAGTGAAAAAAAAATCTACTTTCTCTGGTGCAAATTCCCACGATCAGTAGCACTGTTATGGTAAAAACTGAGTAAATTGAGGGGAAGCAGCAAAAAGAGGAAAACAGGGACAGGAAAAGCAGCTATTAACTTGAAGAATAAATAGTATGGCTATTATTAGAACAAGTGAGAACTGATTGGTAGGGGGTGGATAGTTTCCTGATGTATATTGAATAATAATATCCCCAGTCAACATTGTATACGTGCCCCTAGATTTCTCATTATCAAACACAGTCGGCTTCCAGTCAAATTCTCAAAAATATTTTTTTTATTACATATCTGGGTCCAAGATCCATCTTTACTTTGCTATGCCAGTATCTGCATCTGATCCTTGAAATTCCCCACTATTAAAAATACAGCAACCCTGAATATCTAATATGCAACAGGTGTCTGAAATGTTATGTCAGATAATTAGATAGTAGGATTCTCTTTCATTGTTAGCATATCTCTAGTTTAGATTGATCTGCGACCTTCTTTAGATTGTAGTTTTGATCAATTGATCTGGATCAATCTTCAATTAATAAGCAGATTGCAGTGGAGTAACTGTTCCAATAAAGCATTCATATTCTCTGAAATTTGCAGCACATCTGCAAATATAACACACATATAGAATAATAATAACAACAACAATAATAATATCACTTGAATGCTATCAGCATTGACAAAATCCCTATCAGTCAATTGCAAAAGGCAATTTTACTCAGAACAGCTTCTATTCTGTGACAATAAATACCATCAAATATTTACCTCTGCCAATCCCAGGTCCTTGGGAAGAACTCGATAGGTGATTAAAAATGCCGAATTCAGTCTAAACATCTGGCTGACTGTACCACAACCATAATAATAATCATTATTTTAACTATAAAAACAGAAATGATAATAGTAAAGGAAGTCAGAATGCATTAAAATAGACACTCAACAGTGAGATGTGCAGCATATAAATTAAATAAATAAATAGTATCAGGAATGAACTTTTATACCATTTATATTGGTAGTGTTTTTGTTATGGGCAGTGCATCATTAGATTAAATACCACTTTGAAAATGAGTAGTATAAGATAAAATCCATACTTTGAGATGAAATAAAGGGACGGTCTGCATCCTTTTGTCTTTTAAAAAATGGTGATGCAGAAACATAACGAAGCTGATGATCCATCCAACTTAAGACTTAAGGTCCATCCAACATCCCTGTTTGGATCAGATGGCATTTCAGCCCTTGCCGTTGGCCCAAAGTCCTTGATTTATGGCCACAATTGAGCCCAAAATATCTCTTGTTAAGTGAGTTTTGCCTCATTTTACTATCTTTCTTGCCACAGCTGTTAAGTGAATCACTGCAGTTGTTAAGTTAGTAACACAGTTGTTAAGTGAATGGCTTTCCTATTGATTCTGCTTGTCAGAAGGTCACAATCAGATAATCACATGATCCTGGGACACTGCAACCGTCATAAATATGAGCCAGTTGCCAAGTGGCCGAATTTTGACCAGATGACCACGGGGATGCTGCAATGGTTGTAAATATGAAAAATGACCATAACTCACCTTTTTCAGCGCCATCGTAACATTGACCGGTCGCTAAATGGATGTTTGTAAGTCAAGAACTAGTTCTGCCCACGAGTGCCTAAAATAGTGTCATTTCCCGTGATTGTCCTTTAAAAAATAAGGAATATCTGCCTATCCTTTGCCTTATTGCTTTTGAACGTTTCTCTGTTGCTGTTTATTTTTTTTTAGCTCCATCCATCGCAAGTGATGTTGGAAACCTAACTAGTTCTGGTTTTACAATATTGAAAGTTACCATAGTGATGAGTAGTGGACACAGCTTCTCCTCCCCCATTCTTTAAATTAAAGAACAGATGCTGAAAAGATTGATCTTGCTGTGACCTCTTTTAAGCTGACATCAACACACTAATTGTTTTCCATTCTTTTCTCCACAGCCTAAGCTTTGTCCTCCTCTTCAGTCTTGGCCCGTTTTAGATTAAAGAGCCAGTCACAAAAGCAGGGATGCCTTTTGTGATCTGCAGTATGAGACTATTTATCTCAGATCCCTGTTGGTTCCATTGAGCAGTTAATCATAAAAGTCGACCAACAACGTATAATGGGGAAATAAATGTCAGTATTTCAAAACCACAGTGGAAGTTGTCCACCAGCCAGTATTGGCCGTGGATACCCAACCGTTTAGTCATAACTTCATAAACTGAAGTAATTTAGGGGTGCCCTGTTAATTAGTGGGTTTCAAGTTAGTAGTACCTCATCTCATCTTTGGATGTAATTCAAAAAATAAAAAAATAAAAATTTGCAGAGGCCCCTACCTTGCATCTTTTTATAAGTCTTTAAAGCAGCCGTGTCTATTCCTGGGATCGCACATCCATGAGATCCTGTTGGGAAAACGTGGCTATTTGAGATGTTTGCAAACAGGTGCTAGGGGTGATTCCTGCAGATTTTAAGAATCTTTTGTTTGGAATCCAGTCTGAAGCACAGCACAGCACAGTTACAGCTTATTGGGTGTTTGGGGGTGTTTATCAGGGACATATTTATTTATTTTATTTGTCTTTTAAAATACTACCATCTTTCTCCATACCGCTCCTCCCTTGGAACTTTTGCTACCCTAACAGACAGATAGGAGTCCCAATATTTATTTTTATTTATTGGATTTCTATGCCTCCCGTCTCATTAATACAGTGACTCTGGGCGGCCATCTCAATATCTCATTCACACATTCAAATCGGCGCATCGTATTGCAGTTGTCAGATAATTAACCTTCAATCGTGAAATAACCAGATGTGAGCTGAGTTTTCTTAGAACGAAGGCATTTTGGAATACTTTTTACCATTTTTTATTTTGAAGCACAGTATTATAGTAATTTGCAGTTTTAAGCCCTGGGTAGGTAACAGCCAAAATAAGAAGGTAAAAATCTAGGAAAACATAGACCTGTCATTTGTGACATATTCCTTTTCACAGCAGATCGTAAATTCCAGCTCAGTCCTCCAGCCAGAGAATAAGAGATGATCTTTTATGTATGTGTGTGTATATCTATCTCTGTGCGTTTGTTTTTATCTCTAATAATTATAATAACGCCATCGAGCTGTAACTGTTAAAAACAATGGACAGTGAGAATTTACAGCATGGAAAATTATCACGGTGAAAAGCCGGGAGTTACATTATAGCAAGGGACATTAGATCTAACTGTTGCATTGGGATTCGGTCCTGAAAATGGGCCTATAGCGGGCTAACTTAAATAGATTGTTAGGATATTGAATTTAGTAGCTGGGACAGCAAAGTGTACAATAGGCCAGAACACACAGTTGTAGTTGATTAGTTAGAGAGTGCTGACTCATGCCTGAGGCAATCTATGCTGTGATTGGTTGATGTAATTATAAAGGGGGAGTTTCCCTTTTTTCCCTCCTTTTTCTTCTGTTCGATTTTACCTCATGATATTCTTGTGTTCCTGACTATCTTGTGTTCTTTCTTTCTTTCTTTCTTTCTTTCTTTCTTTCTTTCTTTCTTTCTTTCTTTCTTTCTTTCTTTCTTTCTTTCTTTCTTTCTTCCTTTTTTTCTTTCTTTCTTCCTTCCTTCCCTCCCTCCCTCCCTCCCTCCCTCCCTCCCTCCTTTCTTTCTTTCTTTCTTTCTTTCTTTCTTTCTTTCTTTCTTTCTTTCTTTCTTCAAAGATTGTTGTAAATTTAAATGTTAAATATATTCACTAAGTCTGCATTACTATTTCTATTAGTCTTCTCATTGTTCCTATCACTCTAACCCTAACCCTAACCCTAACCCTAACCCATCTCCTCCCACTTCTGACTGCATGACTGTAACTTTGTTGCTTGTATCCTTACAATTTATATTGATATTGATTGTGTCCTAGTACAATTTGATTGCTTATTTGTACCTTATGACTATCATTGGCTCCACCCCCATCTATTCTCTGCCCCCCCCCCCGAGTCCCAGCTGATCGGGAGGAAATGGGGATTTTGCAGTAATCTTCCCCTGGAGTGGGAAGGGAATGGAGATTTTACAGTATCCTTCCCCTGCCACGTCCACCAAGCCATGCCCACCAAGCCATGCCACGTCCACCAAGCCACGCCCACCAAGCCATGCCACGTCCACCAAGCCACGCCCACAGAACCAGTAGTAAAAAAATTTGAATCCCACCACTGCTTTGCTGAAATGTAGTCCTGATAGCATATAGTACAAATTCAGCTGCTGCTCAAATCGTGGTTCTAAAAGCTGCTGTAGGTTTATAAATGAGATGAATTTATGTTGTAATATATTAGAGGTTTTTTTTATGTGCTTTAAAGTCTCTCTGAAGTGTTTTGGCACAAAAATCAAGATATGTGTAATCTCTGTCCATCAATCAATCAACCTAAGGAAGGCTGAAGAAAACCTTTTTCCCCCCAATATTTCTTTCTATTTTCAGGATGAAGCTTTGTTAGGTGGGAATCTACTGAGATTAATCTTATCACTAACGCTGGGATGCACGTTTGCTTCTGATTCACAGGTATGTGGTTTAAATATGGTTCCTTTCATGTCTACCTTCACTGTATGTTATACAATAATTCCATAGGTCCAACAAAATTTTACATTCAGTAACTGGATATTGGTGGGTAATTTTCACGGGCCACTTCTCATAACTCCCTTTCCCTTCCCTGTTTTCTTCCTTCTCCCTCTCTCATAGTCCACCCATAAGTATCCATCTCTAACTGCACAATATCAAAATAATAAAATGTTCAGTTTGATGTCAAAATGCAAACTCTATTTTTCATATTTTCATGTTGCTCCTCCAAGAAAATCTATAACCTCATCCTTTAAAGGCCAGGTATATTCATGTGATGGCTTCTGACAC
Source organism: Pituophis catenifer annectens (assembly GCF_029215685.1). NCBI lineage: Eukaryota > Metazoa > Chordata > Lepidosauria > Squamata > Colubridae > Pituophis > Pituophis catenifer. The sequence goes on from NW_027256887.1 coordinate 82,687,826, forward strand.
AGTTTTAAAAAATCTAGCTCTAATAAAACCTTATCAAATAAAGTCTCTTGATTGTTCAAAGCTTCTAGCAGTTTAAAAGAGTAATGGAGACTTAACACAAATAAACAGTGTTGAAAAGTTTGAAAAACCTAAAACTGCGCGCCTGTTATAATGTGAAATCATAATCAAGCAAGCATTATTTGAGTAATGAAATGCAATTTGGTATTTGCAATCATGATGTGGATGGTCATCATCCTTAGTTGTTACATGCACACATGATAAATGCACAGGGAACTTTGTAAAAGTTGAGGACTTGCTCTAAATGCTCTTACAAATTGCTTCTTGTATCAAGGCTTGTTTGAGTAAAGTAGAGGTTGTGGTAAGCACGGGCAGTCACAAAACACAGCTTTGGAAGGCATGTTGGTGAAGTGTTCCTCACCATCAGTCTTTCAAGATGCTGAACATAACTTCTGCTTTTTGTTCCTGGACATGTAAGCATATATGTTACATTTGGCTGTATCCACCCAGAGGTGACTGCAGAATTCAATGATTTTGTCATAATGGCCAAATGAGTGTTATACCATTGAGATACAAGCTCTGCACTTGTTGTGGTCTGCCAGCAGCCTGTGGAGCTGGCAGCGGAGTCGGACAGTGAGAAGGCTGGGGAGGAACATGGGCCAGTCCTGGAGTCTGGGGAAGGCCCGGACGAGGGCTTTGCATCGAGGCAGAGATGGGGCCAGGGCCATCTGGGAGAGATGCATGGACTCCGGAGCCCCCAGAGTCGGACAGCAGAGAGGCAGAGAAACAGGAGGAGCCTGTTCCTAGTGCACACATGCACAGAGCTGCCAGAAGGCAAGAGCAGCTAAAGCAAAAGGGATGACTTGGGAGTAAGGCCAGGAATGATTGGCCCCTTCCATAAAGCTTAAAAGAGAAACAAAGGCACTTGGGCCTTTTGCAGGAAAGCAACGTTGTTAACTCTGTTTCCAGTCAGCATCTCTTGTTTGTTTCTGAACTCTGTGGGGCTTTGCCAAGTAAGGCCTTTGGCAGGGTGTCAAAGAAGATAAAGGTTTGTGATTATCCTGAAGGACTTCATCCGAAGGACTTTTTTGCAACCAATTGGGACTCATCTGGGAATGAACATAATTCTCAGTTGTTACAATAAAATAGGCTTTTTTGGAACCAATTGTGTATTGTAGTAACTCAGTAAGCCTAGGTCACAACAGCACTCTTTGTTTAATCATTTGCCCTCCTCAAAATTCCTCCATATCCACCCACCACATTTATTCTCTAAGGCAGGGGTGTCAAACTCGTGATGACACGTCATCACATGACGTATCACAACATTTTCCCCCTTTGCTAAAATGGGGGTACAGATGGCCAGCACGTGACTCATCCAGCCGGTGGGCCATGAGTTTGACACCTCTGCTCTAAGAAGACCTAAAAGGGAAAAGAGAAGCAGAGGTGATCATAGTTGATTTGCATAATTTTATCATGTCTCAAAGTTCACTTCATGACCAACCAGAGAAGGAAACTCAATGGATACCAAATGAGGTTTCTGCCTACCTCGTAATGCTTACCCATTCTTAAAATGTGATCTGGCACTACTTGAGCATTGACCAACCAGATGTTATTGGTAAGAAGATAATTAGCAATAATCCAATAATGAAACTAACAAGTCCACCATAACTTTGTCTCCATTTATCACATTATTAGCAGAATGTGTGAATATCTGTGGAACTTCTGGACAGGCCTTCTTAAATATTCTTCTAAATAGGTTAGCATGAACTCTTATCACTCATCTATGTTTCTGAGACTCATTTGTCAGATACTTCATTTCATTACATCACAATCTGTCTAGACAACCTTGTCATTGCAATTTCCATACCCAAGCAATTTCTTTGTTCCCTCTGACGATGAAATTTTATCTCTGTGGTCACCCGGCTTAGGTTAATAGCCTGGAACAAACCTCATTTAAAATCTTTTACATAATGAGAAGGAACAAGAGAAAGACAGGGGAAAGGAGTTGGTGGCTGATATGGGATCTCACAAATTCATATGAGCTCTTAGATAGGTTCATGGCTCTTTAACAAGCAGTGGGTTGACTTGCCAGATTTTGTGTTAAGATTGACAACTGAAAAAGTAGAGTGAACAGTTGTTGCTGACTATTACACCAATAATTGGTGCCACATAACCAGCTGCATTTATTTCATCTATTTTTTCCTTTCAAACAAATTGTGTTGTTATTATTGTTCCCACCAATAATGCATAGCTTAAGAAGAGAGATAATAAATATTTAGTCCTTTAAAGGGAATCAGCCTAGTCAACAGTCCAGCTTTGTCAAAATTAGCTGAATTGGAAGCATCAAATGAAAACGCAAATTTCTCTCATTTTGTTGATTTTTGTTAGAAACAGTCTCCATTGGAATTTAATAAATTTAATAGGCCAGATGGATGGAATGGCTGAATAGCTGCACATAGAGTCATAAGTTAGGCAGCCTTAAATTTGACAAATTGTGTTGTGTTAAATGAAAATAGATAGGAGCAGTGGTGGGATTCAGCCAGTTTGCACCACTTTGGGAGAACTGGTTGTTAACTTTCTGAGCAGTTTGGCAAACTGGTTGTTGGAAGAAATCATTAGGGCAGAGAACCGGTTGTTAAATTACTTGAATCTCACCACTGAATAGGAGATATGTTGTAACTAGGCTTTCAAATCAGTCTTGACTCCTGGCAATTTCTTGGACAAGTCCATGCAGTTTTCTTGACAACTTTTGTGGAAGTGGTTTGTCACTGCCTTCTTCACAGAGTCAAGAGAGATAGACTGGCCCAGTTATTAACCTGGCTTTGTGCTTAAGGCAGAATTATAACACACTGGTTTCTTGCCTAGTTCCTTTAAGCTCTGTATCAAACTGACTCTGAATTAGGAGATCTATAAGGCTTAAAATTCAGGTCAGTTACTAAGAATTCCAAGTGATCATGTTTGGGCAATAAAATCCTATTAATTTATAAACAAAACTGAGCAAGGAAAACACAAATAGCGAGCTCTATGCAGTTTCCTCATACGGAATGGGGCAACTTGCCATGCCAATTCACCATAGAACAACTCACCATAGGATAACTCAGTGTGAGATAACTATAATATTATTATTAATAATATTAATAACACTAATAATATTACTAATAATATTAAGAGAGGAACAGGTCTAAAGTACAATAATCTCGCATTAAGTTGCCCCTTGGGTGAGTTGTCCCATGGAGAGTGGTCCCACATTGCGAGTTGGCAATGGTGAGTTGGCTGTGGTGAGTTGGCTGTGGTGAGTTGGCCACAGCAAGTTGGTTGCAGCGGCCCACGAGGTGCTTAAATCCGGCCCATGGGGCCAGCCTGGAAATATCAAAAGACTGGCCTGCGGTGTCTCTGCTGGTCAATACGCCCCCCCCCCCCGTGGCCCGTTTTCAGCCTCCCTAGCCTCCTGCAGCATTCCGACAGCCAAAAACGGGCCGTGCAGGGGCCTTGGGAGGCCTACGTGTGACCCATTTTTGGCTGTCAGAGTGTTGCTGGAAGCCAGGGATGGCAAAAACGAGACATGGGGGGGCTATGTATGGCATTCTTGCACCTCGTTTTGGCTGGTAAAGTGCTGCAGGAGGCCATTTAGGCTGAAAATGGGGCAAAGCCCACACCCCATTTTGGCTGACAGGGTGCTGAAGGAGGCGTCAATCCCATCTCCCCTCTGCTTTCCCCCCACCGGCCCACAGAGGAGAACTACAATGTTGATCCAGCCCTTGAATAAATCCAGTTTGACACCCCTGTCTTAGATCCTCCTCAAGTGACTATGACTCATTGAATCGCAAACTTCACCTTAGTGATCAAATATTGATTTGGAGTATTATTTTTTTCTTCTTTTTTCAGATTAAATAAAGACTAAAAGAAATCTGTTAAGCTTCTCAGGTGGTGTTGGATATAGATGTTCTTCATGTATGGTTAATCCGTGATAATTTATTCACACATGCTAAAATCTTCAAGTGACCCATTGGTCATCTTAGACTTTGTCCATTCCTTCATAGCAATAGAAGTTATAATTCTGGCTATATTTTAAGAGTTTCTAGTCTGGATTTTCTAACACTGTACAATTTATTCTCCTGCTAAATGTCAGTTTTGTAACTTTGCATGATTTGTATCAGCTATGCTGCCTAAAGCGATATATCAGCTGTTCTAAAAGCATATGACACTTTTCTTTTTCTCTGTTTAATCCCCAATCTGTATCACATGAACTCTTCATGGCTGTAAAGAAGAAAATGGATCAGAAATATAGAAAATCAAAATGTGTTTCATAACATTCGAAAACATTACAAAAATTCAGGGCCATTTTTATGTTTATGTCCATTTGTATTCATAAATGGATTATATCTTAGATTTTTTAGGGAAAAGTCAAATACCATATTTTTCGGAGTATAAGACACACTGGAGTATAAGATGCACCTTAGTTTTTTTTTTTTGGGGGGGGGGGGGAAATAAAAAAGCTGATAGGCGGATGGATTGGCCTCCCGGAATACCCCCAATCAGCTGTTCCCAGAGGTGAATTTTAGCAACAGGTTTGTTGGTTGTGAGCTCTGTGCCTTGCTTTTTTTTCTGCCTCTGAAAGCCTCCAAAACAGAGGCATTTTTTTCCTGAAGCTCTGTTTGGAGGCTTTTTTTCTGAAGCTTCTTTCAGAGGCTTTTTTTTTTTTTTAAGCTCTGTTTCGGAGGCTTTTTTTCTGAAGGACTATCTGTACTCTGTTCAAACTCCTTTCTTTGGTATTGGTATGTAGATTAACCTCTTCCGATCTATTGATTATTGTGTCATTCTCCAGATTTGTTAGCATAGTTTGGTTACTGATAGTTCCTTTACTTCTTCTTTTGTTGCTTGCCATATTATTTTAGATAAAAGCCTTTCAGGGGCTTTTTTTCTGAAACTTCGTTTCTGAGGCTTTTTTTCTGAAGCTTCATTTCTGAGGCTTTTATCAGCCTCTGAAATTTCCATTTGCGAGGCTGGGTGGGGTTACATTCAGAGTATAAGATGCACCCAGATTTTCACCCTATTTTTTGGGGGGGAAAAGGTGCGTCTTATACTCCAAAAAATATGATACTTTTTTTGGGTGTTATCAAAAAAGCAAAGCCCTGGAAAAATAATTCTTAAAAATGTGAAAAATTATCCACAAAATTCTTGGTTGGTATTAAGAGAATGATTAGCCAGACCAAATGTCAGTCCTTTTGATGGTAGTTACTCAAGAAGCACTGATCCATTTTTTCATATGTATTTCCTCCTGAGGAAACTGAAGTAGTTTGAAAGAGGTTTGTTTTTTTTGGGGGGGGGAGATGGATTTGGATGAGGATAAATGGAAGAATAAAATTAGATAGACATACCTACAATCCCTCCTGATCAGATAAATATAGAAAGAGAAAATACTTGATGAAGTGAATGATGGCATGCTGGCTGGGAAATTCTGGGAATTGAAGTCCACAAATCTTCAAATTTGCTACGGTTGTAAAACACCTTGGTGTAGTATAATGGCTAGAGACACAGCACCCAAAGTTGGACAAAAGTCCTCCTGGAAATGTCCCAAAGGTGCTTTTTCAAGAGGCAACTGGACGGTTGCCTCTTGAAAAAGCACCTTTGGGACAACCATGATCTGGGTGACTAAGAATCTCCATAGACATCCTCCTGGAAATGTTCTCCCTCTGCAAATCCATCAGTAGCTGTGAACTCATATGCAAATCCAGCAGTAGCTGTGACCCAGGGGTGGGTTCTACTTACCTTTACTACCGGTTCGCAACAGGATCGCAGGGTTGGACTAGAAGACCTCCAAGGTCCCTTCCAGCTCTATTCTGATTGATCTGCATATCAATAATGCTTCACCCTGAATCAACAGGTGATTTCTCCCAGTACTTCTGAATAAATGTTAAGCTAAAAGTAGGAGAGGACATTTCATGTGACATTTTTATTCCAGAATATATTTTTATTTTATTTTATTTATTTATTTTATTTTGTCGAGTACATATTGGATAATATATATAAGTATAAGCATGAATTGAATACATAAAATGAATACAATTAAAGGGAACATTAGGACAGGGACGGTAGGCACGCTGGTGCTCTTATGCACACCCCTTACAGACCTCTTAGGAATGGGGTGAGGTCAACAGTAGACAGTTTTAGGTTAAAGTTTTGGGGGTTTGGGGATGAAACCAGAGAGTCAGGTAGAGCATTCCAGGCATTGACCACTCTGTTGCTGAAGTCGTATTTTCTGCAATCGAGTCTGGAGTGGTTTACTTTAAGTTTGTGTCTACTGTGTGCTCGTGTATTGTTGTGGTTGAAGCTGAAGTAGTCATTGACAGGTAGGACATTGTAGCAGATGATTTTATGAGCTATGATTAGGTCAGACTGAAGGCAGTGTAGTTCTAAATTTTCTAAACCCAGAATTTCAAGGTATAAGAATTTCATGGTAGTATAAGGTATTCTGTTGTGAGTAGGGAAGTGGAAGACTCTTCTTGTGAAATATTTCTGGTCGCGCTCAATTGTATTAATGTCCGATATGCAGTGTGGGTTCCAGACAGATGAGCTGTATTCGAGAATTGGTCTAGCAAATGTTTTGTATGCTCTGGTTAGTAGTGTAATATTACCGGAGAAGAAGCTACGCAAGATTAGGTTTACAACCCTTAATGCCTTTTTGGCGATATTCATGTGATTGACTGGCTATTCTTTGTGTACTGTGTTTCTCAGACTCAATGTCAGCTTGAGCTTTTGGTTCGTTGCTATTATTCCAAAGGATTTATTCATTTTGCTTATGTCTCATTGTTGCTTGTTTGTATATTCCTTCCAATTGAAAAGGTAAGATGGAAATCTTAATTGAAGTAGCTGGTGAACAGTGGTTTTCAGCAGCATCAGATATTTTTCTGAAATCAATTTGTAGGCTTTTTTTTAACAATGGACTTCTTTTAACTAGGTATGCAATTGCTTAGCGGTTATGCAAAAAGCATCCTGATTTTTATGGGCTGTCAATAATAGAATATTCATTACACTTGAGATTTAGTTTGAACTATGTATGATTAAGAGCTAGCAATGACACCCTTGAAATACTGTACAGGGGAACACAATAGTAAATGCAAATATGACATGTATAAATATATTTAAGACAGGTTTACCAGATCTGGTTGCCTCTAGGTATGTTAGACTTCAATTTCCATAATTCCTATCTCTGGGTACCAAAAAGGCTGATCAGATTTTTAACTGATAAAAACAGCTGTTCAGAACAGAGCTGTTATTTACAAAGGTTTGCAAATCTGTTTACTGTAGATCTGGACAATGAAATAAAGGTTTCCCCCAAATAAAGTCAAAGGAACTTTCACTAGATTCCATTTTAGGGTAGAAGTCTTATCCTTTATCCTATATATTTTATATTTTTCACTTTTCATGCAGCTGTTCTATCTACTAATGAGCTACCTAAAAATCTATACTTATACAATATTGTATCAACATTAAAATCTGCCCAAGCAGAGGGAAATATGTTCACAAATAACATGGTGACAGTTCCATGATATCCCACCCCCCATTTTTTAAAAAAATAAGCATCAGCTTTCTAGTTCCATTGCATTAATTAAATCTATAATGTTCAAGTCAAACTGATTGAATGACCCACTTAAGAAAAAATTCAACTATTTTTTACTTTACAATTTGGGACATACACAGTATAAAGACAGCCTGGTTGCTGGAACAATAGTTGTTTTGTTTATATGTTGTAGGCTGCCCAGAGTAGTTTGGAGTTGGATAGCATCTAAGACAAATAAATAAACAGATCTGGAAGATTGGAATATTTCTCTCCCACGGAGAAGAGTCAGTAGATTCAATTATATCATCAAATGCTAAAATACTTCCATTCTTGCTAGTGAAATGGGGCTTCATACCTGAATAAAAGGAAAACTCTGAAAATGTACCTACATACTGTCTCCTGTTCTGCTCTCCCTGAATGAAGCTGCTCTTACTTTTTGTATGGGCTGCCACTTTGCAGATCTAGTGTGTGAATCAGACTTTTACTTCATATCCTGGAATGGGTGACCAGGGTGTATACCAATTTTCAGGTTCTGCTCCATTTCTTAGAGCCAAGCGATAAAACTCATCCTGATGCTTGTAAAAGCCTCAGTTGGGGTTTGAGACACAATTTTCCTGCTTTCTATAGTGTAATGTCACACAGTGCAAGGGGCCAGGTGGGCTTCATTCTTAATGCAAGGAGTTGTGATTGACCAGAACTATGGAGTCTTAAGACCTTTGAGATTAACTACCTGCTCAATGCAGGAATTCAGATTAAAGTAATCCAGAGTTTGCTTGAAGACTTTCAATGAGAGTCCACTGCCATCTTTGAATCTCAGTTCCATTCAGTTCCAATCAAATATCTCTTGCCAGTTAGAATGTTTTCATATTTTACAACAAAATATCTCTTATTTAGCTACCTACATTCTGGAAGGATGAAGATGATGGCCATCCTCTGTGCAACTTGAAAAATGCTATCATATATTCTTTTCTGAGAGCTAGCACTATTTTATTTATTATAAATAAATGTATATGCTGCCCATCTCACCATCACGTGATTTATAAATATAAAACAATTTATATTTATCAATATAAAACAAACAATATTAACATTATAATGAACAAAAATAGCTAAGGAAGGAAGCAATATACAACAGGGCGGAGGTGGAGTCTTCTCTTAATCACTAATCACCTCCAGACTGGGATACCTCCATTGGGTCCTCAGATCAATCACAGAGCCAGGTTTTCAGGTACTTCTGAAAGGCCAAGATGGTGAGGATGTATCTCACCTCAGGGGCATGATGTTCCAGAGGGCAGGAGCCATGATAGAGAAGGCTCTTCTCCTGGATCCCACAAGCTAGAATTCCTTCACCAAACAAACACTTTCGTGTAGCTCCCTCAATCCTTTTTGGTGAAACTTAGTTTATATAATGGTCATTCATGGTTTAGAACAAATCTGGACCACCTGTTGTGACCTAGGCTTACTGAGTCATTAAAACACACGAGTAGTCCCATCTACTCTTTTATTGCAAAAGCTGTGAATTACTTTCATTCACAGCTGAGTCCCAATTATTTGCAAAAAGTCCTTCGGGGAAAGTCCTTCGGGATAATCACCAACCTTTACCTCCCTTGACACGCTGCCAAAGACCTACTTGGCAAAGCCACATGGAGTCTAGAATCAAACAGAGATGCCGACTGGGAACAGAATTAACAATGTTGCTTTCCTGCAAAGGGCCCACGTGCCTTTGCTCCTCTTTTAAGCCTTAAGGGAGGGGCCACTCATCTCCAGGCCTTACTCCTAAGTCATCCCTTTTGTTTTAACTGTTCTTGCCTTCTGGCAGCTCTGCACATTTGTACACTAGGAACAGGCTCCTCCTGTTCCTCTGCCTCTCTGATGTCCGACTCTGGAGGCTCCAGAGTCTGAGCATAACTCCCAGATGGCCCTGGCCTCATCTCTGCCTCCGACGCAGAGCCCTCGTCCTAGCCTTCCCCAGACTCCAGGACTGGCCCATGGTCTCCCCAGCCTCCTTACTGTCCGACTCTGCTGCCAGCTCTGCAGGCTGCTGGAGGACCACAACACCACCTTAAGTGTCTAAAACCACATTTTCTTTGTGATTGGGAGGGCATGAAGCAGCAGTGGAACACAATCAAGTGAGATGTGGTTTTCCGGGCCTTATTTATTTCTTTTCCTATACTTATATGCTGGAGTAGTAAATAAATAAGATTCAGTGTCCACTGACTCTGAGCACCTTACAGTCCTGCCATGCATAAACAGGATTAAAATAACTAATAAGTAGAATCAGGGTACTAACAACCATTACATCCACAAATTTTATTACAATATTAGCAAAATCTTCCTGTGCCGAGGATTTGTAAAAAAAAAACAAAACCCTATCAACACACAGGAAGAATTTCTCCTAACTTATCATCATTTCAAATAGCAGGTTTTGATTGCTTTCTTAAATCCTAGAATTGTTGGGCAAATCAAATCTCTTTCAGTTTCAAAGAAGTTTTGTTTTGTGTGCTCGGGAGAATCCGTTTCCTTTTTTTAAAATGGAAATTATTTACAGTAGTTTTACTCAGAGAAACTGTTTTCTGCAAAAACTTGCCTGGGCATTAGGTTTTCATTTTGGGGTGTACTTTTGCTGCCCAATTTCGACAGTGTAGTTGCAGGAGCTCTGAAGTCTGCCACAAGCAGTACAAGGGCCACGTGATCTTTAGCTCATATCATCTTTAGAGTTTTTGTGTTTGTTAAAAGTTATATGGAATGTTGGCCAATCTGAGTCAGTCGCTGAGGTCAAAGGTATATTCTTCCAAAGTTTTGGGCTCGTGCTGGGGCTCATGACCACAACCGCATCCCAAATTTTTGTTGCTAAGCGAAACATTTGTTAACTGAATTTTGCCCCATTTTACGATATTTCTTGTCATAGTTCTTAAGTGAATCCCTGCAGTTCACACGCATGCGCGGTGGAGCTGGGCTGGTACGACCGCTGGTGTGCCCACAGAGAGGGCTCTGTGTGTCACCTGTGGCACACATGCCATAGGTTCGCCATCACGGATCTAGGAGCATTTAGGCCAAATTATTCTTGCAACTCAGTTCTCAGCATTGAACTCAGCAATTCCATTTCTGGTCCATTTTTAGGGTGCGGGGGGGGGGGTGATGGTAGTGAAGGATTTGAAAGCTGATTGTGTGAGAGCATTAGGGAGAAGGAATGCCCTCACTCAACAACCCTTTAATACATGTGTGGTATCCTATTGTAGTAAAGTACACCAGAAGTACTCCAGAAGGTACATAAAAATATATGGCAGTGTGCAAGAAATATATATGGAAAATCAGTCCAAAGGAATTTCTAATTTCAATAATTTGCAAAGTTATCTCATCAATGGTTTGCCTGACCTGTTTGTTTGTTTTTTAAATTAAAAACCAACTCCTTTGCCCTTGTGTTCAACATTTGTTTCTTTTTATTTATTTCTTAGATTTTTATCCCACATTTATTACTTTATGGGTAACTCCATGAACTCTTCATCCTCCTATTTTCCCCATAACAATCATCTGGTGAGGTGAGTTGGGCTGAAAGAGAGTGACTGGCCCAAATTCACCCACCTGGCTTTCATGCCTAAGGTGGGACTAGCACTCACTAGCTCTCCTGGTGATTGGCCCAAACTAGCCTGCTTTAATACCTACTGGGGGACTACAACTCACAGTCTCCTGGTTTCTAGCCTGATTCTTTAACCACTAGACCAAACTGGCTCTAGTTTGCTAAACTCCTCTCTCTCTCTCTCTCTCTCTCTCTCTCTCTCTCTCTCTCTCTCTCTCTCTCTCTCTCTCTCTCTCTCTCTCTCTCTCTCTCTCTCTCTCTCTTCTCACCTTTTTTTCTACACCCAACTGTATAGAAAGATGGGGTGGAGGGAGGGACTGTAGAAACTTTTCAAATTGTCCTTCTGAGAAAAGCCAGCTTTGACTAACACAATTGTGTCTTAAATTGATATCCCTTTTTACTGAGAGCTGCTCTTGCTAATATCTCTCAAGTGATTCAAAAGCTTACACCCCAGCAAAGAGGTTCACACGTCATTGTTTGGAGAGAAAGCGAGAAAAAGATGTTTTATAACATTTGTTAACATGCACCGAAAAAATCATAACCTCCATTTTATTGATTGCCCCTGATTTTTGTGTGTGTGAGTATTTAGTCGGTCATGCACCTACTGCTTATAAAATGACATGCAATTTCTTGTATTCTATATGTTTTCTCCCCCACCTTCCTTTTCCTTCTTTTCTTTTCTTTCTTTCTTTTTTTTTGCCTAGCTTTTAAGTAACTAAATTCAGGAAGTGGAGGCTGAAAGACTGCTTTGTTGAAGGCTAAGCAACATTTCAATCATTGTAGTGGTGGGAAAATCTATCTGGGTTTGTTCGTTCTTCTTCTTCTTCTTTTTCCCTCCCTCCCCCCTCCCCTTCTTAAAGAGAGAATTGGCAAACCAGAAAGAATAGTCTTTGTCATGTGCAAATATGGTGCCCATAAATGGTGCTGGAGGCTCCCCCTCCCCACCAATTGTCCCATGACTTTGCCAGAAGAGAAAAGCTATAAGGAAAAAAAAAAGGAAGAAAGAAAGAAAGAAAGAAAGGCGCACTTGATAGAGTTGTGAAGAATGTTTGAATGGCTATTGGGTGTCGGGCATTGTCTTGAAGTGACCTCAATTCGGTACAGTAGAAACCCTGGAAAGTGCTATCTGAAGTCACAATACTGCTATTCTCTGCCATTTAGCAAAAGAGATTAGTTAAAAGGGTGACGTTTCGTGCAGAGAGTTCCAAGTATTTCGTGAAACAAAAGGAGCCTGAAATGTTTTTGAAGTTATTTTTAATTGAGTTGAACTAATTTAATAAAGGGCCCAAGGAAGGAAGGAGGGGGGGTGGAAATCAAGGATTGTGATTGTTTTATAATTCCTCACAGATGGAATGGACATTTATAGCACATTTCTTTGGTCTCGGAGAGAACAGTAGTCCCATTTACAGCTACTGTTCGCAATTTAAGCCCGCTCTGAAATGAAGTCTTTTCAAGAAGCTGACAGCTTATAAATAAATCTGTCTGATAAAATTGAGCATAAACTGCATCTGTGGTTGGTTTGCCCAAATTAATTCGACATTTAATTAGAAATCGCAGTCAAACATATTTAATAAAAAGAAAAACAGCCTCAGATAGTAAATCAAATGGAATCCGGTTTTCAGCAGACATCGGACTTGCTTCTTCTTCTTTTTTTAACAAAAAGGTAAACAAAACAATAAAATAGAAAAATGAAGCAGTAGCCTAACCTCTGTGATCCATAAATCTATAGGGGCTGAAGCTGAAAGAATTTGAAGGGAGCTGATGTGATTATTGGAGAGAAGTGGTTAATTAATTGGCTTCAAATTCCCAGTGGAAGCTATTGTGTGACAATTTTTTTTTTTGTTGATTCTGTAATTAGGATTTTCAGTGGTGGCGTTGGAAATTTGTTGTAAACACTGACATAAATCAATACGGTTTTTATTAGCAGAGTGGCAGAGTTCAGAGCTAGAACTGTGCTTCCAGTACTTTGCATACTTTGGACATGTTAAGGCCATAAAATGTTGATTTCCACCCTCTGGTAGGGCGATTTCAACAGTTAGCAAAACTGTGAGCCCGCAAGAGAGCAAGTGTGGCATGGTCCTATTAGGGATGAATTAGCAAGAGAGATGATGGTGAGAGAACCTGGTCCACAGCCATTCTCAAGTTCTGCTTGTAAATTGTAGGATCTGAAAAAAAAAAAAAAAGAAAGTTTGGAGTCCTTGGGGCTCTCTGAACTTGAATATTCTTTTTGCGGACATTTCATTACCTAACTAGGTAAAGTCATCAGTGCTAGAAAGGAGTGTGATGTACTCTCAGTTTATATACAGATCGATAACCCTGTCAGTGTTGGAAGGAGTGTTCCTGGTGGATCTGCTGGTAGCACTATTGATATTACCTAGTTGGGTAATATCAATAGTGCTACTAGCACTATTACCAAAACAAAACAAACAAAAAACAACAACAACAACAACCCACCCAACCAAGCTCAAAGGCCACCCAGAACTCTACAATTCAACCCTTTCTAAAAAGAGTTAGAAGCCCAAAGAGGTTATTGTAGGCAACATAAGATCTACGAGTCGACCCACAACATGTCCTGCACAGCACATCTGATGACTAGCAAAATCAATACTGTATGTCATGTCACAATTGACTGTATGCTTTAGATAGCTGCGATTTCCCAGTGAAATCTAAATTTTACATACAATTAGAATTCTGTCTTTAATGGTAATGTATTTAAGTATTAGATTTATGTCCTGCCTTTCCTTCAGGAATTGTCAGCAACTGCTTGGAGTTAGATGAGAGTCAACAGAATTCAAGGGTGGGGGGGGTTGGACTTAGTTCATTTGTGGCTATATAGGGATTCTAGGTTGACCCCTCTTTTAATTCTGCCCCAAGATTCTGTCACTGTTTCTCTTACAGGAATTGAGGTGGCATATCTTCTACTTTCTCATCCTTTCTCTGATCCCAAGACAGATTGGGATGAGAGAGAGAGAGAGAGAGAGAGAGAGAGAGAATGGTCCAAAATCACTCCATGAGATTCTAGGGTTGAAAGTACACATGAACTTGGGTGCTATGTCCTTAAGCAACATCTTAATTACTACACCAACTGGCTTTCAAAGACTGACTAAGTTCTTTGAGGGACCACATGTGGATGAGTCAATAAAGGAAATGAATGTAATTGAAACAAGTTCTATATTTAGAACAAAGCTCATATTATAAACTTTGCATCCTTTTTACATTTTGTCAAATTGATTTTTCTCCCTTCTGTCTCCAGGATCAGATCCAAAAATGATTGTTACCTATGGCAAAGGGAGAAAAAAGGGTCCCACCAAATTCTGTTTCCTTCCCAATGAATAATTATTTGAACCCAGAATAGGACGTTAGAGTAGCAAGGTAGTTCTGAGCAGAGATTAGCAACTTGTAAGATGCTTGCCACCCTTGGTCCCACTTAAAGAGCTCTAGGATTCTTTATCTGAAATTCAGCATAAAATCACCAAGTAACAGCCACACAATTTCCTGTCAAAAGGGTGGACTTCTACTGAGTGATGGGGTGAGCTCCCATCCTTACCCCAGCCCTGCCAACCTAGCAGTTTGAACGCATGCAAATGCAAGCAGATAAATAGGTACCACTTTGGTGGGAATCTAAGAGTATTCTAAAATTTGTTCTAGATTTTCTATTTAGAAAATCTAAATAAATAATAAATAAAGTATACAAAATTATGACTTTCAACGGTGGAAAGTGACCAGGAGGCTCAGGAAGATGATCTAAGTGTCAGGGTTCCAAGTAACATCCCTAACGAAAGAAGACTCCAAGGCGTGAAGTTCCTCAAAGTTCCATTTTATTAGAGATGTCATATTGGCACATCTGGGAAAACCCAAATCTGAAAGCTTCCAGGTTTTCCCCACCCAAAAGAAAGTCCAAGTCCCATCCCCTACACCCATGTGTCCATCACATGGTCCAATCAAAGCACCGTGCCAAGTGGAGATGCCTCCCGGTTACACCCCTCCAGGTGCAGGGCAGGATGTCCTTGACTCTCTGAGAAAGGAATGTTTTTATGACTACATATCACCCCTGCTCCATACAATCCCCCCTCCCAGTTTCCCACAGCACTAAACGTGGCAGGCCTGAAGGCCCAATGCAAAAGATGGCTTCCAGGCCTGACACTAAGTATTGCCCCTTGCTTCTCCCTGCCGCACAGTAGGACCAGCAATGTCTGACTCTGACTCCATGTGATTTGATCCCTGACCTTAGTGAGCTCTAGAAGAACCTTGCAACCGAGCTTACATCAAGTTTCAATCAGTTCCAACTCGGTTTCCACATCCCCAAAGTGAGAATCCTCCGAGCGGGTCTCTCCATGGATTCCATGTGCTCTTTTACAGAGCCAGTCCCTCCCTCCACCCTAGCCATCTGAGGGTTCTTGTGATCAGGCCAAAACAATGTGCTATATTGTGATGTGGCAAGGAGACAAAGCTACGAATGAAAGCAGATGGTATTATCTCTGTGTACAAAGCCCTGTTTGGATTTTCTGATAATTATCTGATTGATTTTTTTTTTTTTATAAAGGAATCATTAGGAAGATAGCTAATACCAAGTGTGAACATGAGAGCATTCTGTGTGCGCCAGGATTTTGTTGTGATTATTATTATTTTTTTTTTTAATCATTTGGGTAAAGTTTGAATGAGCAATTCTTTACTTAAAAGAAGGACTAGGGGTGGCATGATAGCAGTCTTCCAATATCTAAGGGGCTGCCACAAAGAAGAGGGAGTCGACCTATTCTCAATTAAGCCATCGGTGGAATGGCTTGCCTCCAGAAATTGTGGGTGTTCTCTCACTGGAGGTTTTTAAAAAAGAGTTTGGATAGCCATTTGTCTGAAATGGCATACGGTCTCCCACTTGAGCAAGGGGTTGGACCAGAAGACTTCCAGGTTCTCTTCCAACTCTTGTTATTCTGTAACTCTACATCATCTTCTATATTTAGGTGTTATGGATTCAGGGGGTGTTTTTACAGAAGAGTGCCCACAAAACAGATGCACATATTAAAAGTATAACTATAGGTTAGATGCCAGCCTTTATATCTTCTTTACTACATCCCTGTTGATTGCCGGATACAATTCAATATGTTGGTTTTAATTTCAAAACCCTTCAGGGCTATGATACTACCTGCACTGTCATTTTAATATGAATAGTAATATGAGAGCATAGAATGTGTATAGGGAACTTCAACTTTGGAATATGTGGGAACCATCTGTTTTCCTTCTTCTCCTTTTCCTTCTCCTTCTCCTCCTCCCGATCCTCCTCCTCCTCTTCTCCTCTCTAGGGCTGAGAGAAAGGGACCATTTTCAACATATGCATGATATTGTTACCCAGATAAAAGGGGAGAAGGCTTGCACTGCAACACCTAATCTACCATCTTGTTAATATTTATTTTTACCCTTAACCTTTAAAAATGCCTATGGATAAACAAATTAGAATTGTAGAATCAAAGAATTGTACAATTGAAAGAGGGTATGAAAATCCTCAAATACAACTCAGTTCCCCATGCAAAAATCCAAATTCAAACAAAAATATACAAAGCTAGCCTGCTTCAGCACAACCAGTAAAGGGGAATCCATCCCACCTCTGGTTAGTTGGTTGCCATTTTTCTTTTGAACTTCAGTGACTGTGGAAATTGTCAATTGTCCAGGTCATGATTGTCCCAAAGGTGCTTTTTCCAAGAGGCAACTAGATTTTTTTTTCTTTGAAAACATTTCACTTCTCATCCAAGAAGCTTCTTCAGTTCTATTTGGACTTCAATGTGAGTTACTGTATCTAACTGGATACAGTTGAGTAGACATTCTTGTGAAATAGTTTCTGTTTACCAGGTTAAAAATACTAGGCGAGATGAAGAATTAACTGACAAGACATAAGGAAACTTCCAGTATTTCTACCTCATTCTATGCACACTACAATTTTTCTCAAGTCCTGAAAATCAAATTCTGTTGAGGATCAAACTGTCAAAGGAATGAGATGACATGTGTTGCTGAGCCAAATTTTATCAGGACTTTAGTTCTGATTAAAACAAAGAACAAAATAATTGGTGTTCTTCAGGCAATCAATGTGATACTACTGGAAATACTTTTTTGGGAATTGTGATCTCTGCTTACCACTGTGCAAAATACAACAATTTTAGTCTTCCAGCCTTTTTTAATAGAAATTTTTATCAAAACCATGCGTTTCTGCCTACAAATGGAAGAAGTGGAAGAGAAGTTCTCAGTATTGTGAAAGAACAATAAAATAAGAATAAATAACTTCAGCTTCTGGCTTTTCAATGAGAAATCATCTCAGGAGGTTTCCATGGGACTGTTTATTATGTTGGAAGTCCTTAAAGATCTTGAAGCAGAGATTCTGGTGACCAGATCAGTTGACCACAAGAGGGAGCCACTAATCTGCACTTTGTGGAGGTATGGGGCTATCAGTTCTATAGGCTAGAGCAGTCTTTTTCAACCTTGGCAACCTCAAGAAGTGTGGAGTTCAGTTCCTAAAATTTCCCAGACAACTCCCTAAAGAATTCTCGTAGTTGAGAGCCACATATCTTAAAAGTTGCTAAAATTGAGTAATATTGGGCTAGAATTGAGTAACATTGGACTAAGAACTCACGACTGGTGTACAGGGGATGTGCAGAGTTCAGTGGCCTTTAATGTACCCTCAGTCAAATTCTCCTACCAGCTGCTTATTGAAGAAAGTGTTACTGGCCTCACTCAGAGGACCATCAAATCTCCCTCTGTTGTTGCCAAGGTTGCAACTGATGTCTGTTATCAACTGTACCTGAAGAGAATATTTGTAACTCAGAGTTGAACACTGGTGGACACTGTTGAAGTTACCTAGTTTGGTAATGAAACGACTTCAAGAAGACAACCAAGCTCAGGAAGCACCAAGGACACCATCCATTTATGTCCTTCAACATTCCTCTTCCTGTTGCCCCACTGCTATTTGTTGCTACAGATCAAGGAAAGATGGTTGCCTCTTCACATAATGCTAGCATAATGTACAGTCAGGTCCACTTGAGGACTTCAAAACATCTTTAGAAGCTCCTCTTGCAGATTTTCAAATAATGTCTATAGAAGTAGATATCAGCTGCTAATGGAGCTCAGAAGTCAAGTCTGGAATAACCAGACATTCCAAAACGGAAAAAAGATTCTAATACAGTTTCATCTGAGTGGTTTGTTGCTGGAGATGATGCCAGATGCCTTCACATTCAATTTATCTTAATTCCAACAACTTGCTGACATGGCCCTTTAATAGCATGGGTGAATATCCCTTTTAGACACAATTTATTAAGTAGCCTTTAAAGCATGTAGCTTTAAAAACTTAGCAGAAAACAAAAGGAAAATGGCCTAAAACAGAATAGGAATTGAAGAAAAGCAATGTATTTAGAAGGAAAAATAAAAAAAAAATAGGAGGAGCTAAGTGACTAGGTAAATTAACAAAGAAGTGGAACATCCATGGATGGAGAAGAATTAAAAAAAGTTAAGATGGTGCCCATGACAACACAATCAGAGATCTTCCCCTTTAATCAGTTTATTTGCTGCCCATCTCACTTCTTTTGCGCATCAATGGACATAATAAGGGGAGGAACGTCAATCAAGAATTTGCAGTCATCATCCTGACATTTTTTGACCATTCCAGATGTCCTGTATGAAAAATAGGTTTTAAAAGATGCTTGCTGCCGGTAGATCTCTAGTATTTTTTCAAGCTGAAGCGTGAAAAAGCTGAAGTTTCCCTTAAATTTGTAGGAATCTGGATTCTACCTTTATTATCATCTGTGAATGCCAGAGCTATGTCAGCTCAGAATGAAAAAAGACCTCAAATTTGACTTACAAATTACTGTTGTGAACTATTTCTTAAAGATGGAGTCTTTGGTGTTCTCTGAGCTTGGTTTTTGACTTGCAAACATTTCATTACCTGACCAGATAACATCTAGGTGAGCTCCCATCCTGGCCCCAGCTCCTGCCCACCTAGCAGTTTGAAAGCATGCAAATGCGAGTAGATTAATAGGTATCACTTCGGTGGGAAGGTAACAGTGTTTCATGCCCCTTTAGCATATAGTCATGCTGGCCAGATGACTACAGAAATTGTCTTTGGACAACACTGGCTCCCTCAGTCAAGAAACAGAGATGAGCACCATGCAGGGATGGGCTGCTGGGGGTTCACAGGGATTCGGGAGAACCTCTAGCTAAGATTCTGTGCAGTTCGGAGAACCCCCAAATCCCATTCCTGGCTGGCCCCACCCACCCCATCCCTCCTAGGAGTCCCCACATGGCCCATTTTGGATGCAGGTAAGTGCAGGGTGCTCACGGAGGCTTGAGGAGGGTGAAAAACAGGCCTACCGGAAGTTTGGGAAGGTTGGAAATGGGCCCATTTCTGGCCTCCAGAGGGCCTCTGGAGCCTGGGGAAGCCGTTTTTTGCCCTCCCGGAGGCTCAAGGAAAGCCTCCGGAGCCCAGGGAGGGCAAAAATGCCCCCCACCGTGGTGCAGGAGACCAACTAGGCCATGCCCACCATGGACATGTCCACCCAGCAACCGGGCAGAGAAACCCTTGCTAAAATTTTTGAAGCCCACACCTGGCACCATGACCTGCAGTTAGACACAACTGACAGGGAAACCTTTAGCTTTAGTGTATATAGGCAGAGAGCAAGCCCCACAATCACTAGCATTGATTATATTACTTAGTTGAGTCATGGAATATCTGCAAGTAAACCACCAAGCTCAGAGAGTAACTCCACAGTTGAACCCTGAGCTACAGATTTATTATTATTTATTATTATTTATTTATTAATTTTATTTCTATACCGCCCTTCTCCCGAATGCCAGATCTTCTGTTGGAACCATTTCTTAATTGAAGTGTTTTGCTTACTCTTTTGAGTACCCTACAGCAGATCACTATGTCCTTATGTTCATCTCTGATGTAGCCCATTAGGATTTTCAAATAAACATCAGTATAATGAGGGGTGAAAGAATACAATAATTTAAATGAAGGCTGGTTTCCATGAAAATATTGGTCATTCTACCTTGAAGAAAAAACAATCTGTTTCCCTGCTTATAGTCAGAGGATTTTCATAACATAAAAACAGGACAATTAGGCAGGTTTCGTTTATTAAATAATAACATTATTTAATGAAAATTTCCAAGAAATCTTATTAAGGCAAGACAGAAGGGAGGGAAACAAGCAGAAGTAAAAACTGATTTGCTTGACTCTCATACTGTAACTAAGTCATTATTCCCCATAAATAGGTAGCTCCCAAATTTTTCATTATATGTCTTTAAAATAAAATCAGGCCTTGAAAAAGGACCTTTGAGACACCATTCCAAATGTTTTTAAGAGGGAGAAAAATTAATCTGTTTTAGTTCCAGTGAATTTTGTACATATTTGTTCGTAAAATAATTCCATTTATTTTCTGCACTCATCTACAGGTTGAAAAGAGAGGACAAGTGGTAATTACGCACACTTTAAAAATACATTTTTTTTCTTGGAACATATGAATCTATTCTGCGTTATCAATTTTTAAATGCAGAGTTGCATATTAACTTTCGAGTTGAGAACTGTAGTGCAAAGTTTGAAAAATGTAAAATCCATTGCAGAGTGCTTCTCCATATCTTTTAACTTTCCTTGCCCAATTTAGGACAATCTTGTCTATCCTTGTATCCTCAAAAATTTCCTTCCTTCCTTCCTTCCTTCCTTCCTTCCTTCCTTCCTTCCTTCCTTCCTTCCTTCCTTCCTTCTTTCTTTCTTTCTTTCTTTCTTTTCTTTCTTTCTTTCTTTCTTTCTTTCTTTCTTTCTTTCTTTCTTTCTTTCTTCTTTGAGCAAAGTCTTCTTGCCATCTGAGTTCTGTGCCTGGGTTTCCTAGATGAAATCCTCACATGGGGAAGGCATCTGGGGGGGGTGGGGGGTGGGGAGAGAGTGAGGGAAATGAGAGCTGCAGAGAAGTGTGCCAAGTTACAGAGAAGAGACATTCGTTTTCTTAAAGCATTAAGAGTCGCCTCCTTCCTCCTGAATCGCCAAGGACTTGTCAAGGTGCCTGAGTTTGCCAAATTAACATGTTGTGTGATGGGCAGATCCCTGCTGGGCTGTTGAAATTGGGGCTTTTCCCTCTGCACACTCGACTGTCCTGACCTCGCTCTCCCACCTCCCCATTTTGCTTTCTATGCCAAGTCACAGCTTGCAATGTTAACGAAATACCGCCTTCTTCACTCTGATGGAAGCATAAAGCTCCTGGGGATGAACAAGGATGGGCCACGCGAGTGCTACATTTTTAGAGTGAAGCTGGTGCTGAATGTGGAGGTCCTGAACCATGGGAGCGAGAAGAAACAGTTCCGTTTCTTGAGTGAAATGGTGTGGTTTTGTTTTGGCACGATTCCCTTTCAACTCACGTCTGCTTAGAATTGCCAGCCAGATCAGCATTCCAACTTGGTACCTTCCAAGATTCTTTATTCAATCTAATGGTAATGTCTTGCCTTTCGTTTAGGACGGGGGTCTCCGAACTTGGCTGGCTGGGGAATTTTGGGAGTTGAAGTCCACAAATCTTACAGTTGCCAAGTTTGAAGGCCCCTAATTTAGGACCTCAAGTGGCCTTCCTTGAGTTCACTCCTTCCAGCTTTCTCCATAGTAGCAACCATGTGAGATAGAAGAAGTCCTTGAATGTCCATGGATGAAGTTAATTCTCACCTCAACCTCAAGGTGGCTTTCCCAGAGTTCACTCCTTCCAACTTTCCCCATAGTAACAACTCTGAGATAGGGTGGCCCAAAGTGTTTCAAGGAATGTCCATGGGTGAAGATAGTCCCAAAGCTGGATTTCTCCAGTCCCAGTCTTACATTTTCCTAACTGATTTCTCCATCTGCTCCCTTGGTTGGGGAAGATGGATTGACTGCATCACAACACCTCTAGGGGTCAGTAGCGTTTACAACTCCCATTAAAATGTCATCACTTCTGAATGTGGTGGAGCAGGTATTCCTATGATGTACTCTGCCTCTGAAGAAAGCAAAAAAAGGTTTTTTTGAAACTAAGGACTGTATACTTCAAAGATGCCATCCTATCTGTTCCTTTTTCCCAGCAATTGATTATGAGCATAAAATTAACCCCACATACAAGAACATTTAGTATTGTCTTGTTTGTTCACCTCTTGTAGGTGGAATTAAAACAAGTATATGGTGGTGTTTTTTTTTAAAGAAACACATTCTTCCTAGAATTAGAGTATTGGAATTTTAGAGAAGTTGGAAGAGGCCACAGGGAATATCTAGCCAAATGTCAGCCCTGTATTAAAAAAATCAATTATAGTCAATCAAAAGAGCCTTGGTGGCGCAGCAGACTAAAGCACTGTTAAGTAACACCAGCTGCCTGCAATTACTGCAAGTTCAAATCTCACCAGGCTCAAGGTTGACTCAGCCTTCCATCCTTTCGAGGTAGGTAAAATGAGGACCCGGTTTGTGGGGGCAATAAGCTGACTTTGTATAAAAAAGAACACCGCTTAGGAGGGGCCAAAGAGCCCTACTAAGCAGGTATATACAAAAGTATGAAGGCTATTGCTTAACGCATTGTAAGTCGCCCTGCGTCTCCGGAAAAGGGCAGCATATAAATCGAACCAATAAATAAATAAATAAATAAAATCATGCATAAGAGGTTGATGTCCACTCTCTTCTTAAAAGTCTTCAGAGATGGAAAGCCGACTAATGTCAGGTGGAAGCAAAAAGAACCACTTGTGAAGAGTCTCAAACAGAAGCTTTATTGTGAGTCACTTATGTTACAAGAATCTCGCCAGACTGATTGCATTCCCTTTGGAACAATCAGATAAAGTTTTAGGAATTCTGGAGGTGATCAACCTGTGCTGCTTTCTGCAGTGCCAAGACTCTAAGCTGAGCCCCCTCCTAACACCTCCCCTCCTGTCCAGTTGGGGATTCCACCACACAAATTCCATAGGTAAGATGATTATTCTACTATGGTACAGATCAGGAACCTATAGGAGAATACTTCTAGCTCAGGGTTGAAATGAGGGGTCCTTGGTGCTCTCTGAGCTTGGTTTATTTTATTTTATTTTATTAATCATATTTCTATACCGCCCACTCTCCGAGGACTCTGGGCAGCTTACAACAATCGACAATATACTAAATAGCATATTGCTCTCAACAATCTGGGTCCTCATTTTACCCACCTCGGAAGGATGGAAGGCTGAGTCAACCTTAAGCTGGTGAGATTTGATCTGCTGATCTGCTGAACTAGCAGTCAGCTGAAGTAGCTGCAGGACTGCACTCTAACCACTGCACCACCTCAGCTCTTTGCTTTCTTGCAGACATTTCATTACCTACCTCTGCATCAATGCACTGATGATGTCACCTAGATCAATAATCAAACATCTGCAAGAAAACAACCAAGCTCAGAGAGCACCAGGGACCCCACCAATCAGGGAGCCACCACAATATACGATGACATCATCGTGCAACCAAAGCAGAGGTGCTTTTGTGTCGTGATATCTGATGCTAATAGGTAAACTGCATCATTTGCATGATGGCTCATGACAGGTGTCATTTGTTCCCTTCCTTTCCCCCATGGATGGCTATCTCTCAAACTATCTGAATAGGTATGATTATACTATCAGTGCATCAGTGGCTGAATATTAATTTTTGGAAACCATAAGGAAGGCTGATGCTTTGCTCAGGATCCTCCTGGCAGGAATTTGTAACGATAATGATATCTTGTAATGAGAAAGAGTGCAGAGAAGAGCACTCTGAAAGATGAATAGGGGACCGGAGGCTAAAACATAGGAAGAACGGTTGCAGGAACTGGGCATGGCTAGTCTGATGAAAAGAAGGACTAGGGGAGACATGATAGCAGTGTTCCAATATCTCAGGGGCTGCCCCAAAGAAGAGGGAGTCAAACTATTCTCCAAAGCACCTGAGGGCAGGACAAGAAGCAATGGGTGGAAACTAATCAAGGAGAGAAGCAACTTAGAACTCAGGAGGAATTTCCTGACAGTTAGAACAATTAATCAGTGGAACAACTTGCCTTCAGAAGTTGTGGGTGCTCCAACACTGGAAGTTTTTAAGAGGATGTTGGATAACCATTTGTCTGAAGTGGTGTAGGGTTTCCTGCCTGAGCAGGGGGTTGGACTAGAAGACCTCAAAAGTCCCTTCCAACTCTTGTTATTCTATTCTATTCTATTCTATTCTATTCTATTCTATTCTATTCTATTCTATTCTATTCTATTCTATTCTATATGTGGAAATGGTCTTTGTAAACCAGAGGAAGAGCCACAGAGTATGAGAGGCATCTGAGCCAACCGAGATAATGTTAGGGGCATGGCAAATATCTCAGAACAGTCCTTCCCCGGTTGTTTGAAGTGTAAAGGCAATAGGGAAAAGACTTCCCTAGGGAATGATGAGATAAGAGAGGGCAAAGCCTTCAGCTGGAAAATGGATGGAGCAAGAGCTCAGAAGAGTCTCTCCCTAGATGTCTAGGGAGAGTCTCAATCATCCAGGTCATGGTTTTCCCAAAGGTGCTTTTCCAAAGGCAACAGAAAAACAGAATAACAGAGTTGGAAGGGACCTTGGAGGTCTTCTAGTCCAACCCCCTGCTCAGGCAGAAAACCCCACACCACTTTTAATCTATGGGCCAATTTTTTATATATTCAATTTTAAATTGTTTTAAATTTTGTATATTTATATGTGTTTTCATATGGCCGTACACAGCCCTGAGTCCTTCGGGAGAAGGGCGGTATAGAAATCTAATAAATCAAATCAAATCACTTCAGACAAATGGTTATCCAACATCTTTTTAAAAACTTCCAGTGTTGGAGCATTCACAACTTCTGGAGGCAAGTTGATCCACTGATTAATTGATAATATAAATCCTTCCGTTCTTGGATTTACTACGGTACCTGGCAGAATTTGAGTGGTAACTGTGGGGACCAGATTGTTTTAGGCCAGATCCAGCTCATTTCTTTTTTTGCCTAGATCCTCCAGCTTTGCCATTTTTCTCAGAGGATCTTTCTATCACTGTCAACCTCCCCCCCCAAAACAAAACAAAACAAAACAAAACAAAACAAAACAAAACAGAAGCAGACATCCATGCCATCCAGGTTTATTTTAAAAACCTATTGACACCTGGGTATGCGTCTGAGCTTTCAGTGGCCGACATGCCATGGACCATGCAAATAAGCCCCAAAGGCAGGAATATTAGCCGCCTGTAGTAAAATTAAGAGGTAGGTCAAATATAATGGAAACATCTGTCGTTAACCCTTTTAGGGAGGGTGCCGAAAAGGGCATCGCGGTGGATAAAAGCACTGGGGTGTGTTCTGTCCTGCCTTTTCATGGTGGAGTTGCAAAGGAACAGTTAGCCTAATGTACATCTCCTGTTCGGCAGCGTTTTACTGGGCGGATCGAGGGCGCTCCCCTCAATCCGCCTCCCCGCCCCCTTCCATGGTTTGCCAGCATTTACAAAAGCAATTCTGAGAATGTGAACGACTAAAAGCCTGCTTATTTTAGCATTAGATCCTGCTCACAGCAGCCCTGCTGATGATTTAGTATTATACCATAGCTTGGGTATGTCTCCCATGTGGGGGAGATTATATTTAGACATCTATATATCTATCTATATCTACACTTACCCATCACTCCCTCTCTCTCTCCCTCTCTCTCTCTCTCTCTCTCTCTCTCTCTCTCTCCCTCCCTCTCCCTCTCTCTCTCTCTCTCTCTCTCTCACTATCTGTCTGTTTGTCTGTCTCTGTCTCTATCTCTCTACCTCTATTTCTATATTTGTTTATGTTTACTACACTTATAGTGTAGTACAGACAGACAGTATCCCTCCTCCATTTTTCAAGTCCTCCCCAGAATGTATAAAACATTTGTGACACATATTAATTTTATTTTATTTATTAAATTTCTATACTGTGCATCTTAACTAAGTGATTCTGGGTAGTTTACAGCAATATAATAAAACAAGATAAACACATGACATTGAGAGGATGGCTTTCCTTTGTGCTATCCATGTTTTGGAACTTTTAATATTTTCCTAAAAAAACCTGTATAATATCTTTCCTTCCTTCCTTCCTTCCTTCCTTCCTTCCTTCCTTCCTTCCTTCCTTCCTTCCTTCCTTCCTTCCTTCCTTCCTTCCTTCCTTCCTTCCTTCCTCCCTCCCTCCCTCCCTCCCTCAGAAAAAAACAGCTTGCATTTAAAACATGAGCATTTAAATGTTTGCCATGGTTTTTATTCAACGTTGATAATGACTGTCTTATACCAAACACAAAATCTGGCCCAATTTTTTAAAACACAGTGTAAAAGAGAAGTCAAATTAGGCGTTAATTCTGAAGGTAAATAAATACATGGCAATCGAAGATTTGAACTGACAAGGGAAATGCATTTCTCTCTTTATTTCAGCATTTTTTTTCTCTACCTAAACTGGGTATGTCATTTCATTACATCAACTTTCCAAGTCCTCTCAGCCTTTAGCAATATTAGGCTCACATTTCCATAAATTCCCTCTTTCTATGTTCTGCCCAGATTTTCCATTGTACAACTACTCTGAAAGTTTTTGCATTCTATGACTAATCCTTCCCCTTCACATGCTTTTTAATGAACATTGGTGACAGCTTAAAACTTAGCCAAAGAACTGGCTAACTTCAGGATGACAACTGCGGTCAACTTTGCAATAAGCAGAAATCCATCCAATAACTTTACCTCATATCAAGAAAAAATGGCACTTGTTGAATTTTCGACTGTCATGCCTAATATTTTAAAGCAGTTCCTGCTCTTCATGGCAACTGTGAGGCCAATAGATTCGCTAAAGCTTGTTATTCTTTCCTTTTCCGCTTTTAAGAAAGGACTTGCAATCCAAAACAAGATCCGTGGCTTGATTTTCCCAGAGCATCAAAATCAGAAAATTTGTGACTGGATCCTATGGTGTTTCATGGTCTTTCTTGCCTCAAAACTTCATGCAATATCCCCAGGCTCCAAATTTAAATTTACCACCATCAGCCATTCCCCACAGTTTGGTTGGGAATGGGAAGGAAGGGTTAAGCATCTCAACAAAACGATCTAAGATAGATTCCCAAGATTCCGATATTGACAATCTTGAAATAATGCAGAGAAGAGCAACAAAGATGATAAGGGGCTAAAAAGTATGATGAACAGCTAAGGAAAATCAGTATGTTTAGCCTAATGCAGAGAGCTTCGGGGAGACACAGATAGCAGTTTGTCAGTACTTGAGGGAAGAGAGCATCAATTTATTCTTCAAAGCTCCTGAGGGCAGAACAATGGGTGGAAGCTGATCAGAGAGAGATCCAAGCTGGAACTAAGGAGGAATTTCCTGACAGTGAGAATAATTAATCAATGGAGCAGCTTGCCTCCCAGAGTTGTGGATGGTCCATCCTTGAAAGTTTTCAAGAAAATATTGGTCAGACATTTGTCTGGGATGGTATAACTCCTGCCTTTGGTAGGGGGTTGGACCCCCTTTGATAGGGGGTTGATAGGGGGTTGACAGTCCTATGATTCTAAAGGTAAAGGTAAAGGTTCCCCTCGCACATACGTGCTAGTCATTCCCGACTCTAGGGGGCGGTGCTTATCTCCATTTCAAAGCCGAAGAGCCAGCACTGTCCGAAGACGTCTCCGTGGTCATGTGGCCGGCATGACTCAATGCCAAAGCTGCACGGAACACTGTTACCTTCCCACCAAAGGTGGTCCCTATTTTTCTACTTGCATTTTTTACGTGCTTTCGAACTGCTAAGTTGGCAGAAGCTGGGACAAGTAACGGGAGCTCATCCCTTTACGTGGATTCGAACCGCTGAACTGCCGACCTTTCGATCGACAAGCTCAGCGTCTTAGCCACTGAGCCACCGCATCCCCTTTATGATTCTATGATTTTATGAAGTCATCGTCCAGTAATACTTTGCTTAAAATACAGAAATAATTGGAGAAACAAGGAATGCAAAGAGTTGTATTCACACTTAAAGAATGCCAGCAGGCTTACACTGAGAAAAAAAGACCCATTTTCTGATTTGACATCTCTGAGGTCCTTTTTTTTTTTTTCCTTTAACTTGCCCTGAAGCACACTGAAGTTCCACTCAGGTTATGGCTCTCCAAAGTGGTTTTGAAATTGAATTAAAATCTTGTGTCAACAGTCACAATTGATTTCTAAGACTCTGAAATGATACTCTTGCTTGGAGTTTCTTTATTCACTAATATGTTTCTCTCAGTTTAGTTATATGAAATTCCCAGGAGCGGGATATCAGTCTCCATCTGTGCTTCAGCAAAAAGGTATTCTTTTTGGGTGGGAACCACTGCAAGCCTATTCGGAACTGAGATCCGTGTCCTTCATTCAGGCCGTCGTTTATTGGAAGCCACAGAGAACATAACTCTGCCTTTGAATTTATTAGTTGGCTTCACCCAACACATTTAACTAGGATGTAATTGGGAATGGGTAGCTGGCAGTTCAGAATATTATAGAAGGGCAAGCATTGTCTTAGCACATTGTAGGAACTCAGCCATCCCATCACGTCATAACATGGTTGGGGTGAGCCTAGCCTGCTATGTGAATTTAGAAGTTGTGTTTTATTATATTCCTACAAGGTGACAACTGTGCTGCAATGTTGCACTCATGGATGACCTGCCCCCTGAGATACGCACGATATCAGACCTCCGGACTTTTTGTCGGGCCCTGAAGACACACTTGTTCCATCTAGCTGGGCTGGCTTGATCCCATCCTCTCAGTTTTAATTGAATTGGTTTTAATTGGGGTATTTTAATTACTGGGCCGAAATTATTTAATTGTTTTTAAACTGTTTTTTAAATTTTATATGTTATGTTTTGTCTCGGCTGTGCACCGCCCTGAGTCCCGCAGGAGAAGGGCGGTATAGAAATATAATAAAATAAATAAATGGATCCTTGACTGAAGCGGGGCTCTAGGCAGACGTGTAAATTTCCAAGCAAACATTGTCAAAGCTATTGTAAGTCTGAGTCTTAGAAATTCCACAAAATCTTGAATATCACACTGGGGTTTGATCCTATGATCCTTATTTTTATCCTTATAGTATTTATCCTCTAAAAGATGATGATGGTAATGATGATGATGAGGAGGAGGAGAAATTTTCTCTCTCAAAACTAAACAATGTGGGAACCTCCCTCCCCATTACTATATATGCCCATATTTCTGAGATAAATGCCATCTGTGATTTCTGCATTTTATGCAGCTGTTACAGTTATAGAGATTCCATCCACCCCAGATATGAGAATTGTGCTATGATACTACTACTGCTGCTGCTACTATTACTATTATAACAACTACTACTAAGCATTTGTCTTCTGACTAAGGATACTTAAAAACTACTTTAACTTTTTTTTCCAGCCTGTCCAAATACTGAAACACGTACACTAATTTATTTTGAAAACTTGATGGTGAGGACCTATACATTTGTAATCAATCATCTTTTAATTCTACTTGGTGCCACCAAATTCAGTGATAAAGTATTTCAATCTACCAGAAAATTTTTGCTGTACTAAATAGCTATGGTTTTTTTTTTTAAATATTATTATCCAACAGTGCCGTTGCAATTGCTCACATCTTGTTGACAAATGCAAAGTGTGTGTCTCTGAGTGTGTGTGAGATTTCCCTGTCTTTGAATATCAGCAAGGGGAAGAAAGAAAGAAAGAAAGAAAGAAAGAAAGAAAGAAAGAAAGAAAGAAAGAAAGAAAGAAAGAAAGAAAGAAAGAAAGGGAAAGATTTCCTAGTGACATTTAACAGTGTGGGAGATTATATTTGGATCCTCCAAACTTGGCTCAGGGCTCATCCTTCCACTTACATTTTTCCAAGAGTAATTTCATATTTTCTTCTGTGCAGTTTTGGTTGCCAACATGGAGAAGAGCCATTGTTGGAAGTGGGGTCGCAGCCGAGCTGGCGTTGAATAAAGCATTGGCAGAGAGAAGGGAAACCCTTCTGTGTTGAGAGGGCTGGGGCATAGCTAAGTTCTTTAGCCTATGCCACTTTCCTTCTCCCGCCAACATTTTTTGGTTGCCCTTCTGCCCAGATCTACTAGGTGGTGTGTGTCATCTTCATGCTTTTTAATTAATAACCCAACCAACAGGTCCCATTGCAATTGTCTAACCTAAAGTGAAGAAAACAATGGAAGGAGATACATAGCTATTGATTGCATATTTAAATAATATATTTTATCTATATACATCTGCTCTACGCATTTGATTTCCTTCCTCCCTTCCCTTCTCCTCTCTCCCTTCTTTGTATCCTTCCTTCCTTCCTTCCTTCCTTCCTTCCTTCCTTCCTTCCTTCCTTCCTTCCTTCCTTCCTTCCTTCCTTCCTTCCTCCCTCCCTCCCTCCCTCCCTCCCTCCCTCCCTCCCCTCCCTAGCCCTTCTCCCTTAAATAAGTTATTCCTCTTTCTTTCTTCCAACATAATTTTGTGCTTTGAACAATGGGAGGTGAAACAGGAGCATTCTGAAGAGTTTTCTGACTGGCAGGTTAGGGTTGAGAAAACTTCATAATGGACCCTTCCTGTAGAGCTTTTAGAAAATAAATTAAAAAAATTAAATATGTTAGAAAACTAAGAGGAGAAAGGATTTGGGGAAACAGGTTAATAGTTTAACTTGCATTCAGACACTCCTATCGAGAGGACAGGACATTTTCACTATAGAATACATCTTTGTCATAATACAGGAACGTCCTGAGGAAAAACAAAAATGAGGAAAGGCATTCAAGTGGTACAGGTTGACAGATATCATTGTACTATTCAGACATTTAAAAAAGGAGATAATCATAATCACATATTGGCTTGTACCAGTCTTAGACTGTGAGTTTAATTATAGAATTAAAAAAAAATCCTGCGGATTTTAGTCTGCTAGTTTTTGCCAACTACAGGGGATGATTCAATTCAATTCAATTCAAATCTTTATTGTCAGTGTACAACATACGTACAATGAGATTGGTTGAGCTCAGGGATGAAATCTAAAAATTTTTCCTACCGGTTCTGTGGGCGTGGCTTAATTGGTGGGTGTGGCTTGGTGGTCAGGTGACCCAGTGGGCATAGCCAATAATAATAAATAATAAAAATAATAAAGTACACAAAACAATAAGAGGTACCAAAAACCAACTTTTACACTTTACACACACACACAACACAACACAACACAACACAACACAACACAACTGACTCACACACAGTGTAAAAGCAGCTGCACTTGACCCAAAATGGCCCTGCAATAAGCAGAAACCTCACACAGCCACAAAAAGCTCAAAAACCAACTTTCACACTTTTTCACACAAAATGCCACATACAGCTTTGTGAGATTTTGTGTGTTTGTGTAGTTAGTGTGAAACACTACAGAAACACACCAAATCTCAGAAAGCTGCACAAATATTTTATTTTATTATTTTATTTTATTTAATTTATATTTTTAGATAAAAGCAACTAAATTTAAAACTTCCTTAACTTTAAATTGCTATGTCTAAAAAAAAATAAAACTCCTAAAAAACACCTCAATTAACTATTTTTTAACCCCCCCCCCCCTCAAAAAAACCCCCAGTTACTTACCAAATTGAAGGCACAAGGCAGGCAGGCAGGCAGGCAGATTGAGCTGCTCACCGATTGCATTGATTGCGGGCAGGCAGATTGAGTTGCTAGCGGATGCAATGGATTGTAGCAGCCGAAGCAAGGCAGGAAAAGCGAGCAAGCCCAAGCGAAGCAGCAAGCTGCCAAGTGGGCAAGTGGGGACTGGGTGATTGGGAGGGCATGGGTGAGGGGGGGGGAGACACGGATTTTTGCTACCGGTTCTCCAAACTACCTGCTGCCATCCCTAACGGATCGCCCGATCCGGTCCGAACCGGGAGCATTTCACCCCTGGTTGAGCTCCCTCGGTGCACTCCCCCCAACACAATACAACTCAAAGTGAAGACAGAAAATCCCTAACCCAATAAATCATATTAACAAAACACCCAGTCCTATTGCACCAGTGTGAACATGTTACACATTGCACCGTACCTGCAGTCCATCATGCTACATAGTTATGATGTTATTTCTCATTCAGGAGTCTGACAGCCCCCAGATAAAAACTGTTCTTCAGCCTGTTCGTGCGGCTGGCTATACTTCTATATCTCCTTCCTGATGGTAGGAGGGTAAAGAAGTGATGACCAGGGTGAGAGTCGTCCCCGAGAATTTTGCCAACTATAGGTGCAAAATCTCCATTTCAAGGCCATTGAGGTAATGCTGTCCGAAGACATTTCCATGGTCATGTTATCAGCATGACATCATGGGGTGCTGTTACTTTCCCACTGAAGTGGTGCCTATTTATCTACTCACATTTTCATGCTTTCGAACTGCTAGGTTAGCAGGAGCTGAGGCAAGCATGGGGAGCTCACCCTGTCGCATGGTGCTGGGGTCTCGAACCTGGGCTGCCTGCTTTCCAGCCAACAAGCTTAGCATCTTAACCACTGAGCCCCCACACTGCCTAATTAAAGAATATCAATGACAATAGCAGTAATAATAGTTGCAGTGGGGCTGAGAGGAAATGTTCTAACATTGAGTAACATGTGCTTCAGATCTACCTCTTGAATATAAAATACGAACATAGAACTGGGAGAGCTTTACTATCCCATCTCTCTAGGTTGCTATGGAAGGTCCACATATCTCTTAGTTACATTAGATGCCAGATGATACCAAATGCCAGAGTGGAAGACGAACATATGCCTAGAATGCAACAGTATTTCATTTTTAAAGGAACGAAAGCTGGAGATGTTTTGGGGAATTGGATCTCCTGCATCAACAGGGTTCGACTACATGACCTTTCATATGAGATTGAGAGTCCTTTAATGCACTTTTAATGTCATTATTCTAAGATATGGCCACCACACCAAGAGATCTTGCTAATCTCAAAACAAAAGGAAACAAGTTGGATGTGCTTAATACTTGGAATGGCAAACACAAGGGAATCCTATAGGCTGGAGTGGGAAATTGGGGGGGAAAATATACTAAAAATGATTTGGCTATAGCAATACCGTCACCAGATATTGAATTTAATTTGAGAGCATCTTTACCTTAATATGTTAGAGTACAAGTAGTCCTTGGCTTACGACCACAATTGAGTCCACAATTTCTGCTGCCAAGCGAGAGAGTTAGTTGTTAAGTGAAGTTTGCCTCATTGTACTACTTTTCTTGCCACAGCTGTTGTTAAGTAAATCTAGCTTCCCCATTGATTTTGCAGTTCGCAAAATCTGATCACGTGACCCCGGGACAGTGCAACCATCACAAATATGAGTCAGTTGCCCAGCATCTAAATTTTAATCATGTGACCATGGGAATGCTGCAACAGTTATAAATGGTGCAGTGAAAAATGCAGTGAAAACAGTGAAAAATGGTCATAAGCCATTTTTTTCAGTTCCGTTGTAACTTCAAACGGCAACTAAATGTAAATCGAGGATTATCTGTGCTTTGTGATTTTTCTCAGAGACACTGGCTGTGGTTCATGGTGGCAGAAAGTTGTGTTCTTCAGCTACCATGCTCATATTTGTATAAGGTAAAGGTTCCCCTCGCACATATGTGCTAGTCGTTCCCGACTCTAGGGGGCAGTGCTCATCTCCGTTTCAAAGCCGAAGAGCCAGCACTGTCCGAAGACGTCTCCGTGGTCATGTGGCCAGCATGACTAAATACCAAAGTCGCACGGAACACTGTTACCTTCCCACCAAAGGTGGTCCCTATTTTTCTACTTGCCTTTTTTACCTGCTTTCGAACTGCTAGGTTGGCAGAAGCTGGGACAAGTAACGGGAGCTCACCCCGTGATGCGGCACTAGGGATTTGAACTGCTGAACTGATGACCTTTTGATCGAAAATGAATGGCAAAATGAAACTTTTATTTTGGGTTTTGCCAATTAGATAGGTTTGTTGTTATAGAAATGGCTAGTAGATTTCTTTTTTCCTGAATATCCCTGGGCTCCAGAAAACCTCATGGCATTCTGAGAAAATAACAAAGGCATTTGACTGGGGAGAGGATTCCATAGTGAAAGATAGGCCTTTCATATATAGCCCTTGGACACCTTGTAATTAAATAAATGCAGTCATGCCACACTTCACCATTGAATTATCTTCTCTGTGGAAAGAGTCTTCAAAAGCAAATTCTGTTTCATCAGATTAAACCAGTAGAGGGGGGGGGGAATACAAAAGAATCCCAGCCTGGCACAAGGTGGATTTTGAAAAATTGCAAAGAAGTAGCCGGGGAGCGAATACTTTATGCAACTAAACTGATTTATTGCCTTGATTTATGATCTGGTGCAAACTAGCCTCAGGTTTTAACTTTAAAGATAAAGCAGAAAAAAAAGAAAAGGTCTGGGATCCTTCTTCATCCATGAAACATGTGGTTTAGTTTTCTCAGTTTTAAACTCTGCACTACGCCAACCCCTGAATTTGGAGTTAATCCTTCTTAACACACTGGTATTTACCTTTGGGCAAACTTGCTTAGGGGTGACTGATCAGAAAAACTATGGAGTGGCAACCTTATGCTAGGAAGAGAAGCTTGCTAAATCAACTTGTTTAGCATTCACTCTTCTCCTCCTCCCATGGCCTGGTCCTCGTAACTTACTTTTCATTTACTATCCCCTCTTTAACTGCTCCTAAATGCACACTTCTTTCCCTCCAAATTGACCTTAGGTGGTCCATCGAGAATGTTATTCGGAGTGAAGTAACGCCAGTAGTCAGGAAGGAACAATGTAAGGGAGGCCAGTAAAATAAATCTTGTATTTCCTGTTACGAGAGCAAGCCAAAAAAGCAAAGGAGGAGATTGCAAAGAAGGAGCTGCTGCTGAGGTCCAAATCACAGAGATACATGGGACAGGCGTCACCACACACAACAAAACATGAGACAGCCCAACACACAACACAAACAAACTCCTTGGAGCAACAAGGAAACCGACCGGAGAAGTAACCCGAAATGTTTAATGTAAGACTAGAAATTCTGTGTAGCACACGTGCCGGATAATTTTTTCTGGCTTGCCTCCCGTTGAAGCGTGCCACTGTTTGCAAAGCTTGCCTGCAGAAAGAAAGTGAAACAAAAAGATTGGCTGTAGATGTGTGCAGGTAGTCTTCAATTTACAACCATTTGTCTTAAATGCTACAGGGTTCCCGGCTTCAGCAGGGAGGTTGGAGTAGAAGACCTCCAAGGTGTTCAGCTACCATTTGAAGTTACAATGGCACTGGAAAAAGTGACTTAAAACTGGTCCTCACCAGGGGTGGGTTCTACTTACCTTTACTACTAATTTACAATGGGATTGTGCGCACACACGAGCGAAGCGAGCACACGCGCCTTGCTTCTGCGCATGCGCAGATTGCCGATGATGACATCTGGGGTGGTGGGCGGGGCCTCCCTCCGGTTTTACTACCCGTTCTTGCAAACCGGTCCGAACTGGGGGCAATCCACCACTGGTCCCCACCCTTGCAACTGTTAGAACATCCCCATAGTCATGTGATTAAAATTCAGGTGCCTGGAAACTGGCATATATTTATGACAGTTGCAGAGTCTAGAGTCATGTCATTGCCATTTGCAACTTTCCCAGCAGATTTCTGACAGGTAAAGTCAATGAGGGAAGCCAGATGTGCTGAAGGACAACTTGATTCACTTAACAACTGCAGTGATTTAATTATATGGGATAGGTGGCAGCCCCCAAGAGTTTGCTTTCCCTACAGTGTGGCTTTGTGTTCCCATGCCAAACCAAACATCTGAGAATGGAAATAGGATAGACACTGGTCCCACACTCTGTTGCTGCTGTTTATGCATTTATGGTTATGCTGCTTCACTGACTATGCTAAAGCCTTTGATTGTGTGGATCACAACAAATTGTGGCAAGTTCTTAAAGAGATGGGAGTATCAGACCATTTTATTTGTCTCTTGAGAAATCTATATGTGGGTCAAGAAGCAACAGTGAGAACTGGACACGGAACCACTGATTGGTTCAAAATTGGTAAAGGAGTCCGGCAAGGCTGTATACTGTCACCCTACCTATTTAACTTATATGCAGAGCACATTATGAGAAAGGCGGGGCTAGATGAATCAAAAATTGGAATTAAGATTGCCAAGAGAAATATCAACAATCTCAGATATTCAAATGATAGCACTCTAATGGCAGAAAGTGAAGAGGAACTAAAGAGCCTCTTGATGCGGGTGAAGAAGGAGAGTGCAAAAGTTGGTTTGAAACTCAACATTAAGAAAACTAAGATCATGGCATCCGGCCCTCTCAATTCCTGGCAAATAGATGGGGAAGAAATGGAGGTAGTGACAGATTTTATTTTCCTGGGCTCCAAAATCACCGCAGATGGGGACTGCAGCCAAGAAATTAAAAGATGCTTGCTCCTGGGGTGGAAAGCTATGGCAAATCTAGACAGTTTACTAAAAAGCAGAGACATCACCCTGCCAACAAAAGTGCGTATAGTCAAGGCTATGGTTTTTCCAGTTGCAATGTATGGCTGTGAAAGTTGGACCATAAGGAAGGCTGAGTGCCAAAAATGGAGGCCTTTGAACTCTGATGCTGGAGAAGACTCCTGCAAGTACCTTGAACTGCAAGGTGATCCAACCGGTCAGTCCTAGAGGAGATCAACCCTGACTACTCTTTAGAAGCCCAGATCCTGAAGAGGAAACTCAAATACTTTGGCCACCTAAAGAGAAGGAAGGATTCACTGGAGAAGAGCCTAATGCTGGGAAAGATTGAGGGCAAAAGAAGAAAGGGATGACAGAGAACGAGGTGACTGGATGGAGTCACTGAAGAGGTAGGCGTGAGCTTAAATGGACTCCAGAGGATGGTAGAGGAGAGAAAGGCCTGGAGAAACGTTGTCCATGGGGTCGTGATGGGTCGGACATGACTTCGCAACTAACAACAACAAAAGTAAAGAGAACAGAGATGGAGTTTAGCGCTGGTGAGGAGAATCCTTGGAAGATGTTAGCAGAGTGAAGGAGAGGAAGCTCTCGGTTGTCCTTTTTGCAGTTCAATCTGAGCCGTAAACTGAGAAGAATTCAAGGATGCTGTTTCAGGATAATTTGAAGGGCATCTCCACTTATGCAAACTTAGGATAGCTGCTGTTTTGTTATGAAAAAAAGAGGAAATGCATCAACAAAGAAGAAATTTGCACAAAATGTCCACCTTGCTGATTTACATGCAGAGATGCAAATTTAGAAAATTGCCATCATTTAAGTAAAAAATCCATCTCTCTCTGGAGTGAGAAAAATGGAGCTTTTTCCTTGCATCATAAAGGCTGGGTTCGCACAACAAAATAGCACCTGAGGGCAGGACAAGAAGCAATGGGTGGAAGCTCGCCAGAGGGAGATCCAGGAAATAAGAAGGAATTTCCTGATAGAACAGCTTGCCTCCCAGAGTTGTGGGTACTCCATCACTGGGGGTTTTCAAGGAAAGATTGGACAACTATTCGTTCAAAATAGTATAAGGACTCCTGTCTTGGGCAGGGGGTTGGACTAGACGTCCTCCAAAGTCCCTTCCAGTCCTATGATTCTATGAAAATTAGACCAGGATTGGGATTAGATAGTGTTTGTTCCAGACTCTGGTGGGAAATCCAGATATTGTCTTAGAATATTGTATGAACTTGGTTAACAATGAGGCCATAATGTGAATTTCTTTCTTTCTTTCTTTCTTTCTTTCTTTCTTTCTTTCTTTCTTTCTTTCTTTCTTTCTTTCTTTCTTTCTTTCTTTCTTTCTTCCTTCCTTCCTTCCTTCCTTCCTTCCTTCCTTCCTTCCTTCCTCTTTCTTTCTTTCTCTCTCTCTTTCTCTTTCTTTCTTTCTTTCTTTCTTTCTTTCTTTCTTTCTTTCTTTCTTTCTTTCTTTCTTTCTCTCTCTCTCTTTCTTTCCCTTCCTCCCTCCCTTCCTTTCCCTTCCTTCCTTCCTTCCTTCCTTCCTTCCTTCCTTCCTTCCTTCCTTCCTTCCCTTCCCTTCCCTTCCCTTCCCTTCCCTTCCCTTCCCTTCCTCCCTTTTCTTTCTTTCTTTTTCTTCCTTTCTCTTCCTCTCTCCCTCCAGTTTAAATGTGTTGTAGTAACCCAAACACCAGAATTACATGATGGGGTAAATTGCCACCAAACCACAGAGAGTTAGCAAGGTTTTGCCTTTAGCCCAGTCCTGTGGAGTTATCCAGTCAACCAAATAACACTGATTTCCCCTTCTGTCTGGCCCTTGTTGGAAATGAACTTTGCCAACTCAATTCTGGCCTGAGGTCTGTTGCCTGCTTTTTTGAACGCTGGCTTATCCCAGTGGCTTTCTGACAAGTTAGAAATAGCAACAAATGGGAGTCCCTGCATTGGCTCCTGTCTGCGCTGCCGTTGGATCAAGTTCAGCTGTCTGAGAAGCAAATTGGAGTTTGGTGCCCCAGGCAATACAGCGAAAATACTCCAGCCTACTAGTTTGTTTCATCTTCAAAGCTCTGAACAAACACCAACTAATTAGAATGGTTTTTCCTCCTCCTTAGAAAAATGTAGCTTGCCCCTCCCTCCCTCCCACCCACAAAATAGGATGAAGATGAGTCTTGGCTGCAAATTATCTAGACGTCGGAAATGGCTTTATATGACATCATCTTGCAAAAGGTTGTTCAGGACACCCGGTAACCCCAGAGTGTAAGGTAGAGTTTTGCTGGAATTTGAAACCCATCCAAGCCTCTGCAGTTGAAAACATAGAGGCTGCCAACTCAACTGTGAGACTAAGTGCCTGATAGGATAGGATGGAGGGTCTGATCTTGAACTCTGAATACCTACATAGAAAAGTTTCTGCTGTAGGCTGTTAAGCTGAATCCATATCTTCCTTTGCTAGAAGTGATGGTCTGATTAGGAAGAACATTATTGGCATGTTTGCCTGTCTTCCTTCCTTCCTTCCTTCCTTCCTTCCTTCCTTCCTTCCTTCCTTCCTTCCTTCCTTCCTTCCCTCCTTCCCTCCCTCCCTCCCTCCCCCTTCCTTCCTTCCTTCCTTCCTTCCTTCCTTCCTTCCTTCCTTCCTTCCTTCCTTCCTTCCTTCCTTCCTTCCTTGTCTTTGCCTGCTTCCTATGGCCAAGAGAGAGTGAGAAGACAAGTTCATGTTCACAAAGCAATCAAAGCAGTGGTGGGTTTCACATTTTTTTACTACCAGTTCTGTGGGTGTGGCTTGGTGGGCGTGGCATGGCATGGCATAGCTTGGCTTGGTGGGTGTGGCTTGGCGGGTGTGGCAGGGGAAGGATACTGCAAAATCCCCATTTCCTCCCGATCAGCTGGGACTGGAGGCAGAGAATAGATGGGGACGGGGCCAGTCAAAATTTTTATTTCCGGTTCTCCGAACTACTCAAAATTTCCGCTACCAGTTCTCCAGAACCTGCTGAAATCCACCTCTGAATCAAAGGTGGGATTGGAATCATGGTGTCCTGTTTTCTAGCCTGCTGCCTTGACAACTACACCACCACTACACCAATCTGGCTCTTACTAATTATTATACGCTCACTTTTCTGGGGTACAACAGAACAATTTTTTTTTTGCGTGTACATGCTTTCATACATATGCATGAATGCATATGTAGAAGAGCTTTTCATACATCTATATATGTGTGGGGCATTTTTATATTTTCAGTAAACAATGAACATATTTTATTCTAACCTTCCATACATAATCTGTATCTGCAAGCAACTCATTCATAAGTCACAAGCAAGATTTAAATTTGTAACCAGAAGCACTTCCTCTAATTTGGGCATTGTGTGGCAGCTGTTTTTCATTAAAAACACATCCGGAAAGATTCTGATGATTTTCTGGCAAATTGAACTAGGAAAGCTCCATAACTTGTGAGATTTCATCATTTCCTGAACATATGAGTACCAAGAGGAAGATGTTGAACTATATCTCCCAGTATTCCATGCCATTGTCCAGGGGTGTCCAATCCTAGCAATTGTACCACCTGTGGATTTCAATTCCCAGAATTTCGCAGTCAACATTCTGGGAGTTGAAGTCCACAGGTCTTAAAAGTTGCCAAGGTTGGACATCTTTGCCATTGTCTATTCTGGTGAGTTGAGAAATGTGATTGAGTACCAACAACTGAAGAACTTCTGTATCGCAGACTTAGAAGCTGTGGTATCATCTTCAAGGATCCTCTGCACACACCTTTTGGTTTCATGAGATGTCATGCTCATCTTCCTTTATTTTACTACACCCCATATTAAGTGAGGGTGAAGAGATGACACAAATTTCTTTGAATGTTCTCTTATAGTCTCCCATAATATCTGCTCAGTGGTGGTATTTAGCCAGTTCTATCGGGGTCAGGCGCACCGGTAGTGGCGGCTGCGAGAGGCTCCTCCCACCGCCCAGACATCATCATGTTCCATTTTTGACGATCTGTGCTTGCGCGGAAGGTCCTGTGCATGCACGGAGATGGCATGTGCAAAAGAAGCAAGCAAGCGAGTGCACACGCTCACATTTGCAAACTGGTAGTGAAGGTAAGTGAATACGACCCCTGTATCTGCTACTAACCATAGTGACCCCAAAATGTTCAATGTGATATCATTATTCAAATCCCACCCTTTCCAGCTGGTCTTCCAAGACTGGACACTATATCATCTAGTTTTGGTGACTTCAAATGTTAGTCACTTCTGGAATCACCTACATTTCCATATATTTTAAAGTAATTCTGAGGGAAATAATAGGTATTGTTTTTAGATAATGACGTGTCATCTTCTGTTTAAGAAGTCTTAGAGATGCCACAATTCAGCAGTATCTTCAGTAGGATCAGTCAAAGCATCATAGAATTGTGAGAACTTAAAAGTTCTGAAAAACTCACTCTTTAGTCAGAGAATGTACACATTTTTGGGACATGTTCCTGATAAAACCATTTCTTCCCTGATGTCAGTAGAACTAAACATCATTTAACTTCTTTCTTATGGGTACTTATGGGCATCCATCTGAGACTAAACTTTTTTCAGATTTTGTTCTATGTTGAGGAGCAAACTGAGTTGACCCAGACTGATGATGATTTAAATAAAAGTATGTTAGTTTCTGTTTCTCTTTGTTGGGGGGGGGGGGAGAGATAGTTTCTGAATAAATTCAATCTGTGGTTGTAAATCAAGGACTACTTGTGTCCACCTACCCAGTTTTGTGGGTCTCTAACCTCCATCATTCATTCAGCTGTCATGGGAGGTGCCATATGGGGAACACAGTCATTCATGCCATCATGGATTAGAAAAGAGACTAGAACTCAATGTCTCCTGGGGATTGGCCCAAAGTCACCTGATCAACTTCCCTGCCTAAAATAGGACTAGAACTCAGGGTCTCCTAGTGATTCACCCAAAATCAACTAGCCAGCTTTCATGCCTAAGGTGATACAAGAATTCCCAATTTCCTGGTTTCTAACTTGATGCATTAATCACTAGATCAAACTGGATCCCTGTATTGAGCAGGGTGCTAAATCCGCTAGTCTAAATGGGCCTTTCCTCTCTGTGATTTGATTACCTTTAGATGCCCCAGGTTACCAGGTATGATTTTTGGAAGGACCATGCGACACCAGGATATCAGCTATTTTGCACTAAATTCTACAAACAAAGCAATCTGCAGAAATGCTGATACTCCCCTAAACCTGTTAGCAGGTTTGTTCTGACTTACTATATTTGTTTGATGGATACAAAGCCCAAGAAGTTCACTGTTCGTTAGCTGGGGCCTCCTAGGTATTGTGTGTGTTTTATCTTGTTCTCTCCTTATGTAAACCCTGGTTGAAAAACACAAAGCAAAATTGGGGTTGAAGTCCCAGTTGTGTCAATATGCTCCAATGATGTGGCAACACAAGCATGCAACGTTTGATTTGTCGGAGAGAAGAAAAGGATGGGCCTCAGGATTTGCAAGGCCTTGGCTTGACCAAGGGAGGCAGCTCTGTTGCCTGTTTGTGGAGGCAAGTCTACCCTGGGTGGCATTTTGGTCAATCTGCTTGCTTTTCCCAGGCTATTGATGCTGTTGCTGTCTCTTCCTGTGACAGAGCCAAACAAAGCTGTCAGAACTGTAACTGGGATTCCTCAGTCCATCATCACAGGTGGGGAAAAAAGGGGGAAGTCCCACGCAGGTAACGTGTGTTTGTATAGCAAAGACCTCTTGGAGAAACCTAATTTTGGTTCTTCTAACTGTTCATCATGCAAAATGCATGCAACGGTTAGAACAATTTTAAACTCAGGTTCTTTTTTGCTGCAGAGCATGTGGTAAATCAGTAATGATGTTTAATAATATTTAATAATGAAACAGGGACCTTGGAAAATTCCAGATATTTTCTACACATTGACAGGAATGTGTAGAAAATACTTATCAATCAAAGCTGGCTTAAGAAGAACTTGGATGAACCAAATATTGCAGTGAATGATTGATGGAGTAGCATGTGCTGTTTTTTTTAATTTGATTTATATGCCGCCCTTCTCCGGAGACTCAGGGCGGCTTACAGTGCATTAAGCAATAGCCTTCATACTTTTGCATATTTTATACAAAGTCAGCTTATTGCCCCCACAAACTGGGTCCTCAATTTACCTATTTTAGAAAGGATGGAAGGCTGAGTCAACCTTGAGCCTGGCAAGATTCGAACTTACTTTAATTG
Organism: Pituophis catenifer annectens; assembly: GCF_029215685.1. Classification (NCBI taxonomy): domain Eukaryota; kingdom Metazoa; phylum Chordata; class Lepidosauria; order Squamata; family Colubridae; genus Pituophis; species Pituophis catenifer. The sequence continues at coordinate 82,730,521 of NW_027256887.1, forward strand.
CAGACAGCTGGTGTTAAATTACAGTGCCTTTGTCTGCAGAGCTATCCAGGCTCTTTGGGTGAGTTTGGACTCTTTAGCTCAGTCAATGAACCACAGCTAAACAAACCATGATTTAGCCAAATGCTTTGTTTGTCCTATTTCAAATTTTCTAACTTGGTTTTGGAATTAGCTATGTTAATTGAGGATTGCAGGAGTCCTATACATCTGAAAAGAGTCCAGCTGTGAACAATTGCATTGTTACAGTTTTGCCAACAATCCATTCAGGTAGATTTTTATACTTTGTGTTTCCTGTGTATTAGGTTCATACTCTAATTTTTCTTCAGAATCTCAAGGAGTTCTTTGTTTCTTCTTCCGATTTTATCTATACAATCCTATGTAGTAGGTTAGACTGAGAAAGAGTGATTAGACCAAATCACCCAATAGTGGAATGGACTTGAAGTTGAATCTTGTTAGCCCTTATTTAATTTTTTTTTTTTTACGTGTACAGTAAATGTAAAATCATGTCTGAAGATCCTACTGGTTTTGTAGGGATGACACTTAGTAACTTGTAAAATAACATCTCAGGAAATCACTTCAGAGTGAGGTGAATTCAATGAAAAATGTATTATTAAATATTATACTTAATATTTATATTACTATTATACTTAATATACATAATAAATATATTAAATATGGTGCCATAGTTTCAGGGCAATTATTCATGCAGCTATTGGTTCTGGTTTGGGATTATTTTGGAGTGAACTTTTCTTTGTTGTACTTTGAGCCAGTGGTGAAATCCAATTTTTTTTACTACCGGTTTTGTGGGCATGGCTTGGTGGCCGTGGCAAAGGAAGGATACTGCAAAATCTCCATTCCCAATCCGCTCTGGGGCCAGCCAGAGGCGGTATTTGCCAGTTCTCTGAACTACTCAAAATTTCCGCTACCGGTTTTCCAGAAACTGCTGGATTTCACCCCTGCTTTGAGCGCATATATAATCAGTTAATTCTGATGAGCATAATGAAGAATAGCCAGATCCAAGAAATTTCTGGTTCTGAAACAACATTTGAAGCATCAACTGGCTGGGTCTTGGGGTGGCCTTCATGGCATTTGGATGACAGCTCCATCTTTGGCACGTGACGTAAAAACTTTTCTTTGACAGATGTTCACAGGTGAGGCTGTGAAGCAGATGTGACTGCCAGCAATCATTGATAGCCTTTAGAAGTGTTGCTTATTATGTAGGAAAGTGAGGCAGGGACAGCTTCTTAATTCTGAAAGACAAGAAAGAGTATGTGTTTGGGTGGGTGTGGACGTATCTGCTGAGCATAACAGTTCCATAGGAGTTGGTATTTTCTTTTATTAGACTGATATCCTCTCTTTCCTTAAGGGTATAAGTTAGTGGTGCATAGCATTATTTCTCTAGCACATTTTTATAACACCTTTTTTCTGAAGTCTAATTCTACTTTGCTTCTTACAACAGCCCTAAGAGGAATGCAGGAAAGAAAGGGCGTGTTGAGAGAGAAAGAATAAATTTACTTCCTTCATTTCATGGATTATATTTGGACCAGGATGTCCTGAGATCCAGTGTAGGTAGTCCTCGACTTACGACCACAATTGAGGGCAAAATTTCTACTGCTAAGCAAGACAGTTGTTAAGTGAGTTTTACAACCTTTTTTGCCACAGTTGTTAAGTGAAGCACTGCAGTTGTCAAGTTAGTAACATGGTTATTAAGTGAATCTGGGCTTTCTCATTGACTTCGCCTGTCAGAAGGCTGCAAAAGGTAATTGCATGACTCGGAGGCACTGCAGCTGTCACAAATATCAATCAGTTGTCAAATGTCCCAATTTTGATCATATAACCATGGGGATGGTCGTAAGTGTGAAAAACGACCACAAGTAAGTTTTTCCCAGTGCCATTGTAACTTTGAGCGGTCACTAAATGAACCATTGTAAGTCAAGGACTACCTGTCTCCAAACACATATTATAAAGCTTTTGGAAGTTGTTCTTTTATTTGCTTTGTAGCCACAAATCTCTGAATTGTTTCTTGGCTTGATGCCACAGGATGTCTGAATCTAATGGTTTTAAGTTCAAAAAAGTAAATTAACTTTTCCACCTGCCTACCTATAACTCTAAACAAGAATTTTTTTTACTGTATTTTTTTGTTTTGTTTTTAGTTTCTTTGTAGGTTTTCCCTTGCATGTAAGATTATCCACTCAAAATGTAGCATTTCAAGAATCCAAGAACTCATTTCAAGAGTTCATTGCAACTTGAATCCTTGCAAGCACTTTTTGATTCCAAACCCACCCCCCCACCCCAAAAAAACACACCTCTCTGTAGATAAGTCTGGAATGTGTAGGCTGTGTTAGGTTAGGGTGGCTTTAAAAAATAATAACAATAAAAGCTTTTTGTTATCAACACGAGCTGTAATGCATCAACTTTGGAAATACAACCTGTTCAAAATGTAACTAGAATAGAAAACAAGAATTTTGGATTTGCAGACACTGTTTCAGTTTGGAAGATTTTCGCCATCTTTTACTACCTTTCCCAGTGCAAACCTTAGTTTGCTGATGGGTGTGCCCTTTGCAAGGGGTTGGAAGGTAAGTGTAATTTAGAGCAATCCTATCAATTCAGAAAGAGGTCACTAGGCAGACGGAAGTCCCTCGCAGGTTATAAACCAGACAGTCTCTATAACGGAAGGTCAGAAGGTGAGTCCATTGTTTACTAACTGTAATTGTCTGGCTGGAGGTATGGTTGTTAGATGGATAGCATGAACCTCAGTTTCTCAGCAGAAGTCACGGTACAAAACATGTTCCCACTTGGAATCAACAAAATAAAAGCTAGGTATAGATAGGTTTATAAATTGGGGGGGGCTCTTTCTCAAGGGGGGGGGAATTATTATTGCTGCAATATACTGGTATTTGTCAGTATTCAACTAAGTGGGCAACATAGATGTATATGTGCCTTTGTCTTTTTCCTTTTCTAATACACATTTGTTTAAAAAATGTTTCGTTTAGCTTTCTCAGTTTTTGTAAGATTTATTTTTTCTTTTGGAGTTTGCGTTTTAACTTTCTGAACAAAATAAAAAAAATATTGAAAAAAGGAAATATAGATATAAAAGATTTTTCTTCTTTCTTTCTCTCCGACTTTTTAAAATTGTTAAAGTAATCGAATACAAAAGAAGGTAAGAAAGAGAATAAGATGAAACAAAATATAACTGCTAAATATAAAAGTTTTTAAAAGCATAGTGCAAAAGCTTTCTAGTAATGCAGTGTCTCCATTGCCTCTGTGTCCCCCAACCATTAGCCACAATTTAAATATTTATGTTTTACATTGAAGGTTAATTTGGGTTGTTGATTTCTGTTTCAGTCCTAGAAGCCGTATCTCAAATGTCTAAAGCTGCCTTTTCTTAATGTGTTGCATGCAGGTAGTCCTGCCCATTACGGTCGTACGTCGTGTTGGTCATAATGCGGATCATCATAAGGCAGATCTGATTTTATGATCTTTTAGCCGCAGAAGTTGTTAAGCGAATCCCACAGTCATTAAGTGAATCCATTGTCCGCTATGGGGTATTTTTTGCAAAAACTGGAAGTAAAGGCCAGTTTTCAGCAAAAATGAAAATCGCGGTTGCATAACTGTGGGATGCTGCCAAGAGCTGTAAATGTGGGCTGGTTGCCAGGTGCCCAAAATGAAGTCATGTGACTGAGAGAGGGCAGTTGTTGGAATGTTGTAACCGTGTCATAAGTTGGCAGCTGTATAAGGGAGCCATTTCTGCTTGGATTTGGTTAAACTTCTTTTGTGAATATATATACAGGTAGTCCTTGAATTATGACCACAACTGAGCCCCAAATTTTTGTTGCTAAGCGAGACAGTTAAATGAGTTTTATTCCATTATGCGACATTTCTTGCCATGGTTGGTAAGTTGGTGAGTTAGTAACGGAGTTGTTACGTGAATCTGGCTTCCCCATTAACTGCTTAGGTCTCAAAATGTGATCACATTTCTAAAATGTATTCAAATCTCTCACCAAACTGTTGGAAGTGTGGGGAGATTGGCACCTATTTCCACCTGTGGTGGACCTGTTCCAGGACGACTGAATTCTGGAAAATCATACAGGCATGGATTATGGAAATCACAGGTTATAACCTAATTCTGAAACCAGAGTACTATCTATTGAGCATTAGGCCAGACAACATAGGCACAAATATATGGTGTCTGTGTGTATTTATCACCACATCAGCAAGAATATCTTTTGCCCAACATTGGAAGGGGAAAGACCTGCCGGCTGAAGATTTGATTTTGGAGAAAATTTTGGATTATGCGGAAGCCGACAGATTGACTAAAGCATTGAGAGATCAAAAGGACTCCGTATATTTCCAATGTTGGGACAAATGGTATGTTTGGTTGAACAACAGACGCCCAAAAAGTCAAGTATAACCAGGATTTTGTTTAATATATGTTAAATCTGACTGAAGCCTACATACCGTAGAAAGTGTAAATATCATGTAAAGTTCCTGTCGCACTCATTTGTCTGACTATTTCTTCTTTTTTTTGATGTATTGTTTTAAATAAATAAAATTAAAAAAAAATGTGATCACATGACCCCAGAACATTGCAACCGGCATAAATACATGCCAGTTGCCAAGTGTCTGAATTTTCATCATATGACCCTGGGGATGCTGTAACAGTTGTAAGTGTGAAAAGTGGTTATTAATCACTTTTTCAAATGCGGTTGTAACTTTGAGTGGTCATTAAATGAATGGTTGTAAGTAGAAGACTATCTATACTGACAATTTGGCCATTGCAGCACATTCTCCAATTTTAGTCTGATATTGTTGGCAAAGTTTTTTTTTTTTCTCTCTCTCTCTTTCTGAACTTCAAAATGAATTCATTTTCTCTTTAAAATACCGAAGAAGAGCTGGGGGCTATTTAATAGGCATAGTGCTGAGTGCTTAATTGTGTCAACAGTTATTCACACATTAGCACTACCTCTTCCTTTAGGTTTGCACAGCACTGATTTGTTAAAATAAGTTGATCATATTTCTCATAAATAAAATTAGCTTTGGGCAAAGTAAGCACTTGATGGGTGGGGAGAAATTAAATGGTGGATAGTTATAGAGTTTGTTCACTTTCTAAATCTGTTAACTGAAAAATGTGTGAAAATGTTTGGATGTGAGTGAGCACTTGTGTCTGATTTAAGGACATAGTAGACAACAACTCTATTTGCAAAATTATAATAACAGCAGCAGTTAAATGGGGTAGAATAAATTCTATTATTTTTCATGTTGATTTTTTTGGGGGGAGGAAATACTTAGCTGCACTATTAGAAAATATTTTATGCTGCCGTGGTTTTCCCCCCCGTTAAATGGAGAAGGAATGCCAAATGAAATATGATATAGCTGTGGCCACTTTGTCAAGGGCAATCAATTTATTTATTTATTTATTTATTTATTTATTTATTTATTTATTTATTTATTTATTTATTTATTTATTATTGTGATTTATATGCCGCCATTCTCCCGAGGGACTCAGGGCGGCTTACAAAAACAATATCCAATACAAATCACAATAAAATTAAAATCAACAACCCAATTAAAACAATTTAAAATTATAACAATGTACACCCATAACGGATCAGTTAAGTTGACGAAAGAGCCACGTCTTCAACTCACGATGGAAGGAAAGGAGGTCGGGGGCTGTCCTGAGCTCGGTGGGCAAATCATTCCAGAGGGTCGGGGCTCCCACAGAGAACGCTCTCCTCCTGGGGGCTGTCAGCCGACATTGTTTGGCTGAAGGCACCCTGAGGAGGCCCACTCTGTGAGAGCGCACGGGACGGTGGGAGAGCAGCTGGAAATGGTCCTGCAAGTACCCCGGGCCTAAGCCATGAAGGGCTTTATAGGTAAGCATCAGCACCTTGAAACGAATCCGGAACGCCACTGGCAGCCAGTGCAGCTCACACAGGAGAGGTGTTACACGGGAGTATCGAGAGGCCCCGTAATTACCCGCGCAGCCGCATTCTGGACTAGCTGGAGCCTCCGGATGCATCCAAAGGGCAGCCCTATGTAGAGGGTGTTACAGTAGTCCAACCTAGAGGTAACGAGGGTGTGAGTGACCATGGCAAGGGCATCCCGGTCTAGAAAAGGGCGCAACTGGCGCACAAGACGCACCTGTGCAAAGGCCCCCCTGGTTATGGCCGTCAGATTGTCATCCAAGGACAGCCGAGAATCCAGGAGGACGCCCAGATTGCGAACCCTATCGGAGGGAGTGATCTGGATTCATCTTCAATTGGTTGCCCTTTGTTTCCAATGCATCAGCCAAGACTCAAATCCCATCAATCGTATTGGGAAAGGCAGGCAACCAACTTAATCCATTTCCAGCCCTCTGTGGGTTTCCTGCACAATGATTATATGAAATTTGGAAAGGAATCCTAGAAAGTGTAGGTCTGCTTGTTTTGGGGCCCAACTGGCTATTTCAAAGAGATCACGAGGAGATCATTAGCAGGAATGTAGTTGTCCGTCTGCTGGTTCTCTGGGGGGTGCCGTTCCTGGAAAACAATATTTGAGATGAGAAAGTTGGAGACTGAAGAAGACAATGGAGAACAGACCTCCTGCTGCCAGTTAGGATGGGTAGTATCCTGAGTCTGAGGCAATTCCATAGAAGAAGCATCATGGGAGAACAAGTAAGGACAGACTGTGGGTCAAGATTAGAAGACTGACTTCTAATTCAAGGCTGCTGAGGGATCCTTTGAAAGCTCACTTGCAAGGAGGAATGGTAGAATGTAGATGGAGCTGTTGTGGCTCCGACCCCCGAGCCCATCTTATCGGAGGAAGAAGGCTCCGAACATGAAGGAGAGGAGCTGGCCAGGCCTCCCTCTCCAGGCCCCTCCTCTCTGGCAATGCCTCAGGTGTCTGCCGAGGGAGAGGAGATTGACCAGGAGCCAGGTGTCTCCGATGACAGCGATGAGGGTGATAAGTCGTTCCTGGATCCACGCCAACGAAGGCGAGATAAACGTTTGCAGCAGATGAGGAGGCGTGCCAGGGATTAAAAACTGAGTCACTGGACCACACCCACAGGCTATATAAGAGAGTGTGGTGGCCATTTAGACTCTGTGACGGACAAAGCTAACTTCTGGCTAGTCACTTTGTACAACGCCTGAATCTGCTGAAGGTTTCATATTTGAGCTGGACTGTTTTGAAAACTGTGTGTATTCGTTGGTGTTATCTGGTGGAGGAACACTCCCTCTTCTTGTAGTAAAGCACTTGGCAGACGGTTATCGTATTGCTGCCAAGTTCCTGATAACGAACCTTGTGTGTGCCGAGTACTTCTTTAACCCCCGGCTGGCTGTTTGTGTGTGTGTGGGGACGGGGACAGAACAGGAGCATCCAGGGAGAATGGTCAGTTGTAGATGGAGCATCCAGGAAGAATAGTAGGCTGTAGATGGAGCATCCAAAAGGAATGGTCGGTTGTAGATGGAGCAGCCAATTCTCTATATGAAGGAGCAAGGCCTAGAGGTGGAGCTCTCACCTCACAATCTGGAGGCTGTGAGTTCGATCCTATGTAGAGGCAGATATTTCTCTCTCTCTGGGCACGTTGAGAATATATCTGCTGAATATAACTCCGCATTGGTGACAGGAAGGGTATCCGGCCAGTAAACACTCCATTCAGTTGTCCAGACTCCATCCTGCAAGGAATTATGGGTCATTAAAAGACACACACATACACACACACACACAGAAGGTTGCACACATACTAATTGAATCTTTCAGTATACACACACACACATCCATCCATAATTAGGCAGCCCAAAAGGTTTTGTCTCCCTAAAGGCAAGAGCAGAATTTCCCACTCACCCCATTTAATGCAACCCTTCCCTGGAAGGAACACCATCTATACTTATCTTCCGGACAGCTGTCCTACAGGCTTTCTGGTCTGCATTTATCAGAGGCTCCAGATACTTTCTAAGTATCAAGCTAGATTAGAATCTTTATTGCACACTCGAATGGAGACACTTACCACAGTTAATTGACTTCTGCTGACCTGAAGATGCAGCTTTTTCTTATATCCACTGCAGTTTTTTTTAATCTGGCATTTCTTCATCCCATTCTTCTCACTGCTTAATGGATATATTTTGCTTTGTGCTTTTCAATTTTGTTGCTGGGTTGGTTGTTGGCATGGCATTTATGACGGTTGCAGAGTTCCAGGGTCATGTGATTATCATTGGTGACCTTTCCAGCTGGCTTGTGACAAGTAAACTCAATGGGGAAGGCTGGATTCGCTTAAGGACCATTTAACAACTGCAGTGATTCACTTAACAACAGGGGTTAAAAAAGATTGTAAAATTGGGCACAGCAACTACCTTGCTTAGCAATAGAAATTCTGGTCTCAATTGTGGTCATATGGCAAGGACTACCTGTATCTCCTTAGCAACCATAATCCAATAGACCAATCAGAAGCCCCTTTTCTCTCCATTTCTCTCTCATAGTTAAAATCCAACTGCAGACCCACTTTTTCTGTATACGTCTAATCTCCCTTGTGTGAGTTTGAAACAACAATTAACTTTCATATAATTTCTTAATACAGGCCACTGCTATTCTGTTTTACATGCTATTATTCCACCAGCATCACTTGGAAATAATAATCTTTTTGATGGTTTGTTATGGAATTCAAATTATTCTTATTTCCTTTCTCCTTTATTATTATTTTTTTTTCCTAGTAGGCTGTTCTCTCAAATTAGCTGGAAGGTTATGCCTATTTCTTTTAATACAAATAAGCCAGAACTTGCTCAAAACACGATGCATTCACATATTATTGCTTCTTCACTAATTATCCAGAGTATTTGTTTAGTAGAAGTGCACTTTCAAGTGGGGGTTGAGTTGGTAACAGTCAGATTGTAGCATAACTAAGAATTATAAAAAGAAAGGAAAAAAAAATATGTCAAGTCTCTGACTGTGAAAATTAAAGTTGAGCTGAGAATATGTACTAGGGGGCATTATATTATGCATTTTTGTGCTACAGAGGATATCAAAGGGAAAAGAAGGGTACGATGGGGGCTAAAATTTTCAAGAGCATACTGTCGCTGCTTTCACCTTGTTTTAAGAGAAGATTTAGCATTAAAATGGACTTGGACCGTCCTTAAAATGCACCATGGAACAGCTATGGCTCTACGTTCAGCTGATTGTTGAGGATTGTAGAATCAAATACAGGTAGGTAGTCCTTGACGTACAACAGTTCATTTAGTGACCATTCAAAGTTACAATAACACTGAAAAAGTGACTTGTTTTTCAAACTTACAACTGTTGCATCCCAGTGGTGGGTTGCCCCTGATTTGCACAGGAGCGACACACTGTCAGGACACACTAACCTATAATTCACTTTGTTGGACAAGCTTCTCTGACATCCTAACTCTAATACCCAAAGCTGAATCTGACAGTCCTGTTTTACTGGGCCTAACTTTTAATTAAGGGTAGAAAACAAATCCCTCAAAGAAATAGATAAACAGCATTTGGATGATTGTGGTCATCCGGGTACGTCTTCCGGGTGCGATTCAAGGTATTGGTTACCACCTTTAAAGCGCTCCATGGCACAGGACCCGGGTACCTTCAAGACCGTCTTCTGCCACCAATAGCCTCCCACCGACCAGTCCGTTCCCACAGAGAGGGTCTCCTCAGGGTGCCATCAGCCAAGTTATGTCGGCTGGCGACACCCAGGGGGAGGGCCTTCTCTGTGGGAGCCCCAACCCTGTGGAATGAACTGCCCCCGGAAATACGTAAGATCTCCGACCTCCGGGTGTTCCGCTGCGCACTGAAGACCCTGTTGTTCCGCCAGGCTGGGCTATCAACACAATAGTTTTAAATTGGGGTATTTTAATTTTTGGGGTTTTAAATCGGCCAAATCTATTTAATTATTTTAATTTTTAATTATTGTTGTGTCTTGTGTTTTTAAATTGGCTGTACACTGCCCTGAGTCCTTCGGGAGAAGGGCGGTATAGAAATAAAATTATTATTATTATTATTATTATTATTATTATTATTATTATTATTATTATTATTGTCAAAATAATTCTTAGACAAGAAATGACTAAGAGCTTATCTTACACTAGGCCTACATGTTACATAGGAGTTAGGTCTAGGATGGGGGTCGGCGACCTTAAACAAAGAGCTATTTGGACCTGTTTCCCACAGAAAAGAAAACACCGGGAGCCACAAAACCCTTTGGACATCTAAAATGAAGATAACACTGCATCTATCATTTTTTACCTTTATGCTATGTATAAAAAAAAAAACTATAGTGTGTTGTATTTATGAAATCAATGACTTGCTACAGAGAAAACACATTTTTATTTCTGCATGCAAGAAAAACATTTTGAATTCCAAAAAAAAAAAAAAATGGGTCAAAAAGCTCAATAAATCACGTGCCGGCGGGTGTCGCACATTGGCGGTTGTGATGCATATTTTGAGCGATAGGGAGCCGCAGCAGAGGGATGAAAGAGCCACATGTGGCTCCAGAGCCACGGGTTGCAAATCCCTGGCCAAGGATCTCCAACAGTTTCATTGGTATAAAAAAAGTTGGATGGAAGAATGCCAGGTGAAGACAAAAAAAGTGGGATTTTTTTGGTCTAATTCTTCACCCAATTTTGCTTTCATCACAGAAACCTCACAACCGTAGTTTTGCTCTAACTTCCCTCAGCATGATGTACTGATATAGGTAGTCCTCAACTTGTGACCGTTCATTTAGCGGCCATTCAAAATTGTCAACATCTCTGAAAGAAGTGACTTAACAACAACTGGTCCTTACCCTTAAAAACGTCACAGCATCCTCATCGTCATGTGATCAAAATTTGGGTGCTTGGCAACCAGTATGCATTTACAACAGTTGCGGTGTCCTAGGGTCATGTGATCACATCTGAGACCTTTCCAACTGGTTTCCAACAGGTAAAGTCCGTGGATTTGCTTAAGGACTGCATGATTCATTTAACAACTGAAGTGATTTGCCTAGCAGTGGAAATTCTGATCCCAATTGTGGTCGTAAGTTGAGGATTACCTGTGGTGCATTGTCCAGTTAGTGGCTATGAGATTCTGGGACATCAGGAGGGGCAAAATTCTTGTAAACTATAGGTTAGTTGAAGAAGAGCTGTAGACATCAAAAGAACGTAGCTTGAATGTCTCTGGCCAGTTCTTCCTCATAAGTAACCTTTCCTAATATTTCATTGAACCTTAAATGCTTTAGTGAGTCAGTTCTAACTGACTGGGTTTTTATTTTATTTATTTTTTTATTTTATTTCGAATTTATATACCGCACCTTCTCCCAAGGGACTCAGGGCGGTGTACAGCCAGATAAAAACATACAATACAAACATTAAAAACAATTAAAAGAATATATATTAATTTGGCCCCAGTTTAAAATGACAAACCAATTAAAAATTAAAAATTAAAAAATATGTTAAGCCAGCCCGGCTTGTTGAAAAAAGAAAGTTTTAAGGGCACGGCGGAAGGCACCGAGGTCTTGGATTCTCCTTATCTCTGGGGGCAGCTGGTTCCATAGGGTAGGTGCCCCCACAGAGAAGGCCCTCCCCCTGGGGGTCACCAGCCTACATTGATTGGCTGATGGCACCCCGAGGAGGCCCTCTCTGTGGGAGCGCACGGGTCAATGGGAGGTTGTCAGTAGCAGCAGGCGGTCTCGAAGATAACTAGGTCCTATGCCATGGAGCGCTTTAAAGGTGGTAACCAACACCTTGAAGCACACCCGGAAGACCACTGGGAGCCAGTGCAGCTCGCGCAGGAGCGGTGTTATGTGGGAGCGCCATGCAGCTCCCGTAATTACCCGCGCGGCTGCATTCTGGATCAGTTGGAGCCTCCGGGTGCTCTTCAAGGGGAGCCCCATGTAGAGGGTTCATACCTCACACTGAACTTTACACCAGAGAAACCACATTATACTGTGATGGGTGCACCTAGCTGGTGTGTCATTTGGGAATTAATAAATGATGGCAAAAACCTGACCCAGGCAGGATTAAAACATATTAAAGTCCTGGAAAAAGAAATAAGCAAATGAAGTAAACAGGACTATTTTTCCTCTCTTAATTCATCCATTTCTGGATGAATTGGACTCTGAACATTGGGTGCTCTTGATGCATTGGGAAACATCTTGATACATTGGGAAAGAAATAGCAATAACACTGAGACTTATATACCGCTTCATAGTGCTCTATAGCCCTCTCTAAGCGGTTTACAGAGTCAGCTCTAAAATGAGCCTGAGCAGAAGGGGGAAAAAAAAATAGACTAAAGATAAATAAAAATGTGTGGTCCTTCAAAAGTTGTAATCATCTACAGTCTGCTTGTACAGTTTATCCTGATAATTTCAGTGATTCCCTTCTCCATTGCACGCAAGTGTGCGAGCACACACCCAGTCTGTCGGAGTAGATAAAACGACTCTGTGTGTCTAACATGATCAGGCCCGGGGAAACAGGAGTGGAACATGGACATCTGTTTAACAATTCCCTTTTGTTGGGAGGATCATAGAGACCCCTGTTGTCTGACTGTTGCACTCAATCAAAATGAATAAGGCGCTCATATTTTTTGAAAGTGGGGTGGGAGAGAGAGAGAGAGAGAGAGAGAGAGAGAAAGGAACAAAGAGGACGGAAGACAACTTTAAGTATTTGCTTACACTTTTCTGTTTTAATTTCGGCAGCCTGATAATGAGGGGAATCCCTCAGGCTTGAGGGGGGGAAGGGAGGGGGTGTTGGGGGGGGGGAGCAAGAAGCCGGAGTTTTCAGGAAGAGTAAAGGAAGTGTTTTGTTCTCTGTCCATGGTGCGGCCCGAGAGAGCTGAAAGCAGTCAGAACCAATTGCAGCTCACTTAGCAAAGTCTTCATTAGCGTTTGCCACACATGTTTACCAGATGTGTTGGACTTGCGGGGTGGCGGGGGGGGGGGGAGAGGAGGAAGGGGGCATGCAAGGAACAGGCTAACATGCTTAAATCTAATAATCTGTCCTTTGTTTTCAAAGCTATTGTGTTGGGGAGGGCAGAAATGGGCAGGGGGTGTGGTGTGTCCCTGGCCACATTTTTTTTGGTGCAGTCAATCCTCGGTTGAGTGAATGGAATGCCTTGTCTTTTGTTGGTTCCTAAGGAAACACATGTGCGCACTCACACACACATGGTATCCCAGCCCGAGTGAAAGGATATTTTTATAGCTATCAGTAACCTATTCTCCTGCTGTAAATAATAATAATAATAATAATAAAGCAGTATTATGGGGGATTTAGGAAATGAGCCCTGTGCTGCCCCTGGTGGCTGTTTTGGGGTGGTGCATTGCAATTTGCTGATCATCAATTTAGGGACAGGGCTGTTGGGTCAGGTTATGCTGGAAGAAAGATAGGAAAAAAGTCATTGCTGTTGTTTTGATCAAGAAAAGCAGATAAATTAGATAGTTTGTCCACCAACCTTTCTTTTTTTAAAAAAAAAAATCTCATTTTTAATCAAAACTTTACCTTTCTTTAGTGGAGGTTAAAATTTATCCTCTAAACCGAAAGTCTGAAATAATTTTGAATTTCATTTTTAATGAAATTCATTTTCCGGAGATACGGAGGATCCCGGATTTACGCACTTTCCGCCGTGCCCTCAAGACCTTTTTATTTCAACAGGCTGGCCTGGCCTAACTTGCCTTTTAATCGTAAATTTTAAATTTGTTTTAAAACATTAGGGGTGTTTTAATTTGTTTTGGGCCAAATTATTTAATGGGTTTTTATATTGTCTTTTAAATTTTGTAGTTTGTGTGTTTTATCTTTTTGGCTGTTCACCGCCCTGAGTCCTTCGGGAGTAGGGCGGTATAGGAATCCAAAAATAAAATAAAATAAGAGGGATTCCCCAATAGTTTCAGACCGGTAGATCTTAGTATCCCAAAGTTCTCATCCAGAATAATTGCTGGGGATAGTCAGTCAAATAGTTTTCTTTAAAATTATCAGTGTGTGAACCCCCAAGTAAGAGCAGATATGACCAACACATTTGCAAATTCAACTTAAGATGCTGGTTGATGCTTGTTTCGATTCTATTTTAAAAGCCTTGATGGTACAGAATTACAGATTCTCACAGATTATTTCTTCCCACATGTATCAGCCAAAGCCTTGAGGCCATCCTTTGAGGTATCCCTGTGAAAAGAACCTACCACATCTGATTTGCAAAAAGCTTGTAAATTACAAGAGACGTAGAGAACTACCGTATTCAAATTGCATCTCTAACTGGATCTGGTCACCCCACTCTTATGGCCTGCTGGAATTGCCCATCTTCTTGGCACTTTCTTTTAGAATATTCAATAATTGTTGAAGGTCTCCAATTATGATGGGGTTGATGTTCAAGACAGCGAACTATTCCACTAGTCCTTTGTGCTGCTTGAATCATCAACTAGCTCTTGTTAAATTATAAACAAATACAGTATGGTAATGATACATAATAACAGAATAACAGAGTTGGAAGGGACTTTAGAGATCTTCTAGTCCAACCTCAAGCAAGAGATCCTACATCATTTCAGACAAATGGTTGTTCAATCTCTTCTTAAAAATTACCGGTGATGGATCATTCACAACTTCTGGAGGCAAGTGGTTCCACTGATTAATTGTTCTAACTGTCAGGAAATTTCTCCTTATTTCTAGGTTGCTTCTCTCTTTGATTAGTTTCCATCCGTTGCTTCTTGTCCTGCCTTCAGGTGTTTTGGAGAATAGGTTGACCCCCTCTTCATTGTGGCAACCCCTGAGATATTGGAACACTGCTATCATGTCTCCCCTAGTCCTTCTTTTCATTAAATTAAAAGGTAACGGTAAAGGTTCCCCTCGTATATGTGTGCTAGTCATTCCCGACTCTAGGGGGCAGTGCTCATCCATTTCAAAACCGAAGTCTCAGTGCTGTCCAAAGATGCCTCCATCGTCATGTGGCCGGCATGACTAAATGCCAAAGGCGCACAGAACGCTGTAACCTTCCCACCAAAGGTGGTCCCTATTTTTCTCCTTGCATTTTTTACGTGCTTTCGAACTGCTAGGTTGGCAGAAACTGGGACAAGTAATGGGAGCTCACCCCGTTACATGGCACTAGGGATTCGAACTGCTGAACTGCCGACCTTTCCATCAACAAGCTCAGCTCTTAGCCACTGAGCCACTGCATCCCCTTCATTAAACAAGACATACCCAATTCCTGCAACCTTTCTTCATATGTTTTAGCCTCCAGTTTCCTAATCATCTTTGTTGCTCTTCTCTGCACTCATTCTAGAGTCTTAACATCTTTTTTATATTGTGGCTACCAAAATTGGATACAGTATTCCAAGTGTGGCCTTACCAAGGCATTATAAAGTATACTACCACTTGGTAGTGATCTTGGTTCTACAAAGTCTTCCCCTAACTTAATATACTATCAGAACTGATTGACAGTCAGAGAAGATTACACACGGGGACTCTATGTTATGCCTTCTTCTCCCCAATCAGTACATATTTTCCATTGATTCTGAAGTTTGTTGAATCCTTAACTTGATAAATATCCTTGTGGGTTTGACCTTGAGCTGTCAGACTAAGCAGAGATGAACTTAGAGGAAATTTGTCAGTCTAATGAAGTCAATTTAATCCCTGCAATTTCAAATATTAGGCTGACTTCCCTTTCAGCAGACGCTGAATTGGTTTTAAAGTTGCTGAAATAGATGTGTACTGCTAATTAATGTATGTGTTGAATCATAATTATGTCATCCTGAGGGATTTACAAAATAGAATTTAGTTAAAATTTGATTCGGTCTTCAATCATTCACAGGAGGCACACAAATTATCATCATTTAGTGCTCTCTGATTTCAGTTCTGAAGATAATCTGAGGTGGGGTGGGGGGGAGGCAAGGCATTTTTGTTATTGCTCTTCTCTCCAGTGGGTGGCGCAGTGGCTGAGATGCTAGGTTTCTCAGCTGGAAAGCCAGCAGCCCAGGTTCAAGACCCAAGTGCCATGTGATGGCATGAGCTCCCATCCTCACCCCAACTCCTGCTTACCTAGCAATTTGAAAGCATACAAATGTGAGTAGATAAATAGGTACCACTTCAATGGGGAAGGTAACAGCACTCTGTGATGTCATGCTGACCACATGACCACAGAAATCTCTTCGGATAGTGCTGGCTCAATGGCCTTGAAACGAAAATGCGTACTACCCACTATAGTCAGCAACAACTATTGGAGTAACATCTGCAGGGAGTCCTTTACCTTTTTCTTAACCTTCTCTCCAGGACAGTTTACTATCCTCTATTTGCCACATTTTATTAGCATGGTAGTTTGGAGAGACAGTTTGTTGTAGCAGTTAAGGCAAAAGGCTCAAATTCGGGAGATCATGCATTCTATTCTCACTTTAGGGATGAAGCTAGCTGCCAGTCTCTCTCTCTCTCTCTCTCTCTCTCTGTCTCTCTCTCTCTCTCTCTCTCTCTCTCTCTCTCTTTCTCATAAGGGATGCGGTGGCTCAGTGGCTAAGATGCTTAGCTTGTCGATCGAAAGGTCGGCAGTTCAGCGGTTCAAATCCTTAGTGCCGCGTAACGGGGTGAGCTCCCGTTACTTGTCCCAGTTTCTGCCAACCTAGCAGTTCGAAAGCAGGTAAAATATGCAAGTAGAAAAATAGGAACCACTTTTGGTGGGAAGGTAACAGCGTCCTTTGGCATTTAGTCATGCCAGCCACATGACCACAGAGATGTCTTCGGACAATGCTGGCTCTTCGGCTTTGAAACGGAGATGAGCACCGCCCCCTAGAGTTGGGAACGACTAGCACATATGTACGAGGGGAACCTTTACCTTTACCTCTCTCTCTCAGCCCTAGGAAGAAGACGTTGTAGGGGCAAGCAACTTCCAGAAATGTTGCAAAGGGCCAATTCCAGGCAGCTGCCAGGAATTAACAATGACACAATGGCAGCCCCACTCCTCCCAAGTACAGGTAGTCCTCGACTTAACAACCATTCATTTAGTGATTGTTTGAAGTTACAATGGCACTGAAAAAAGTAACTTATGACTGTTTTTCACATTTACAACCATTGCAGCATCGGCCTAGTCACATGATCAAAATCCGGACACTTGCCAATGGGCAAGTATTTATGACAGTTGCATTGTCCCAGGGTTACGTGATCACCTCCTGATAAGCAAAGTCAAGGGGAAAGCCAGAGTCATTTAACAACCATGTTGCTAACTTAAGAACTGCAGTGATTCACTTAACAACTGTAAGCAAGAAAGATTGCAAAATGGGCCATAACTCATTTAACAACTGTCTTGCTTAGCAGTGGAAAATTTGGGCTTAGTTGTGGTTGTAAATCAAGGATTACCTATACCATACCTGGAATTTCATGCTAAAGTCTGTGAAAAGTAGGAAAAGGCATATGAACGGCAGATGAACTGTACTTGGGGAAATTTGCTGTTGTGTGTTCTTAATCTTTCATTCGTTCACTGCTGTGGCTCTATATAGTCCTCTACCCAGTTGTTTTTTCTGGTTGATCACCCTGGTCTGCCTTTTCTCCCCAAATCTTTGTCTTATCAAAGAGTTGCACATGGAAAGGAAATGCAGAATTGAGAACTTGTGGTTTGCTATTGAACCTTTTAAGGTTTAGCTAGATAAGATTTGTTCCTCTAGCGATGGCATTTTCAACCTGCACTATAAGCCGTGTTCCTTTCCTTTATCTAGCTATTTAGCCAATGGATGATAGCTAAGCCGCTGGGTACGATAACAATCCTGTTCTGAGGTTATAGTTGAAAAAAGTATAGAAGCCCAATTTGTAATTTTGAAAATACACTGTGGGCACCCTTTCAAGATGGCTGCTAGGAAGGGCGTGGCATTTATTTGGGCAAAGAGCCATCACAAACTCTTTAAACCACCTCCATTTGTCTTGTTAATCAGGTGGGGTAAATGCCACCTCTGGCAAATGCCAAAGAAAATTTCCAGCCAGCGCACTGGGATTTACCTGTGTTACACTGGTATGAAAGAACTTCAAGAAAAACAGATGAGGCCACATGAGTTTTCTTCAGATCTACTGCCTTTCAGTTCCTATAATCAAGGGCCCAGACAACATAGATAATGGATTTCAATTCCCATAACTCTGAATCATGATGATCCTGGACCATATGAATAATGGGTATTGCAGTTCTTGAGGGCATCAGAAACAGTTCATCGGTTGGGTACCACTTCAGGAAATATTGTTACCATATTCTGATGTAACGCTGATAAGTTAACAGAAAAGTTGTATGAATAGGATGTTGTATTTAAGTTAAAACTTCAAGGCACAGATTGATTTGTAGCCAGTCTCTTTCCTTATTTCCCTTTTTCTTAATAGTTTTCAGAATTTTAATATTGGACATAGATCAAGTGCAAAACAACCCGGGACAAACTGTGTATAAACACTTTTTAAAAAGTCTTCCTACTCCATTGTATAGCAATGGGGTGTTAATGTGGTTTTTGTATGGCCTGTTTCCTTCCTTCCTTTGTTCCTCATTGGAGCCGTTACACACTGCTAAGCATACCTTGAGAAATCTAAGAAGTTGATTGTGTATAGCACCCAAATCTAGAAGACTTAGGCCACAAACGTATTCTGCATTTAAAAACATATTTCAACTTCATCATGTTGATCAACATACATTGTATGTCTTCAAAACCAGAGTATATCTAATCTTGCTTAAGAGATCCATTCCTTTCTGAATTCCAATATCACATAACTGGATCTGCAGCTGTCCTACACAATTGATCAGGGAGGAAAATGGTTATTCTCTGAAGTGTGTGACACAGTGTTCACTTTGCGTCTGTACCAAGAAAACATCTAAAACGCCTATGTGAAGGAAAAAATGCACGTAGAAAAGGGGAGAGAGAAAATATGTTTGAAATTACATACGTTTTGAGGAAAAACAATAACAGCTTTAGTTCAATTAGAAGAAAATTGGGAAAAGAGACTTGGGAATGAATGTGGTGATTGGAGATCCAGCATGTGATCCATTGCATTTCTTCTGTTTTCTTGTCTCAAATATTCTTCCTCACCTACAGTATCTTTTTGTTGCCTGTCTGTCTTTTTATCTGAAGATTATATTTCTGTCCTTAGAGAATGGGCCAAACATCTGGTTAAATTCCACCACAATATATCTATGCATAGGCATAGATGCATCAAAACAATTTTCCAGGGTGGAACTCCTAACTTTTGAACTGACCTTATGGATGCCTTGTGTGGTGCCTGATCTAAAATAACAATTTCCAGAGAAATAGAGAGATGGATGTTTGCAGCAGATGCTAACTACATGTTGGGATAACCTTTCCAGGGGAAAGGTCCCCAGCAGGAAGTTGCACAGAAGCTGCAGAGGGGAATGCAAACTTTAAATAAGCTCAGGACATCCCCCTCACTCCACTTTCATATATTGCTGGGACAGATTCAGCTGCATTCCTAGAAAGCACCACCTTGGTTTTATGTGTGATTTGTAGCTTAAGAGTCTGAGTCTAGGCTTTTTCTCTCTCTCTCCCAAATAAAATGAAGGTTCAGTTGAGTATTTTTTTTTTAATTACATTTGTTACAGCCAACGTTCCAAGGGGTTGTGCTTATAGAGGCGTTCCTACATGTAATTACAGATTAGTCAAAGCAGGAAGGGACCTTGTAGGTCATCTAGTCCAACCCCCCGCCCAAGCAGGAGACCCTACGCCATTTCTGACAGATGGCAGTCTAGTCTTTTCTTGAAAGCTTCCAGTGATGAAGTTCCCACAACCTCCGAAGGCAACTTCTGTTCCATGGGTTGATTGTTCTCACTATCAGAAAATTCCTCCTTATTTCTAGGTTGAATCTCTCCTTGGTCAGTTTCCATCCATTATTCCTTGTCTGGACTTCAGGTGCTTTGGAAAATAAGTTGACCCCTGTCCTCCTCTCTGTGACAGCCCTTCAATTAGTCCTTGACTTATGACCACAACTGAGCTCAAAATTTCTGTTGCTAAGTGAGACAGTTGTTAAGTGATTCCACCCCACCTATTTTATGTTCTTTCTTGCCATAGTTGATAAGTGAATCACTGCAGTTGTTAGGTTAGTAACACAGTTGTTCAGTGAATCTGGCTTCCCCATTGACTTTGCTTGTCAGAAGGTTACGAAATGTGATTTTACATGATCCCGGGACAGTGCAACCGCCATAAATATGAGCCAGTTGCCAAGTGTCTGAATTTTGGCCACATGACCATGGTGAATGCTGCAACAGTCGTAAGTGTGAGAAACGGTCATAAATAACTTTTTTCAGTGCCGTTGCAATCTTAAATAGTCGCAAAATGAACCGTTGTATGCCGAGGGCTACCTGTCTATAACTCCTTTCCTTCAATACAAGAATCTGGAAGGTTCCGTTTGTGCCAAATTGGAAGAGTTGAGATCAAGCTTTCAAAATGTTTTAAAGATTGACCTGGAAAGCCCAGAATGTGCCAGCCTGAAAAAGTTGAGATCAAATTGATTTCTCATCCTTGAAAAATGAGTTCTAGTTCAGATATTTTCTTGGTAGGAACTGGGAAGTACGGGTAACATTTTGGGATTATGTGCAGGGGTGGGGCTGTTGGGGGTTTGCAGGGGTTCGGGAGAACCTCTAGCTAAGATTCTGTGCAGTTTGGAGAACCCCCAAATCCCACTCCTGGCTGGCCCCACCCACCCTGCCCCTCCCCTCCCAGGAGTCCCCACGTGGCCCATTTTGGATGCAGGTAAGTGCAGGGCACACATGGAGGCTCAGGGAGGGTGAAAAATGGGCCAAGCTGGGGAAGGCCAGAAATGGGCCTGTTTCCTCCAGAGCCTGGGGAGGCTGTTTTCGCCCTCCCAGAGGCTCGAGGAAAGCCCCTGGAGCCCGGGGAGGGCAAAAATCCCCCCCCGCTGTGGTGTAGGAGGCCGACTAGGCCACGCCCACCCTGGCCACGCCCATCCAGCAACTGGGCAGAGAAACCCTTGCTAAAATTTTTGAAGCCCACCCCTGATTATGTGGATGTAATCAGTCTTTCTGGTGGTGAAGACGATATTCTGTGATAAATCCATCAAGTTCAGTTTCTACTAATTAGGCACGTAAAACCATTTCAAAACAAATTCTGAAAGAGAATGGATTTGAGCATTTAATTCTGACTGCTGTTTTGCAATAGCAGTAACAACAGCGTATAATAACTTCCCTAAGAACAGAAATGTCTGAAAGAAAGGTACAGCGTGCTCCTGGAAGTTGCGTCTAAAAAGAGGCACATACATTTTTAGAAAGGGGTTACATCAGGAGAAGTCATGTTAAAGAACTCTGCAGTAGAGAACAGTATTATAAACATGAACACATGTAATGTGCATTTTAAAAAAATGTTGAGTAACTTATGTTAACAGGTATGCAAATTAAGGAGAGATGTGTATGAAGTGTCCTTATGCTGGAAGATGTTGCAAATGTAAACTGTTAGGAAATTTTCGGTGTATTTAAACACACACACAAACACACATTAGATAAACAAACCACCAAACCAGAATGCTACTTTACCAACACGGATAGCGAAACTTGGGATTTTTAACTTGATTTTACTGATGTTTTTATATTCCTGACAATGACTTCCATCTTTCTGTGCTTCATTGCTTTTGCTTGAAAACTTACACATGTAACTTCTCTTCTCGTATCAGCCCTCAGCACTGTACATTGTTCCAGTAATAATATTTTTTAAAAAAATATTTTAGAGTTGGAGCTGAAAGAAGGGAGTTTATGTGGATTAATTTCTAGAATAATTTTTGATTTGATTTGATTTGATTTATTAGATTTCTATACCGGCCTTCTCCCGAAGGACTCAGGGCGGTGTACAGCCATATTAAAACACATATAAATATACAAAATTTAAAACAATTTAAAATTGAATATATAAAAATTTGGCCCATAGATTAAAACACACATACACCCATTCTAAAATTCGTATTAGGCCAGGGCGGCTTGTTGGAACAGGAGAGTCTTCAAGGCGCGGCGAAAGGTATGCAGGTTGGGGATGAGACGAATCTCAGGAAGCAGCTCATTCCAGAGGGCTGGTGCCCCCACAGAGAAGGCTCTCCCACTGGGTGTCTCCAGTCGGCATCGTCTGCATGTGTCTTTTATTCTATTACAGTAATGGCAAACCTTTTTGGCACCGAGTGCCCATACCAGAATGCGTGTGCACCAGGGGTGGGTTCTATTTACCTTTACTACCAGTTTGCATAGTGCATGCGCAGATCACCTATGATGGGATGGGCAAATGTGGCACTTTTACAATCTGTGGAACTTCAACTCCCAGAATTCCTGAGACAGCCAAGCTGTCTCAGGAATTCTGGGAGTTGAAGTCCACAGGTTGTAAAAGAGCCACATTTGCCCACCCCTGGCCTATGATGACGTCTGGGTCAGTGGGCGGAGCCTCCCGTCGGTTTTACTACCGGTTCTTGCGAACCGGTCTGAACCAGGGGCAACCCACCACTGGTGTGCATGCATGCATGCACGCACTGGAGCCCTGGAAACTCAAAGACCAGCTGGTATTTTGGTTTCCAGCGCGCACATGTGTGCCGGTCAGCTGGTCTTCGTGCATGCTGGAGCACCGGAAACCCGAAGACCAGGTGGCCGGTGCGCATGCATGTGCGAAGATCAGCTGGCCAGTGCACATGCATGCACCGGAAACCGGAAGAGCAGCTGGCGATGGCACATGTGCCTACAGAGAAGGCTCTGCATGCCACCTCTGGAACTCATGCCATAGGTCAGTGATGGCTAACCTTTTTCCCATTGTGTGCCAAAAGTGGGGGGAGCGTGGGGGGGTCACACATGCACGTGCCCACACTCATAATTCTATGCGCTCCGCCCCCCCACCCTTGCATGCACGTGTGATTCACCTGCACTCTCCCCGCTTATGGCACATGATGGCACAGTGGGCCCGGTAGGCCCGTTTTTTCGCCCTCCCCAGGCTCGAGAGGCTTTCTAGGAGCCTGGGGAGGGCGAAAACGGCCTTCCCACCATCCCCCGGAGGCCCTCCGGAGGCCCCACATCAGCCTGTTTCCTGACTTCTGGTCGGCCCAGAAGGCCCGAAAATCAGCTGGCCGGAGCACACATGTGCGCTGGAGCTGAGCTCGCGTGCCCACTGATGTGGCTCCGTGTGCCACCTGTGGCACGCGTGCCATAGGTTTGCCATCATGGCCATAGGTTCACCATCACGGTTCTACTAGAAGGATTTGCTCAGGGCACTTGGAAGTGGTAGCCTTCTATTATTGTTGGGTTGACCACTAAAATTCTAAAAGTTCAAATTTTGGTTGCTGGGAAGACGACAACTTAGAGGCAACATTAGATATTGAAAAAGCCTCCCCCCACTCAGCAACGGACACCCCCGTGGTCTCTTGTTACTCCTACTTCTATGCCCATGTTTAAAGAGGATACCAAGCCATGATGTAATATTGTTGTCTATGGGATTCTGTGAAAATATGTGGCACTTTTGTTTTTTTCTTGTTTTGGGAGAATAATGGACTTGCCTCCTCCCTTCTTCCCTATGCTGTAAAATAGGAGTTGTGACAATACACAACCCTCTCAGAGTCATGTGGTCTCCTCAGCACTCTGAGATTGTGACACTGAGTTTTAACAATCAAACAGTCAAAGTCGTCATGGGGAGGGAGTGGATTTTATGAGAGATCAAAAGGTGAGGATGGGAAGAGACCTCCTAGATTCCCAAATCAGTAAAAGGCCAACACTCACCAGCCCAGGGTGGTAGGGAATCTCTCAAGGGGTTGGTTTGATTACTACTCGGGGGGTGGGGGGCAGGAATTTATACTGTTTTGTACTTCTA
Organism: Pituophis catenifer annectens; assembly: GCF_029215685.1. Taxonomy (NCBI): domain Eukaryota; kingdom Metazoa; phylum Chordata; class Lepidosauria; order Squamata; family Colubridae; genus Pituophis; species Pituophis catenifer. The sequence goes on from NW_027256887.1 coordinate 82,754,267, forward strand.
TAAGCTTCCTGTAGGGACGTGGTGGCTCAGTGGCTAAGATGTTGAGCTTGTTGATCAAAAGGTCGGCAGTTCAGCAGTTCGAATCCCTAGTGCCGCGTAATGGGGTGAGTTCCCGTTACTTGCCCCAGCTTCTGCCAACCTAGCAGTTCGAAAGCACGTAAAAAAGGCAAGTAGAAAAATAGGGACCACCTTTGGTGGGAAGGTTACAGCGTTCCATGCGCCTTTGACGTTTAGTCATGCCGTCCACATGACCACAGAGACGTCTTCGGACAGCGCTGGCTCTTCGGCTTTAAAACGGAGATGAGCACCGCCCCCTAGAGTTGGCAACAACTAGCACATATGTGTGAGGGGAACCTTTACCTTAAGCTTCCTGGGGTCACTGTGAGTAAGTTGGGCAGCCATATAACTTTTCTTAATAAATAAATAATGTAAAATTACCCAGCCAAGTTCTCCTAGTAGTCTTTCCTACTTTTTTGGAATGGTAGTCATATCTTTTGATGACATTGTCTCTTTTGTGTGTGTGTGTGGGGGGGGGGGTATTTCTTTAATTCAAAAGTGTTTCACCCCTAAGAAAGATCTCCCTATTTCTTTTCTCTTACCTTCAAGATTCTCTAGGGGGTCCCAGTGATTTTGTGGGATTCCTTAACAGTTCAGTGCTAATCTGTACCTTCGATGGAGGTCGTTACCTAAAATAAATACTCTGGCCACTTTTTCAAGAGTTCAAGAATTTAGCTCTTCCCCCTCCTCCCCACAATCCACTTTAATTGGGGGCTGGGGACAGGGAGTAGATAGGAAAAACAATATAAATTAATTTCTTTGACTCTCAAAGGTGCTTTCCCAAAAGGCAATTGGACTTCCTTGGTTTTTTCCTTGAAAACATTTTGCTTTCTGAAGAAATGAACAAGAAGTGAAATGTTTTCAAGGAAAATAACCAAATAAGTCCAGTTGTCTTTTGGACAAGCATGACTGGATGATTAAGAATCTCCACAGACATTTCCTTGACTCAACTTTGCTGAGGAGCTGTGGTCAACCCTACTTCTGCCTTCTTCTCATCTGCTAAACCGGGAATCCTCTTACAACACCTGGGCCCTGTTTGGTATCCAACAGTGTCACGTTGAACATCAGAATCTTGCCTTCAAAGTCCAGCAGGCTTGGTGCAACCTGTCTTTTCTACTTTATCTCCCTGCAATGCCGTGACCCTGCGGGCAAGCACAGCTGGCCACACAATGCCTCCATCGCGAAGGGATTGGCTTCTGCTGTGAGAGAAAGAAGCCCCCCACCCAAAAAAAGAGACAGTCCATGCAGCTGCAGCAGAAGGAGAACAGAGGCTGGGGGGGGGGGACATGAATTCCAGCAGGCTTTTTCTTATGTGAAAGCCTTATGCTATAGCCATTAGTCCATAATTAGGTTGTGAGGGTCTTCTCTCCCTCCCCCTTTGGGGAAATTTCTTTTTGTAGATTAAAGAGGGGTTCAGGGGTGGTTGGGGAGAGAAGACCAAGGACTGGGAAGAGTTTAGATGAACACGGACCGATCTCCTAGGTCTGGGAACAATGAAGCTGCAGTGGGCAGCTTTGAGTCCTGCATATGGTCTTCCTTCGGAAAGAGTTGATTAAGCGAGTCCGGATGAAATTGAAATCCTGTGATTTGACCTTTGTCTGGCCTGGGAGGGCTGCAATTCGCATAACAATTTCCTTTTGTTCTTTGTTTGGCGTTATTAATCCAACATGAGCCTCGAATTAATCAGGGCTAGTGCGTGGTTGCGTTTTCTTCTTTTCTTTCCCCCTAATTCGCAGCTCCACGGCCTGTGTCTTTTTTAATTAAACCCGAACGATAGCAGGCCAGTGCCCTCTGATTGTGGCACGTACCAACCACAGATTGAGGGATGAAGAGGCTAAATAAGCAGGATGAGATTACTTCGAGGTTTTCGTTTAATTGTTTTTTTTTCCCCTTCCTTTTAAGCAAAAACAAAAACAAAAAACCAAAAAGAAAAAAAAAAACCCTGGAAGGAACACTGAATTGTGGGCCCAGGGGAATATTTCCTTTATTAAGCCTGTGTTTGTCGGGATTGGAGACGGGGAGGGGGGCAGGCTAGTGTGGATTTTGAGTCCTAACAGCATCAGGGTTGATAAAATTAACAGCCTCTAGTTGCTGATTCAAATCGTGGCCCCTCCATCACAAAAGCGTGGTGTCGGTGGGACAGGATATCAGAAGGAAGGAAAACAACAACAAATGGTTGGCCATTTAAACTTTGTTTAGCTGCATGGCCTCACTTCTTCCACCGCTGAACTACGGATGGGTTGGGATTAGAGAGAGAGAGAGAGAGAGAGAAAATGCCTGGTCAACGATTCACAAAAGAATTGTTGGGTTCACCAGAAGCACTTCTGCAGGCTGGTATCTGAACAAAGAGGCTCCATGTGTCAGCTCCCACCTGGTGGCCAGCTAATTAGTGGTGAGCGTGGCCACATGACTACATTTGCTCAAAATCTGCAGTGTCAAAGTGAGGGGTGCCTTGCTTAAAAGGTAAAGGTTCCCCTCGCACCTATGTGCTAGTCGTTCCCGACTCTAGAGGGCGGTACTCATCTCCGTTTCAAAGCCGAAGAGCCAGCGCTGTCTGAAGACGTCTCCGTGGTCATGTGGCCGGCATGACTAAACGCCAAAGGCGCACGGAACGCTGTTACCTTCCCACCAAAGGTGGTCCCTATTTTTCTACTTGCATTTCTTACCTGCTTTCGAACTGCTAGGTTGGCAGAAGCTGGGACAAGTAACAGTGATAAGTAAAATGATGACACGGTGGCTCAGTGGCTTGCTTATGGTACTCCATTCTTACCAGTGGTTCTGGGGGGAAGGACCATAGCTGAATAAGAATAGGCACATGCCTTATATGCAGATGTTCCCAGATGTAATACCTGGTATTTCTAGAGCAGACTGAACAGGACCATTGTCTGAACACCTGGGAGATCATGCACCATAAATGCTTTTGGTTTCTTTAGAATGGAGGTAAGTTTCTTTAGATAGGTGAATGTTTTTTGTTTTTGTTTTGTTCAACTGTTTTTTTGGTTGTTCAGCTTTAAGTGAAGGATTCTGTCATCCATTTCTGAACCCTCAGAAGTTGCTATGTCTAGAATAGGACATTAAAAAAGAGAGAGATGAATCATGTGGGTGACCTGCTTTACAATCATCATGTCTTACGACCATGATGGACAGGCTCTATTTTGGTCATAAGTCAAGGACTACACGCAGAGCAACCTTATCCACATGGAACACTTGAGTTTTCCCCATTTTTTGCAATGGATGTATGCCATTAAACTGCACCTTCATTAATATAGTCAATATCGTTTTCTGAATTGGGTCAGGTATAACCTATATGAGCTGGAAGTTCCACTAAATCATGTCTTCACTCTCTCTCACCAATATAAATGTGTGACACGATAAAACATCTGCAAAGGGAAAAATCTTAATTTGTTTTATTGCATTTGTATCTGAACTTTTCAATGAAAGCTTAAGACAGTGCACAGTGCCTGATTTCACCCTCACAACAGCAATTATGAGCTAGATCAAGCTGAGAGAGGCTGCCCAAATGTCATGTAGTGAACTCCATGTTTGAGTAGGAAACAAAGATGGATTTCTAAGATCTAAATCCAACACTTGACAACTGCTAGATTATATTTATTAGAATCACAATAGATATAAGAGTATCCGTATCAAGAGATTTTTGTATGGTTCTCAGCAGAGAGACAGATTCACTAACCATGATTGAAACAAAACAAAAATGCAATCAATATACAGGCAGCCCTCAACTTACAACCACTCATTTAGTGACCGTTCCAACAATAATACTGAAAAAAAGTGACTCACAATTGATCCTCACACGACCATTGTAACATTCCCATGGGCATGCATTCAAAATCCAGGTCCTTGGTAACTGGTATGCACTTATGAGAGTTGTGGCATCCCATGAATCATGTGATCACAAAGTCAATGGGGGGAGCTGGATTCACTTAATGACCATGTGATCACTTAACAACTGCAGTGATCTCAGCCGCTGGGTGAGATCATCCGTGGTTTTGGGGTGAAGTTCCATCAGTACACTGATGATACTCAGCTGTACATCTCTACCCCGGACCACCCCAATGATGCTTGACGTGATGTCCCGATGCCTGGAGTCCGTGCGGATCTGGATGGGGAGAAACAGGCTCAGACTCAACCCCTCCAAGACCGAGTGGCTGTGGTTCCCGTTATAGCCAGCTGATTCCATCACTGACTATAGGGGGTGAGATCTTGGCCCCCTCAGAGAGGGCTCGCAACTTGGGTGTCCTCCTGGATGCGCGGCTGTCTCTAGAAGATCATGTGATGGCTGTGGCCAGGGGGGCTTTTTATCAGGTTCGCCTGATTCACCAGTTGCGTCCCTTTCTGGATCGGGACTCCTTGCACACGGTCACTCAAGCCCTCGTCACTTCCCGTCTGGACTACTGTAATGCTCTCTACATGGGGCTCCCCTTGAAGAGCACCCGGAGGCTCCAACTGGTCCAGAATACGGCTGCGCGGGTGATTATGGGAGCGACACGGCGCTCCCATGTAACACCTCTCTTACGCGAGCTGCACTGGCTCCCGGTGGTCTTCCGGGTGCGATTCAAGGTGTTGGTTACCATCTTTAGAGTGCTCCATGGCTTAGGACCTGGGTACTTACGAGATCGCCTTCTGTTACCGATAGCCTCCCACCGGCCAGTACGCTCCCACAGAGAGGGACTCCTCAGGGTACAGTCGGGGTTGACTGGCGACCCCCGGGGGAGAGCCTTCTCTGTGGGGGCACTCGCCCTCTGGAATGAATTGCCCCCGGAGATACGGATGATCCCTGACCTACGCACTTTTCGCCATGCCCTCAAGACGTTATTGTTCCAACAAGCTGGGCTGGCCTAAACATTAATTTTTATGGGTTGCTTTTGTTTTTTAATGATGTCGGGGCCAAATTATTTAATATGTTTTTAAATTGCTTTTAAACTTTATATATGTGTTTGTTTTATCTTTGGCTATGCACCGCCCTGAGTCCTTCAGGAGAAGGGCGGTATAAAAATTAGATTAAATAAATAAATAAATGAATAAAATTTGCTTAAAAAGTGTGGCAAGAAAGCTTGTAAAATCAGTGCAACTCACTTAACATCTGTCTTGTTAGCAATGGAAATTGCTGGTTCCAGTTGTGTTCATAAGTTAAGGGCTACTTTTATTAGCCCACCCAACTCAATGTCCCCCAGGGGTTTTGTGTCTAAAGTTCATGTCCAAAAATTGCAATGGCTTTTCAGAAAACTATGTTCCAAACGTATTTTGAAGATACCAGAGAGAAAGCTTGCTTTTATGCAACATTTGATGGAGTTTATGTATGCAACTGGAAAACAAAACACAGATAAATATCTTGATATGAACATACCTGTGATCTGTGGATTGACTTGCATCTGAACTGCCCCTAATACAAAAGGGGAAAAGGTAAATGGATGGAATTAAGAAAAGAAAATGGAAACTAGTGGGGAACTGGGCATACCAGAAATCTGAACATGGCAAAGGTAAAATAATGGGTGTATTAGCATTACTGTTTTTTGATTTGAAAAGAGAATTTTTATTCATTTGTTTGGGTTTTATCTGCTGTATTTATATCTTTCCTTTTATTCAGGAACTGTAGGCCCCACCATTGAGAGAAATGGAGATGATGAGATTTTTTTTTTAATTTTATTTTTGGTGAATTCCTCTTTCAGTCTTAGCCCAACATTTCTCAGGTCACCTGTTGAATATCTGGAGAATTCCGATGTGGGAAATTGAATGCTTTTTTTTTTTTCCGTTCTGTATGCTGAAAAACTACTTCGCTTTTTATGTGTTGGCAATGATCCCATTGATTGCAATCTACTTGGGATTATTTTTTGTTAGTTAAGAGTGCATAGGCATGCTCTCTAGCAGCTACCCTACTGAATGATGCCTGAACAATGCAGAATGCTTTTTGTTAAGACATAGTTAAAAATATTCTTGTGAAGTGTTTAATGTGGGAGAGAAGCATTCCAGAGTTTCAGAGGTGTTTCAATACTGTAGTAGACTAATCATTCTCAAATAATATAATACTATAGCACTTTCCTAAAAAAACTTTCTATTTCATGAAGAGTTACTGCCTTCCAAAAAAAAAAAAAAAGAATATAAATTAAACCCTTCCTCTGGATTCAACCTTAGTTCAGCAATCATGCCTACAATAATGCAACAACAATAACTGATTGTTTGATTTAGCAATATTTATAAGCTGCTTGAGTAGAGTACCTTGGTTCACAATACAATAAAAACCAAAGTAATTTAAAAATAACAACATTCTATTACAGGTAGTCCTTGACTTATGACCACAATTGAGCACTAAAATTTCTGTTGCCAAGCTAGACAGTTAAGTAAATTTTGCCCCATTTTACAACCTTTCTTGCCACAGTTGTTCAGTGAATCACTGCAGTTGTTAAGTTAGTAAAATGGTTTTTAAGTGAATCTGGCTTCCCCATTGCCTTTATTTGCCAGAAAATTGCAAAAGGGGATCAGGTGACCCTGGGACATGGCAACCATCATAAATATATGCCTGTTGCCAAGTGTCTGAATTTTGATCATGTGACCACAGGGATGCTGCAATGGCCATAAGTGTGAAAAATGGTCATAAGTCATTTTTTCAGTGCTTTTACAACTCAAATGGTCACTAAATGAATGGTTGTAAGTTGAGGACTATCCGTAACTAGGATGGTCACCCAAAGAAAATGAAGGGTTAAAAGTTCACTTTCAAGTTTGCTTTGTGGTATAGAAATTATGTTAAAATGCATGAGAGAGACACATTTTAAAGTCAAGGTGAATCTGGATATTGGCACGTCATTGCAAGTTATACCGTATTTTTCGGACTATAAAACATACCTAAATTTAGAAAAGGAAAACAACAAAAAAAAGGTTTTTGGCCTACCTTTTTTCTGGCCTTTTTTTGGCCCATTTTCAAGGCTTTTTCCGGCCCATTTTCAAGGCTTTTTGGGCCATTTTTGAGGCTTTTTGTGGCCCATTTTGGGGGCTTTTTCGGCCCGTTTTTGAGGCTTTTTTCAACCCATTTTCAGGGCTTTTTGGCGGCCATTTTTGAGGCTTTGGGGGGCCATTTTTGAGGCTTTTTTCAGGGTGTTTTGAGGCTTTTTTCAACCCATTTTCAGGGCTTTTTGGCAGCCATTTTTGGGGCTTTGGGGGGGTATTTTTGAGGCTTTTTTCAGGGTGTTTTGAGGCTTTTTTCAGGCTGAAAAAAGCCTCAAAAATGGGCCCAAAAAGCCAAAAAAAAAAAAAAAACAGGCCAAAAAAGCCTCAAAAAAAGGCCTGAAAAAGGCCAAAAAAAAAAAAAAAAGAGGCCCGAAAACAGGACATGTGGAGGCCAAAAAATGGCTGGTGGATGGGTGGGGCTTCAGCAATATTTGGTCTATAAGACGCACAGACATTTTTGCCCCCTTTTGGGAGACAAAAAAGTGCGTCTTATAGTCCGAAAAATACGGTATGTCATTATCCACACATCCGATTTATTTGTCAAATGTTTCTCCTGCCTATCCTCCAAGGAGTAAAGATAACATCTCTCCTGAGATGAGAGGGACACCTAGAGATTTTGTGGCTGAAGTTGTATTAATATCTTGGCAAAATTAAGGAAGGACTTTGCCATATCGACCCTTAAGATTTATTTTTGGACATCCCATCTGTCATAATGCACAAATAAGCGAATCGCTGTGGTCATTAAATGAATCACCATGGATAGCTAAGCACGAGGTCTGGGTTGATATGATTGATGTCTTTCTGTTGGCTTCTCCATAGACTTTGCTTGTCAGAAGCCAACTATGAATGTCACAAAGGGCAATCACGTGATTGTGGGATGCTGCAATTGTCATAAATATAGCATGTATTTTTTTCTTTTTTTCTTTGTACTGTTTTTCACACTTATGGGCCATTGCATTTATGGCTGTTTCGTTTTCTTTTTCTTATTTACATATCATTTGATGTTTATCTTTTATTTCTGTGAAAATCTGTAATAAAAGTCATATATGAAAAAAAGCAAATGCACTCTGATTTCCAAGCACCTGGATCGCAATGGTATGACTGAGGGAGAGCGGCCGTAGCTTTGAAGACTGGTTGTAAATCTCCTTTTTCAGCGTTGTTGCAACTTTGAACAATCACTGAATGAGTATTTGCTAAATGAGGACTACCTACATAAGAACAGTCCTTTAGTCCAACATTTTGCATCACCCATTAGTCAACTGGTGGTATCAAGAAAGGTCGTCAGCCTGGATTAAAAGGCTGGGCTTCCATTGTGCTTTTGAACATCTGGAATTTAAATTACCTGCTATCTGGAATTAAATTATCTGATATAATAAAGGTAGCAAATGTCCATTAAAATAGTTTTCCACTGATAACCTGATTTACCATTCCTTTAATCCAGCTATCTTTTAAAAATATCTACATTGGCCATTCTCACCACATTGGATAACTTTGGATTGGATAGCATTGGATAGCAGTGTTCTGAGATCTCAGGTACTGCCACCTGAGGGTGGCAAGAAGAGGGAATCAAGCTATTCTCCAAAGCACCTGAAGGACAAGAAGCAATGGGTGGAAACTAATCAAGGAGAGAAGCAACCTAGAACTAAGGAGAAATTTCCTGACAGTTAGAACAATTAATCAGTGGAACAACTTGCCTGCAGAAGTTGTGAATGCTCCAACACTGGAAGTTTTTAAGAAGATGTTGGATAACCATTTGTCTGAAGTGGTGTGGGGTTTCCTGCCTAAGCAGGGGGTTGGACTAGAAGACCTCCAAGGTCCCTTCCAACTCTGTTATTCTATTCTATTCTATTCTATTCTATTCTATTCTATTCTATTCTATTCTATTCTATTCTATTCTATTCTATTCTATTCTATTCTATTCTAACTTCATATTTCACAATATAAATGCCTTTTCTATAAAAAGAACTTCCTTTTGTTGGTGCTGAGACATCTGCTTTTCAATAAATAAGTATAGAAATATGGGACTGAGTCATTTCAATGTATTTAATGATTGGGTACCTGCTCTGTGACACTTTCCTAAATTTTTAATAACCTTCATTCCTTTAGTGTTTCATGGATCTAGACATGGAATAGCTGTACCTTTGATAATGACATTTATTTATTTCTAATATCTGATTATATAGGTTTATATAAGTTGTGCCCTGAGTAATATGAGAAAATCTAAATTGGTATCTTTTGATGTGAAACTGCTTTGTGATTTTCTACATGGTCCAATACTTGTTATTAAGATGTCAGATCTGAATCTATCTTCAGACACAGTAAATCACTGTCTATGGAGATTCTCAGTCATCCAAGTCATGGTTGTCCCAACCACCTTTCTTCTTCAAAAAAGAACTAGATTTATTTTGTTTTTTCTTGAAGACATTTCACTTCTCATCCAAGAAGCTTTTTCAGTTCTGGATGTCGTTCCTCGATACTACTTACAAGATTACACGTTCAACTGTGGCATGTGAAGAATTAATCCGGACCCTGTATGACCTGTCCTCAAGTCAAGAGGAATTGTGTGTGAGAGAGAGGGGAGGGGAGAGAGAATGAGTTTGTTACTCCTTTGTGTTGCTTCTCTGTCATTCAGGACGAGACTCACTTCACAAACATAAGGGAGAGAGGACCATCGGAGATCCTCCACTCCTTTGGAGTTTTTGGCATGATGTCTTTCAGATTCCAGCCACCCTGTCCTCTTCCTTCCCTCCTTCCTTCCTTCCTTCCTTCCTTCCTTCCTTCCTTCCTTCCTTCCTTCCTTCCTTCTTCCTTCTCAGACAACACTGTGTCACACAAGAGAACGTTATAGGTCAACCATCTACAAGGTCAACATCCTTAGGCTTAACCATTGGAGAAAACACCATCTCCTGAGTCTCCTTAACTAGCTGTTTGCCATAGAGTTTCTCCACCCTTCTCTGCACATTTATTTATTTATTTATCGTTGTCCACGCTGCGTCAGGAATCACAAAGGCACCTATGATTAAGACCCCTATAATCATCCTTCTCTCCTCTCCCCACCTCCCCCAATCCTTTCATTGTATTGCCTTGTAAATAACTTTTTTTTGGGAGCCTGTTTCATTCTAAGCTCCAACTGGCTTTGGCGCAAGTACTTTTTTCTTTTTCTTCTTCTTCTTCTTTTTTTTTTTTAAAAAAAATCCTCGACTACTCTGTATATACAGTGTATTAGCGCAATGGAGATCATTATGTGGTCTGTATTTGAGTCATTTTTATTTAAGATGCCAAACAATAAGCTGTTGATTGGAAGAACAAGAGGCGAACAATAATGTTCTGTGTCACATAATACACCACCATTTTCCAGCTTTGCTTTAGAAGGGCCCTCTTTATTGTTTTTGTATAAAAATGGTTCTTAGGAGGAGGAATATTTTGCTGAGGTATGTCATTATTTTGCAAATTTCTATTATCTCATCATGTTGTCTTCATTGTAAATTGCAGCTAATTAGGAGCCTAGTTAGAGCTCCAGCTTTGAGGCTGGCTTTTTGTGAAACGAGAGCCCACCGATTACCGCACTACAAGAGAGGAAGGGAGAGAAAAAGGAGATTAATCTTGTTACCTAGGCGACTCTCGGTTCCATCTGCGAGGAACAATACATTTTTGTTTCCTTGGCTCAGTTCAGATCTGTTTTGTTTAGGGGAGAGAGGGAGGGAGGGAAAGGAGGAAGAGAGAGAAAGCGTAGCCCCATAACAATGTGGAATTCTGTCTCGTCCCAGCTTACTGGCCTCAATTCCTCTAAAGTTTGGGGTCTCCCAGGAGGGGAAAGATGAAAGAGATAAGCCCCAAAGTTGTCAAAGGTCATGACCTTGCCATACAAAGCCATCAGTTTTCCTTCTAAATCCCCAATTCTACCCCCCCAAAGCACTTAATGAAAATAATATACTGTGCTTCTCAACACTCCTGTAGTCTTGATTAAGCCTGAGATGGTGAATTTCAAGAATGGTGGAAAACTTGGGATGGGAACGTTCAGAAGATGGGCAGCCCAGGCAGGTAATTCTGAACCATTCCTCCCTTCCGATTTGCAACTTGTTCTCTCCCTTTTTGGCTCACAAGGTAGAAAATGGGACCAGTGTAAGACGCGGATGTATAGTCTTTGATCCCTCCATCTACTGAGTGCAGTCATAGATTTTATGTTAGTCAATGGTCAAAGATTTCTTTTCATACGTCAAAAGTTCTGAATTATTCCAATGGACTACTGCACTCTTCTTTCTAAAGCTTTCCTTGGAGAAAGAGAGAAGGCCTCATAATCAAATGCAAGGTCCCTTAACTGAAAAACGTGGAAAGCTCCCTGGTGAATTTACTAAAGCTCCCCTTCTTCCATTAACGGCTTCTCTAGGTACCTCTGCGATTGTGAACAATGCTTGTTTCTTGCATACATTGAACAAATGCCCATGATAGCAATTTAACATCTAGGAAAGACTGAAATTCACTGGCTTCCGATTAGGCGTATGAGTAGCAAACTGATCATATCAGAGAAACCATGGGAATGATTGTCCGGCTTTCGGCTTTCTCTAATATCAGAAATATCAGAAATATTGAAAGGTGCAGTTGAGTCTGGCAAAGGGTAAAACTGGTGTAACCATTATTTTTGAATGCAGAGACACATTGGGGGGCGGGAGGAAACTAGGCTGAACGCTGTTCCAAAAGCACTTTTCCAAAAGGCAAATGGACTTTTTCTTAAAAATATTCCTCTTCTCATCAAAGAAGCTTCTTCAGAACTTTTCAAGGAAACCCCCCCGAAGAAAATCCACTTGCCTTTTGGAAAAGCATCTTTGGGATAACCATGACCTGGATGATTGAGAATCTCCACAGACATTTCACCTATCTGTATCTACCCCCACCTCACCCCTTGAAACAACCAAAATTATTCTATAAGAATTATTCTATTCTTATATTCTATAAGAAGCCTTCTGGATTGAATCACAATACTCAACTAATAAATCCAGTGGACTACAGTGGTTTAGATGCTGGACTGAAATGGTGGAGATCCAGGTTCAACCCCCATTATTATCATAATAATTATTATCATAAAACATAAAATCCCCCATTATTATCCCCCACCTGACTAAGTGGCTCGGTGGCTAAGACACTGAACTTGTCAATCAAAAAGGTCGGCAGTTCTAATTTTGGTCATGTGTTCATGAGGAATGTTGCAACAGTTTTAAGTGTGAAAAATAGTTGTGTCACTTTTTCCAATGCATTGTAACTTCTCTTTACATACAGATCAATGCTTTCAGCATCTGCAACTGGCCAAAATAATTAGAAAACAGGTAATATTACATAACTGGGACACAATTAAACTTTTTTCCATGCTAGCTTCCTACTCTTGAGAATCTTTACCTGCTGATTTAGTTTCCCAACCCTTCAAGCATCTGTTTGGTCTCAACACACAACATTTATTCAACACCATTATGGCCGATGGAGCGATTACACCTAAACACAGGGTGAAAATTGCTTGATGCCTATTTCTATTCTGGTCCACAAAGTCGTCACATGGTCTCTTACGTTAAAAACACGGTGGATTTGAAGTGTTTCCAAACAAACGATGATGATACCAAAAAAGCAAATGCCAAGCACCCTTTAATTTTATTCTTACTACCCAGGAGAGTCGATAATACTGAACGTTCGTTCTCTCCATCTCTCTCTCTGTCTAACACCACTCAAAAGGATTTCGCCTTTACATGCTGATTTGCACATACACAGGTATTCACAAAGCCAACTACTATTAACTAGTGAGCAAATGCCGAGACCAAGACACCTGTGTGCCAGATACTCACCAGCTGTGTATTGTAATCCCTCTCTAGACCGAAACACATGTCAGCTGCTAGGTAAACAGAAGTCTAGTCAAACTCAATACAATACATACACAATATATTCCACACTCCACCCCTTGCACTACTGTCTACTCTGTTTCTGTCCATTATTCCCTCTCTTTTTCTTCAGGCCCTTTGATCTTTCCATTCTTGTGTGAACATGTACATCGCTGGTATTTCATATCTTCTATGGCAATGACCGTGAATTGGAATATTAATCCCTGAGAGCATTAATTTAGGTGTTGCTTTTGTCAATGGAATCAACCTTCCCATCTTGAGAATCTCCATCTTTGTAGTTAGGCAGAGTTTGCGATGGGGGTCAAATGATACAGAATAACAGCATTGGAAGGGACCTTGGAGATCTTCTAGTCCAACCCGTTACTCAAGCAGGAGAGAGACCCTGATACTATTCCAGACAAATGGTTGCCCAATTTCTTCTTTAAAATCTGGCTCATATTTCTGATGGTTGCAGGGTCCCAGGGACATACAATCTTTTGTGACCTTCTGACAAGCCAAATCAATAAGGAAGTCAGATTCACATCACAACCATAATACTAACTTAACAAGAGCAGTGATTCACTTAACAACTGTGGCGAGAAAGGTTGCAAAATGGGTCAAAAACTCACTTAACACTTGTCTTAGCAATGGAAATTTTGGGCTCAGTTATGGGTGTAAGAATTGGGGTGCGGTGGCTCCGTGGCTAAGACGCTGAGCTTGTCGATCGAAAGGTCAGCAGTTCAGCGGTTCGAATCCCTAGTGCCATGTAATGGTCTGGGCTCCCGTTAGTTTGAAGACCTCTGTTCTAATCTGTGTTATGACATATTGATAAGAACTCGTATTGACTTTTCCTTCCTTCCTCCCCTAGTCATCTCAGGACTAGATTGTTGCAATGTTATGTGCATAAATCTTCCCTGAAGACTCATTGGTTTTGTGTGGTTTTCTGGATGCAAATTCCTTTGTTATTTCATTATATTTTAACTCACTTTTTAACAGCATAAAGTGTTCAGAGTCATTGGGAATCAGGTGTTTTTTACATTTATGTAAATAAATAAATTTATTATGTATACAGCCATAGGCTGTAATTCAAAATTTACATAGAATGAGATACCAAATTACTAAGTCAATCTCTATCACATTGACACAGAATATTTACCAGCGAAGGAAAAGAATCCCTATAAATCATTCCGTGTAAGTTTTCAGATAGTTGACTTGTGAGTTCCTGAACGGGAAGGAGAGAAATATCCTGTCCAGATCAGGAACTAGATGATAGGAGATATTATTTTAGGTTTTTTTTTTTTTTTAAAAATCCATTTTAAATGAATATCAGATCAGGAAAACAGATAATAAGGCAGTAGCCTTATTAGTAGCAATATAAAACAATTCCACTGCTAAGAGCAGATTTAAGGCTTTGCTAAAATAAACATATGGCATATTTTTTGAAAAATTCCTGCTAGTTCTGGAAATGTGTTGGTTGAGGTTGTTGACTTCATTGTTCCTTGAACAGAATATGAGTTTTTATACCAATAATCGCTTAGATTTTTCCTCAGTGCCCATTTTTCTTTATAGTGATTCGTGGAATTATGCTGTGATAATATAATAGGAGTGGGGCAGGGGGGGAGAAGGATGGAGCAAAATTGTGTCCCACAAAATAGACAGTGAAACAGTCTGCTTGCAACTTGTCACCCTTACAAAGTAGTCCAGCTAAGAAGTACAGCCAGCAGAAATAGCTCTAGCTTTATTGTAAGGTTACATTAACAGTATCTAGAACAGTGATGGCTAACCTTTTTGTCATCGTGTGCCGAGAGCGTGTGCTCACGTGCGCACCAGCACACCCACGTGTCCACACCCATAATGCAATGTGCGCAAGACCCCCACATGCGCCCCGCCCTGCACATGCGTGCGTCCCATCCCCGTGCATGTGCATGCGACACCCTGCACATGCGCGCCTGACCCCCTCACTCCCCCCGCTTTCTGTACGCGCCCCATCCCTCCTCGCCCATTTTTGGCTTCCAGGTTGGTGCAGAAGGCCTTCCAGGCCCACATGAGGCAGGGGGGGCACACACGCTCCCCATGCCCCATTTTGGGCCTGGAAAGCCTCCTGTACCAACTTGAAAGCAAAAACAGGATGCTGGGGCATTGGGTGAACCCCCAAAATGCAATGCAAGTTCCCTCGTGCATGCC
This sequence comes from Pituophis catenifer annectens, assembly GCF_029215685.1. NCBI lineage: Eukaryota > Metazoa > Chordata > Lepidosauria > Squamata > Colubridae > Pituophis > Pituophis catenifer. The sequence goes on from NW_027256887.1 coordinate 82,769,329, forward strand.
CCCCGCCCCCTATGCATTCACACATGTCCCCTGCATGCACCCCGCCCCCCACACATGCATGGCAGAGACTCGAAGACCAGCTGGCTGGTGGGAGGAACACACACATGAGTGGTGGAGCTGGGCAGGGGCAACAGCTTGCGTGCCCCCAGAGAGGGCTCTCCGTGCCACCTGTGGCACGTGTGCCATAGGTTCGCCATCACGGACCTAAACATAGCTCATAAAATCATCTGCTACAATGTCCTACCTGTCAATGATTACTTCAGTTTCAACCACAACAATACACAAGCACACAATAGATACAAACTTAAGGTGAACCGCTCCAAACTCGATTGCAGAAAATACGACTTCAGCAACAGAGTGGTCAATGCCAGAACGCACTACCTGACTCTGTGGTTTCATCCCCCAACCCCCCAAATTTTAACCTAAGACTATCTACTGTTGACCTCACCCCATTCCTAAGAAGTCTGTAAGGGATGTGCATTAGAGCACCAGCGTGCCTACCGTCCCTGTCCTAATGTTCCCTTTAATTGTATTCATTTTATGTATTCAATTCATGCTTATAATTGTATATATTATCTAATACATACTCGGCAAATAAATAAAATAAATAAGAATTAAAAATAAAATAAATAATAAAGGTTAATTCTTACTTTCCCCCCACACTAAATAATTACAGATAGAACTATTAACAATGTTCAGTTTTAGCCTTTGGTCAAGGATAAATCAGACTTATCGGGCCTTTATTGGCTGAGTTTCATAGCTAGCATAAGATATAGTTATTGGTGGATGGCAGACTGAAGAAGATCTGACATAAGCTGAGACTGAAACCATCTGTGACATTATTAAACTCTTTGAAGGATCTGAAGAAGTTGATGAACTGAAAACCGCCATTAGATACCCTCAGAGAATGTCATATAATTCAGTGATATGATTGTTACAGCCAATCCCCGAAGTCTCTCAGTTACTGATTTGATAAAACTAAAATGGCTAGGGGCTTTTCATTGGAAAACACAGTCGCTTTGAGCCCGCTGAAGATGTTTAAAAATCCATCTTTTTATCTTTATGTGTGCATGTGTATTCACAATCACATACATCTGTTTTCTTTAGGAATATAGATCTCTTTGTGATCCAATTCTTCTAGACATTTTGTCCATCAGACTACGAGCAATAGCATGACAGCGTGTCCCTTTGGATCTGAAACAAACAAACACACACAAATGGCTTTTGATCTTTCAGGTCTTTCCATATTTGTAATTTGTTTGAAAGCTTCCTCTTTATTTTTATCGACTAACCTCAATGGATTTGTGTACATTCTCCGCAAATATGAACCCAACTACGGTATATCTTGCCAACTCATTGTATCTGATAAAACCCCTCTAGCTACAGGTAAAAGTTTTACAATTATCTCTTTCATTTCATGGCGTGGGTCAGCAAGTTAACAAGGAATGACTGTATGAGACGATGGATTTAATGAACAGGCCAAGTCCTGGAAAGCAGAAGGGTGACCTGGAGATTTCTTTAAAAAGCCCAGAATTTGCAGCAGCAAATGATGGTCATAGAAAGAGAATTTCCTTTAAGGTTCAATCTACGGTCTTGAACAACTGATGGATGCATTGTCTCCCTCCGTTGGTGGAGGAGTCTTTTTAAAGAAGGAAGAGATGGACATCTTAAGCCCGCAGGATTTAGATGGAAAAAGGAACAGAAAAATCTTGGGAAAAAATTAAAATTGCTGTTGTGGGTTTAGTTGTGTGCCTAGGGCACTGTGAGAATTAGCCAAGTCCTACATTTATTCACAAGAGCTAGTTTGAGGTAGTGGTTAAAATTCTGGGTTAGAAACTGGGTCAACGCAATGAACATAAATTTGGACAAACTCTGAGAGACAGCAGAGGCCGGGCGGGGTGGTGGTTGACATGTTATGGTCCATAGGATCATAAACAGTCTGACACAATTTAGCAGCTGAAAAACAACAAAAAATTCCAGTGCTAGGAAGAAGATAAGGGCAATCCACTTCTGAAAAAGTTGCTGAGAAAACTCCAGGGACATGTCCAGGCAGGCAACAGTAGTCAACATCTTCAACCAGTCCTCAGTATTAGGATTTACAGATCTGATGTAGGAGATAACCAGGCTGAGCCTGAGGGTGGAGTCAAGCATGTCATCAGTGTCGAATCCCTTCATGCTCACAAGAGATCTTAGCCCAGCCCACCTTGAATTCCGTTGACTCTTACCTACCGCCAATTTTCTTTGACCGTTAGTAGTTCAGATTCTTGTAGAGAGCATTATCATGCAATATACCTGTATTCAGTTGAACCTCCTGGACTGCCCATTTCCTGCACTTGACATTACTATAATTTTAATAGGGCACTACAAGTAGTCCTTAACTTATGACCATTCACTTAATGACATTCAAATTAATAACAATCACTGAAAAAAAAATCAATTATGACCTAAATTCAAACTTATGACTATTGCCCTGCCCATGAGGTCATGTGATCGCAATTTGGGCACTTGGCAACCCACTCACATTTACAACCAATTGCTGTGCTCCACAGTCTCATGATCACAAATTGTAATGTTTTTTGCTGGTTTCAGCAAAAAGTGCCATTGTTTTAAGCTGATTTGTACTTATGACTATGTGATTTGATTTACGACTGTGTGACACAACATATGACTTTTGAAAAATGGTCATGAAATCAAGTCCACTCATGTGATGGCTTGATTTCCACCCACAATAACTAATGATGAAAATTCCAATCTCAGTTGTAGTTGTGAAATTGAGGACTACCTGTAATCCAATCCAGGGGGAAGTTATTTTATAAATAACTAAAAAGAGCCTTGGTGGCGCAGCAGACTAAAGTGCTGTTAAGTAGCACCAGCTGCCTGCAATTACTGCAAGTTCAAATCTCACCAGGCTCAAGGTTGACTCAGCCTTCCATCCTTTCGAGGTAGGTAAAATGAGGACCCGGATTGTGGGGGCAATAAACTGACTTTATATATAAAAAAAAAAGAACACCACTTAGGGGGGCCCAAAAGCCCTACTAAGCAGGTATATACAAAAGTATGAAGGATATTGCTTAATGCATCGTAAGCCGCCCTGAGTCTCCGGAGAAAGGGCGGCATATAAATCGAACCAATAAATAAATAAATAAATAAATAAATAAATAAATAAATAAATAAATAAATAAATAAATAAATAAATAAATAAATAAATAAATAAATAAATAAATAAATAAATAAATAAATAAATAAATAAATAAATAAATAAATAAATAAATTTCTATACTTGCAAATGCCTCTAATAAAGTTTTTTTTAGAAAAATTTGGAAAAAATAAATTATTAATGAATAAATAAATAAATTATTTTTTATTTTTTATTTTAATTTGCTTCCCCCTAAGTATGTGGCTATTGATATAATTTATGTCTAAGCAGTTACTGATTTAAAGATCTCTGAAGATAAATACTTTATGTTAAGAGTAACTCAAATTTCAAATAGGAAACCACTCTATATATAGAATTATAATCTAAAAATGGTTTTTCAATAGAGTTAAATTCTGTGTCAGATTTATTTTTTAAATGTAAGTAAATAAAAATTAATACGAACTTTTGACATTGAGGTGCATTCCCACAATTTACCGTGTTTCCTTGAAAATAAGACCCTGTCTCATATTTTTTGAACCCTGAAATAAGTGCTTGGCCTTATTGCCATGTGCTCAAAAGCCCGATTGGGCTTATTATCAGGGGATGTCTTATTTTGGGGGAAACAGGGTAGTCATTCTTGTACAGAAGGAACTATGTCCATTTTTTTTCATAAGTATAGAGTATCTTTGTAAGTTATCATGTACCTAGGTATAGAACTAATAACCCTAATACTAGGTATTAGTATTCTCACTTATATAATCACAGTCTTGTTACTGTGTGTGTGTGTCTCTCTCTGTGTGTGAGAGAGAGAGAATAATTTCACTCAGAAAAATTGCCCTATGACTTTGAAAAGAAACAAAAACTATGACTCATGATTTCACAAAATTCTGATGAAAAAGATAGCAAGACCTTCAGTGTTTTTTTTCATGTAAGAGTTCATAGTCTCTGTGAATCTTCTTCCAGTTCTTCTGATGATTCCCCCCCCCCCCCCCAGTTGTTTCCATTCAAGGGAAACATTCAAGGAAAAAGCTCTTCCTCATTCACGAATAGAAAACTTGTTTGGCTAGTTGGTTGCCCCAGTGAGAATAACTACTATATTCTATGTTTTCATTATCCAGCGGTGGTCTGAAAATTCAAAGAAGAGCCCTGCAACGTTATGCTCTCGTTTTTTTAAAAAAATCTTCTCTTATAAAATCAAGTGATCTAATTTTATGATAGAAGGACCGGAAGATATCTATCTGAACTGCCCTTTTCTATTTGCTCATCTATGCAGTATAAAATTATTAACAGGTTACAGGGGAATGGATCTACTGATTTCTTCTCAGAAAATGTCTTAAGCATGCATGTTAGCTAATACGTTTAGAATATGAACCCAAAGAGGTTTAGCTGGCCTTATCATATAAATAGCAAATTTCAGACCCATCCACTCTGTTTCTTAAAATCTTCCTTCCTTCCTTCCTTCCTTCCTTCCTTCCTTCCTTCCTTCCTTCCTTCCTTCCTTCCTTCCTTCCTTCCCTCCCTCCCTCCCTCTTCTCTTCCTTCCTTCCTTTCTTTTTCTTTCTTTCTTTCCTTCCTTCCTTCCTTCCTTCCACCCTCCCTCCTCCTCCCTCCTTCCTTTATCTGTCTGTTCTCTCTATCATCTTTCTTTCTTTCTTTCTTTCTTTCTTTCTTTCTTTCTTTCTTTCTTTCTTTCTCTCTCTCTCTCTCTCCCTTCCTCCCTCCCTTTTCTCTTTCTTTCTTTCTTTTTTCTTTCTTTCCTTCCTTCCTTCTTTCCACCCTCCCTCCCTCCCTCCCTTTTCTCTCCCTTCCTTTCCTTCCTTCCTTCCTTCCTTCCTTCCTTCCACCCTCCCTCCTCCTCCCTCCTTCCTTTATCTGTCTGTTCTCTCTATCATCTTTCTTTCTTTCTTTCTTTCTTTCTTTCTTTCTTTCTTTCTTCCTTCCTTCCTTCCTTCCTTCCTTCCTTCCTTCCCTCCCTCCCTCCCTTTTCTTTTTCTTTCTTTCTTTCTTTCCTTCCTTCCTTTCACCCTCCCTCTTCTTCCCTGCTTCCTTTATCTGCCTGTTCTCTCTATCACCTTTCTCTCTCTCTCTCTCTCTCTCTCTCTCTCTCTCTCTCTCTCTCTCTCTCTTTCTTTCTTTCTCTCCCTCCCTCCCTTATCTGTCTGTCTCTATCTTCTTTCTTTCTTTCTTTCTTTCTTTCTTTCTTTCTTTCTTTCTTTCTTTCTTTCTTTCTTTCTTTTTTCTTCCTTCCTTCCTTCCTTCCTTCCTTCCTTCCTTCCTTCCTTCCTTCCTTCCTTCCTTCCTCCCTCCCTCCCTCCCTCCCTCCCTCCCTCCCTCCCTTCTCTGTGGAGCAGGTTACACAAATTCTGACTCACACAATCTTAGATGTATATTCCCCTTGGGATGTATTGAAGACTATTTTAAAAAGCACTATTTTCATTAAAAAGCCATCTGATTATTTTAGTCACAATGGACTTCGGTAATAGTTTATACTGATTTATATAAATGTTTGCGTATCTCAAATTGCTTTCATTCCATACTGGAAAAGCTGTAAATAATTAAAACATGCTTCTCCCTCATCCCAGCGCCTTTCTCAAATGAACTAGGAGGGCCAGTTCAGATGTGCAGATGGCTGAATGGGGGGGAATTAAAATAATTGCTTGTGCAGATGTGGTTACATGAAATTTGCCCCAAAGCAAGGACTTTCTAATTGTCTGAGCTGTTTTCTAAAAGGGGGATATTGGCTTCCTAGGAAATAAATATCTAAAATTTGAATAGATACATGAAGTTTGTAGGGGAGGGGGAAACTAAAAACAATGAACAGGGACAACTCCCCAGTTTCCATTTTTCCCTGTCCCCCCCCCCAATCGTCCCCCGGTTATTTCCGCTGCACTCAAAACAACTGACTTTTTTTTTGTCCTTCTGGATTTCTTATACAGGTAGACTTCAAGTTACAACCATATGCTTAGTTCAAATTAACTTTGGCACTGAAAAAAATGACATAAGAATGGTCCTCACACACAACTGACCGTTGTAGCATTTCTAGGGTCACATGATCAAAATTGGGGAACTTAGAATAGAATAGAATAGAATAGAATAGAATAGAATAGAATAGAATAGAATAGAATAGAATAGAAAAACAGAGTTGGAAGGGACCTTGGAGGTCTTCTAGTCCAACCCCCTGCTTAGGCAGGAAACTCTACACCACATCACACAAATGGTTATCCAATCTCTTCTTAAAAACTTCCAGTGTTGGAGCATTCACAACTTCTGGAGGCAAGTTGTTCCACTGGTTAATTTTTCTAATTGTCAGGAAATTTCTCCTTAGTTCTAAGTTGCTTCTCTCCTTGATTAGTTTCCACCCATTGTTTCTTGTTCTACCCTCAGGTGCTTTGAAGAATAGTTTGACTTGGCAACCAACATGTTTATGACAGATGCAGCATCCCAGGGTCATTTGATCGCCCTTTGCAACCTTTCCAGCCATCTTCTGACCAGCAAAATGATGGGGGGGGAGGGAGATCTAGGTTCGCCTTATGACCGCATGATTCACTTAACAACCGCAGTGATTCGCTTAGCAACTGTGGGGAAAAAAAAGGTCATAGAATTGGGATTGTCTCACAAATTGGGATTCTCTCACTTCACAGCCACCTCGCTTAGCAACAGAAATCTTGGTCCCAACCGTGGTCGTAAGTTGAGGACTGCCTGTATCTAGGAAATGAAGATGTAGGACAATTCAGTTGCTCAGCTGATTTTCAGTCACCTTCCTCCTCCTTTTCCACGGCTCTCTACCTCTTGGTCCACCTTTATTCTGGCCTCCTCTCTCCTGTTCTCTAGGGAACAATGTCTCTGCGGTTTTGTGTTAATTTTGTAAGGCACAGCAGCTGTTTAAGATGACAAAGGCTCCTCTGGCAACTGAGTAGAAAAGTCTGGGTGGGCAGCAGGAGTGTGGAAGAGGAGAAACCTTGAGCCTGACCTTCAGCGGTAGCTAAAAGAAATGTTTGTCATATTGATATGTAGGGATGAATTTGTCACTGCAGTAGTCTGGAAGTCTGATTTGACAATATTTATCTTCTTGGCAGAAGAAGAAAGAATTCTGCATCAAGGGAATCAGCTGCCTACTTCTAGCTTGGTCTTGATGCGCTTAAAACAAGGGTTATCTCCAAGATGGATATTGAAATGGTCACTGCTGTCATAAAGGAAAACAAGATCATTGTTTTGGGTTTTTTTTGCTGATTCTGGATCTCCCCCGCCCCCCCCCCCGTCTCCTGCGGGTTTGAATTCTGGCTGCCTAGCAAATCACATCCGATCACTGTCTCTAAAAGCAGTTGACATGTTTATCTTGTCTCTGTCTTATTCACAGATCTCGAAGGTTTTTGAATCGCAGACTTTGAATCAGTAGCTTTCACGGGTTCTGTCAGAAGAAACTGAGGGGGATGTGAATGAAGGAAAGCAGGCAGATATATCTGGACTAATCTAAACAACTGAACACTGTTTCACATACTGGGATTCAGACTGAAGTGCATGCATGTGGATTGTTGGGAACAGCAACATTTAGAGTACTCAGAAATGCACAACCAAAAATTGAATTTTGACCAATGATCAAATAGCCACTGGGAGTGACTATATACAGGTAGAATAGAATAGAATAGAATAGAATTCTTTATTGGCCAAGTGTGATTGGACACACAAGGAATTTGTCTTTGGTGCATATGCTCTCAGTGTACATAAAAGAAAAGATACGTTCGTCAAGAATCATAAGGTACAATAGTTAATGATAGTCATAGGGTACAAATAAGCAATCAAATCATATTAGGAAACAGTCAATATAAATCTTAAGGATACAAGCGACAAGGTTACAGTCATACAGTCATAAGTGGGAGGAGATGGGTGATAGGAACGATGAGAAGATTAATAGTAGTGCAGACTTAGTGAATAGTTTGACAGTGCTGAGGGAATTATTTGTTTAGCAGAGTGATGGCGTTCGGGAAAAAAACTCTTCTCGTGTCTAGTTGTTGTGGTGTGCAGTGTTCTATAGCGTCGTTTTGAGGGTAGGAGTTGAAACAGTTTATGTCCAGGATGCGAGGGGTCTGTAGATATTTTCACAGCCCTCTTTTTGACTCGTGCAGTATACAGGTCCTCAATGGAAGGCAGGTTGGTAGCAGGGGTGGGTTCTACTTACCTTTACTACCGGTTCGCAGCGGGGCCATGCCCGCGCGCTCTTCTGTTCATGCGCAGAAACATTTTGATGACATCGGGGTCGGTGGACGGAGCCTCCCGCCAGTTTTACTACTGGTTCTATAGAACCGGTACGAACCGAGGGCAACCCACCACTGGGTTGAAAAAACAGCAATTGTTTTTTCTGCAGATCTAATTATCCTCTGAAGTCTGTGTCTGTCTTGTTGGGTTGCCGAACCAAACCAGACCACAATTTATGATCACGACTTACGGCCATAATTGAGTTCAAAATGTCTGTTGCTTTTTGTTCACTTAAGTTTTATTTTCATTACAGGTAGTCCTCGATTTAGGACCACGATTGAGCTCAAAATTTCTGTTGCTAAGCAAAACAGTTATTAAGTGAGTTTTATCCCATTTTATGACTTTTCTTCCCAGAGTTATTAAGTGAATCACTGCAGTTGAATTAGTAACATGATTGTTAAACGTGAACCTGGCTTCCCCATTAACTTTGTTTATCAGAAGGTCACAAAAAGTGATCATGTGACTCTGGAACACTGCAGCTGTCATCAATATGAGTCAATTGCCAAGCATCTCAGTTTTGATCATATGGCCATGGGTATGCTGCCGTGGTCATAAGTGTGAAAAATGGTCGTAAGTCACTTTTTTCAGTGCCGTTGTAACTTCGTTTAGGTCACTGAATGAACTGTTGTACTATAAATGAACTGTGGTAAGTTAAGGACTACCTGTACTTTACTTTTTTACTTTTATTATATTTATATACCGCCCTTCTCCCGAAGGACTCAGGGCTGTAGATAGACTCTCTTCAGGATAATCTGAAGATAATTCCGATTATTCAGCCTACTTCACGGAGTTGCTATTGCAGAGCTGGCATGAATGATGAAGTCACACTAAGCCAACTTCAGCAACTTAGAGAAAATATAGAATATTGACGCAATCAAAACAAATTAATAAATGTTCATTGCCACTTCATGTAGAGTACATGCGGTGGAACAAATGTTTCTGCAAAAGATCATTTTTCTAGAATTCAAATAATGATAACCTTAGGCATTATTGACTGCTTTATTTCTTTTTTCTTTTGTATTGATCCCATACCCCAGCCTTTGCTTTTTTCACAAGTTGTTCATTTAAATTAACATTTCCATTAAGCCATTCATCATAATTCCTCTTTCATGGTCTTTCAAATGAACTCAGAAAACCTCACTTCAGACCTCTCTTGGATGTTAGATTTAATTTTATAGACTATCTGTGGAATAGGCTTCATTTCTATTGCTGGTTTAAACTTTAGCAGAACCTGACTTAGTTATCTTTCTGTGTGTGTTTTCTCACTGTATTGACATTTAGGTATGTTTAGGAATGCATTGCTGATTAACCAATTGCATAGTCTGATCTCTTTCATACAGTGTATTTCTGATACACACAAGGCCATAATTTATGAAAATGATGTTGGGCCTATGAGTTTGTACCAGGTACACAAAGCAGGGGTGCTATTCAGAAGGTTCTGACAGGTTCTGGAGAACCGGTAGCGGAAATTTTGAGTAGTTCGGAGAGTGGGGAGGGAATGGAGATTTTGCAGTATCCTTCCCCTGGAGTGGGGTGGGAATGGAGATTTTGCAGTATCCTTCCCTTGCCATGCCCACCAAGCCACCCCCACAGAACTGATAGAAAAAAAAAATGAATTCCACCACTGACGCAAAGCCTGAATTTGGTCGTGTCCCCAAATATTTGTGGCCTTTACCTGTCTACATTTGTCCAACATCCCATGATTTTAAAAGTTCAAATTAAGCTTTTGTGATGATAAATCAGTGTCAATGGTAGATGGGCATACAATTTTATTAACTTACCTAAAAGATTTGTATGGCTGCCCACGTTATATTGTTCAACAAATAACAGTCCAAAAATAAGAGAGAATTGTTTAGTTATTTGTATCTTGCTTTTATTATTTTTACAAATAACTCAAAGTGGCGAATATATCCAACATACCTCCTCTTCCTATTTTCCCTTGAAACAGTAGGTTAGGCTAAGAGAGAGGGACTGGCCCAAAGTCACCCAGCCAGCTTTCGTGGCTAAAACAGGATTAGAACAGAGTCTGACCTTCTTTTTCTGCTATAACCAAGTTATAGTTTTGCATCATATTTAGAATAGAATAGAATAACAGAGTTGGAAGGGACCTTGGAGGTCATCTAGTCCAACCCCCTGCATAGGCAGGAAACCCTACACCACTTCAGACAAATAGTTATCCAACATCTTCTTAAAAACTTCCAGTGTTGGAGCATTCACAACTTCTGGAGACAAGTTGTTCCACTTATTAATTGTTCTAACTGTCAGGAAATTTCTCCTTAGTTCTAAATTGCTTCTCTCCTTGATTAATTTCCACCCATTGCTTCTAGTCCTGCCTTCAGGTGCTTTGGAGAATAGCTTGACTCCCTCTTCTTTGTGGCAGCCCCTGAGATATTGGAACACTGCTACCATGTCTCCCCTAGTCCTTCTTTTCATCAAACTAGACATACCCAGTTCCTGCAACCATTTTTCATATGTTTTAGCCTCCAGTCCTCTAATCCTCTTCGTTGCTCTTCTCTGCACTCTTTCTAGATTCTCAACATCTTTTTTACATCGTGGCGACCAAAACTGAATGCAATATTCCAAGTGTGGCCTGACCAAGGCATTATAAAGTGGTATTAACACTTCATGTGATCTTGATTCTATCCCTCTGTTTATGCAGCCTAGAACTGTGTTGGCTTTTTTGGCAGCTGCTGCCCACGGCTGGCTCATATTTAAATGGTTGTCCACTAGGACTCCAAGATCCCTCTTACAGTTACTACTATTGAGCAAGGTACCACATATACAGTACCTGTGCATTTTGTTTTTCTTGCCTAAATGTAGAACCTCGCTTTTTTTCACCGTTGAATTTCATTTCTCTCTGCCAGTTCCAACATTAGCATTTGCTTTGAGGTCATACTTGATTCCTTGCTTTCTCAGATATCATCAAACCATAGCTAATAAAGCAAGATGATTTTTTTTTTCTTACCAGAATCCTAATTCTCATCTGACCATACATGAAAACAAACAAGTTGATTCACCCAACCGATTATTAAATCCATCTGGAACTTTTTTACATTTTGGAGAGTAGATGATGAAATCCCTACAGGAGGTTGCAACTGGACAGAACTTCAGTTGATGTGGTCCAATAAAGAGAGAGAGAGAGAGAGAGAGAGAGAGAGAGAGAGAGAGAGAGCGCCAAAAGGACAGAATCAAGATCACATGAAGTGTTTGTAACTTTTTATAATGTCTTGGTAAGATCACCCTTGGAATATTGCATCCAGTTTTGGTTACCACAATATAAAAAAAAACCTTGTTGGGACTCCGGAAAGAGTGCAGAGAAGAAGCAACAAAATTAATTAGGGGGCTGGAGACTAAAACATATGAAGAATGATTTGGGTATGTCTAATTTAATGGAACAAAGGACTAGTGGTGACATGATGGCAGTATTCCATATTTGAGGGTTTGGCACAAAGAAGAGGGAGTCAAGCTATTCTCCAAAGTACCTGAAGGCAGGACAAGAAGCAATGGATGGAAACTAATCAAGGAGAGAAGCAACGTAGAACTAGTGGTATAGGGTTTCCTGCTTGAACAGGGGGGATGGACTAGAAGACCTCCAAGGTCCCTTCCAACTCTGTTATTCTGCTATCTTCTCAGCTAATTAAAAAAAAAAATACCTGCATGAACCCATACATATATACCCTCAAGAAAATCCAAACCTTGCTCCCTTTCCATCACAACTCTACCCCTGGTGGTCCTTGGCCACCAACAAAATATTATCCATTGTCCCTTCCCTTGCCATTAGAAATATGAGCACAATCTCGTAACCATGGATGGAAAGTATGATGTTGGGGAATATAAGGAACTCTAAAATAATGTTACTCTATCTGTAGTATCCCCATTGGTAGTGAGCAGAAAGTTCTTGTGATGAGTTCCCATCCTTAAATTGGGATATATTTTCTGAGAGGGAGGGAAGAGCAGAGAGAAGGCAGTCCAGTTGTTTAAACTGAAGCAGTTGTACTGAGTATCTCAGCACGGTACTTTTTGCAGTCTGAGATTGGAGCAAAAAATTATTTCAATTGAAATATATATATATATCTAAGAATTAGATTTATTGAGCATGTGAGACATGATCTCCACTTGTAGAGGAGAGTTATATATAAATTTATTTACGGTCACAGACCAAAATGCAAGCATAGCTACAGAAAAACATAGGAAAAAGAACATCACGAACAGCCGGCCACCGGAAGCCCCGGCTGAGAGGGACCACAGCGCTCTCCTCTAATGGTTACGGCTCTTAGAAAAAATTTTGAGACCTGAGAGGTAGTGTATGAGGAGCCATCCCCTAAACAATACAAGGCCAAATCACTATCATTGGGCCCACAGAAATCTGTCTCTAAGAGAGACATCAAATTAGTCCTGGCTACGTTGTACATGGGGCAGTGTAAAAGGACATGCTCCACAGTCTCAACCTCCGCTCTACCACAGGGACATAGCCGCTCGCCCCTTGGAAGCCTCTTGAATCGACCGTCCAGCAATGCTGAAGGCAAGACGTTAAAACGAGCAAGGGAGAAGACTCTTCTATACTTAGGGATGGTTAGAGTATAGAAATATGAGGCCATCCTCAGTCCAAAATTATTAAGTTGGCTGAAGACCAGAGGGGAGCAGGTTTTATTGGCTCTAGCTCTCAGATATTGTAAGTCTATGTCCACAAGCCGTTGGACTACCCTACATTGGGCGTCTTTAAGGCCATAGTCTCCCATGGCATCCCCCGAAAAACCTAACAGGTGGAGTTTCTTCATCAGATCCCTCTCCCATCGAGACGTATAGGGGTCAGCTAACACCAGGGAGAGGTAGCTGCCAGGGGCTGCCAAAAAGAGTGCCCGAAACCACCATTTAAAGGTGTTGATCCACGCCATGCATTCAACTGATCGAATGCCCAGTTCCAGATACATCGGAGCAAAGCCAACACAGGGAGGGAGACCCAAAAGTTTCCTTAAAAAAGCAGCCTGGGTTCTTTCAATACATTCCTTGAAGCCCTGTATCCATATCGGAATTCCATAAAGAGTTTGGGCCAAGGTTTTGGCTTTGTAAATACGCAGAGCAGAAGGAATAAATTGGCCACCTTGGGTATAGAAAAATCTTAAAATCTGCTGATGGCTACAAAAAGCTGAATTCAGCACCTGGGTTCGGTGTCTAGTCCAAGCACCAGTGTTCTGAAAATGTATACCTAAATACTTAAAATGGGAAACCTGCTTAACAGCATTACCCTTAATAGCCCAGTTGTGTAACTTCCGGGCAGGAGGAGAGTTTTCATTGTGTTCATGCTCAGCAATTTGAATTTAATCTCCCATTCTGTTTTCTCCACTTACTATCTCCTTTCTTCAGCATTTTATTAATCGCTTTCTCAGTTCTTCTTTGAGAGGCTTCCAATGGCAACAGTAAACTACACCGGAACAAATTTAACCACTTAAGCAACTTTTAGCTCAAAAACCGAAAGGTGCTTTTCCAGGAGGCAACTGGACTTCCTTGTTTTTTCTTTTTGAAGATGTTTCGCTTCTCATCCGAGAAGCTTCTTCAGCTCTGACTGGATGGTGGGGAATGGAAGGATTTATATTCCTCGCAGTCAGCTGGTCATCTGCATCCTTTTAGAGGGTCATTGAAGCACTTGGAGGTTTATCTGTGTCCTCAGGGTCACCTGAGTAGTGTTCCTGTAGTCTGCCATTTTTTTTCTGGAAATCTGTTCATCTCCCACACCATTTGAAGGGTGTTATTCATCCCATTCCTTCCATTCCCCACCATCCAGACAGAACTGAAGAAGCTTCTTGGATGAGAAGCGAAATGTCTTCAAAAGAAAAAGAAAAAAAACAAGAAAGCCCAATGCCTCCTGAAAACAGCACCTTTGGGATAACCATCACCTGGATGACTGAGGATATCTATAGACTTTTAGCTCATATCTATCTCATCTATCTGAGATCTGGAGTAGCTGAACTTTAAGAATCTAGTGGTCTTGAACTAGAACTTCAATGATCAAGACATGGATTGTGAAATCTAACTGAGTAAGGCAATTGTGACTTATTCTGTGGCTACATGGGGATCTCTATCATTCTACCTCATGCTCCACTAAAGGTTCACCTAATAGGTGGAAACCATAACCAACTTTTTTTTTTTTAATTAGATTTATATGCCACCCTTCTCCGGAGACTCAGGGCGGCTTACAATGTGTTAAGCAATAGCCTTCATACTTTTGTATATTTTATACAAAGTCAGCTTATTGCCCCCACAAACTGGGTCCTCAGTTTACCTACCTTAGAAAGGATGGAAGGCTGAGTCAACCTTGAGCCTGGGGAGATTCGAACTTGCAACAATTGCAGACAGCTGAATGTTAATAACAGGCTTTTAGTCTGTTGAGCTATCCAGGCTCCTTTTAAAATTAAAAGCAGGAGCACAAGTAAATAGTGAGAAGACCTTAACCCAAAACTATCCATTTTTTAAAAAAAAAATCTGGTAGACACATTGGAAATTAGAAGAACAAATTGTAGACCCTCTCACAGAATGTCCTAACCAGTGATGAAGTATTGAGTCACCAGAATATTACCTGTTGCCCGTGCAAGTACACGGAGTATTTATGTAGTCTCTGGCTACTCACAGCCATGCTTTTCCCTAGAATCATTCGGCTGACTTTCAGAACTGAGGACAGGGTCTGTGTTCATCTCTCCATGCACTTCAAAGACTGTTTATAGAATTGAATCCAAAGTGCTGAATATAAAAAGGCAGGGTAGGTTTTGCAGAGTTAAATATCATTGGGCATCTGGAGAAACATTGCAAAATGCCAGTGTTAATTTTTTTTCCATGCCAGATTGCCTTGGTTTGTTCAACTCACCCTTCCTACACTATATTGGTGCAATCTTTCCTCTCAAGAGCTGTTTGTGGGAGACATTTTATGTTGGGTTGCATTCTTTTCAGGACACACCACTTTTGTTTTCTGACATCTTTTTTCTTTCTTTTCTAAGCCCTTTTGAGATGAGGATGAAACTCTGTATAATCACTCTGTAGGATTTGGGAAAGGCTAACTTTGAGTCAACCTTGATTCCTGGCGAATACGTGGACAAATTTCTGCAGATTTTCTTGGCCATATTTTTCCAAAGGTCATGCTGCCCTTGCCTTCTTCCTAGGGCTGACAGGAAGTGAGCGGCCTAAAGTCAACCAGCTGGTTTAATCAGGATTAGAATTCAGTGTCCCAATTTCTAGCGTAGTGCCTTAAACAACTATACCAAACTCTCTCTCTCCCCCCATCTCTCTCTCTGTCTCACAAACACACACACCTTATTGGTGTATGTATGTATGTATGTATGTATGTATGTATGTATGTGTGTGTGTGTGTATGTATGTATATGTATTTCTCTTTAGCCAGGTTCTTCCTACATAAACCAAGATTTTTTTGCAGCCCTAGTTCAGTGAAATCCCAATCCACTAGTTTCTAGGCATTTTTTTCCAGCAGCCAGCAAGCTCCCTGCTGCTATTTCGGACTTATAAGCCCTCATCAGTTAGCCACACCTCATGTATCCTCATGTGTCCTCCCTGTAAAGGTACAGTATTTGTTTTCTTTTCTTTTCGGAGGCCTTTATGTGTATTTCTCTTTAGCCAGGTTCTTCCTACGCAAACCAAGATTTTTATGCAGCCCTAGTTCAGTGAAATCCCAATCCACTAGATTAATTTTTTTTTAATCTTGGTTTACGTAGGAAGAACCTGGCTAAAGAGAAATATACATAAAGGCCTACGAAAAGAAAAGAAAACAAATGTATGTATGTATGTATGTATGTATGTATGTAGGTCTTTGGTTATTTGGGTTTTCTCCCGCGTAAAATTGGAAGTACCTTGGCGACGTTTTGACGAAGACTTCCAATTTTAAAACTTCCAATTTTATGTGGGAGAAAACCCGAATAACCAAAGACCTACATACAAATACCTGCGAAAACCTCAGAAAACACACACACACACACACACACACATATATATATAATATAATCTACATCCTGCTTTATTAATATAGGAAGAAGATTAACTCAAGGTTTATGCACTGAGCAGTGTAAATGTGGTTTACACTAAACAATAAATGGGCGACCTTTCAGATACACTATGGCTGTAGGTTAGACTGCCGAGTCTTAAAAAACATTTCATAAGACAGAATCATAGGGCTGGAAGGGACCTCAGAGGTCTTCTAGTCTATCCCCCCTGCTCAAGGCAAGAGACCTTATACCATCCTGGACTATTGTCCAGCCTATTTTTGAAAACCTCCAATGATGGTGAGCCCATGGCTCCAATAGGCAGAAACTTTCTTCCTACTTCTTGGTTGGGTCTCTCATTAATGACCTTCCACCCATTACTTCTTGTCCTGCACGCTGGTGCTTTGGAGAATAGGTTAATCCCCTTCTTCTCTGTGACAGCTCCTCAAGTAATGGAAGGCAGCTATCATGTCCCCCCTTCTTTCAGAAGAAGGCAATCCCCTTTCAGAAGAAGACAGTGGTAATAATCCTCTCCCACAATCTCAAGGAGAGGTCATCAGAAGTTAATCTCAACTCAAGAGAAACTTCATCTCATAAGTAATTAACTCATCCAACATTTAATAAGTATTTGGAGAGACATGGCTTTTGATAGTTGACGATAGAATCGTACAGACCAATGACATTATTAAATCAGATTTTTAAAAATATTTTCCTTCTACATGCATGGGAATCACCAATAATAAAATCAATGGATTCCCTTCTTTGATCTCCTTCTTTCTGATGATGAGATATTTAAACCAGGAGTTAGTAACCTGCGGCTCGGGAGCCGCATGTGGCTCTTTCATCCCTCTGCTGCGGCTCCCTGTCCACAGTCAGCTCCACAATTGATAGGGCTTTCAGTTAGGATAGGTAGAGGAAAAGGGTTGCCGCACTAGGAGGAAACACTATGGTAGTAGGAACCGGACTTCCAGTTGGCTCCAGAATTGAACGGGGGACTTCTGGCTAGGGCCTTTGTGACTCTTTGAGTGTTTAAGGTTGCTGACCCCTGATTTAAACTAATTTGCCAAAGGCACATTCATTCCAGAAGACAATTTTTTTTTTTATTTATTTATTTGTTCAACTTGTATGCCGCCTTTCTCCAAAGAATCTAGGCAAGGAAAGTTGTTGAATTGCTGCAGGTCTCACAGGGAGTATTTTAGGTTTGGCTTTATCCAATGAGAATTTTTTCTTATTGGCAGACATTGTCACTAGTGGAAAAGTGGGAGTAATTCTCAAAGGTGCAGAATGTATCCCTGTGGGACATTGAACTCCTAGATTTAAGCCTTCAAATAAAACCTTTGGAACTGGACCCACTTTCAAAGGATTTCTCCAAATCCTCTAGTTCCAGCATTTGTGCCAACTGTGTACACAACCTTTGTCAGTAAGCTGTTCAGCTAACACCCACTGATATTGTAATAGTGCTTCTCTGGAACTTTACTGATTGCCACAGCCACTGTAGTCTTGCATTTCTGAGAAGTGGTACATTTATCTCAAGGAGGAAGAGTGTGTAGTAGGGCTTCAGACTAGGAACAGCAAGCATTGTTGCTTTTCCAAATATTGGTTGAACATACGATGGAAGACTTTCTTAAATCTCCCTATTGTATTTTGTCCCACATTTTCTCAGGAGTTCAGGAACATTGGTTGGTAAGGTAAAGGTAAAAGTTCCCCTCACACATATGTGCTAGTCGTTCCCGACTCTAGGGGGCGGTGCTCATCTCCGTTTCAAAGCCGAAGAGCCAGCGCTGTCCAAAGACGTCTCTGTGGTCATGTGGCCGGCATGACTAAAGGCCTGGAGACTAAAACATGAAGAACGGTTGCAAGATTTGGGTTTGGCTAGTCTAGAGAAAAGAAGGACTTGGGGAGGGGGGGGCATGATTGAGCAGGGGGCTGGACTAGAAGACCTCCAGGGTCCCATCCAGCTCTATTCTGATTCTGATTCTGATTTGTTAGAGATATTACTTGGATGTACTCACAAAAACTCGGAACAAACAGAAAAGGGACTTCTGTTTTCAGAACCTTTAATAAAGGTTCCACCATCTCTAGATATCCAGCTTTGGATGGCTTAATATTTTTGAATGGTCTTGGCTACATCAGTAAATGTCCAACTTGTTGGGTTAGAAATCAGTGAAATCTCCCTCATGAAATGTTATTTGGTCGGTACGTCTTTGATTTTCTTTTCATCTATGGAGAATCCTCTAATTTTTCTTCAAATATATGTTGATGACTCAGAATTCCTTAGAGAAGAGTGCTTTTTTAGAAATCTTCAAAACCTCCTCTGCTGTTCAAGCTTAAATTTACTTCAAAAATCGCTAAGATATAGATTTGGGAACTGTTAACAAGATTTTTCTGCATCCCTTTGCAGGGCAACGTTGCCATAATTCAGAATAGGATTTTCTGCTTCTAGTAAATCTCTGACTAAGATACTTAACAGGTGATCTGAAAACAGTTGTTCCAATCTTAAAACGAATGGCAGGCCATGTATTATACTATACTTTCAGATTTTGTTTCCAATTGGGCGTGACAGCTTTGTACATAATGAAGTAAATTATTGACTTTGTTTCCAGGGAATCCAAATCTTTTACTTGCTTAGGAGACTCAGGTTTTCCTTGGCGTGCTGTCACTAATGACTTTTTCATAGTCCTGAAATAATAACGAAAGGAAAATGCATCAACACAAAGAGTGGAATGAGACAGAAATTCTCCTTTTGAGAGCTCCAGAAACAGTCATAGAGGAAGGGAAATGGAGAGATCAGATTTTGGGTTATTTGCCATTCTTGATGTCAGAGTGTGAATAATCAGGCTGGAAGTCTTTTAGTCCAACCCTCTGCTCAAGGCAGGAGTCCTTATTCATCCCAAACAAATGGTTGTCCAAACTTTTCTTGAAAGCCTCCAGTGATGTAGCACCCATGGCTCTGGGAGGCCAGCTATTCCATTGATTGATTGTTCTCACTGTCAGGAAATTCCTCCTTATTTCCAGGTTGGATCTCTCTCTGATCAGCTTCCACCCATTGCGTCATGACAGCCCTTCAAATTCTTCTCATGACAGCCCTTCAAATATTGGAAGATGGCTATCATGCCACCCTTAACTCCTCTCTTCATTATGCTAAACCTATTTAGTTCCCTTAGCTGTTTATCATATGGTTTAGCCTTCAGAAACCTCATCACCTTTGTTTTAATGTTTTAATCTTATTATTTGTTCATATTGTAAATTTGACATGATCTCCATAAAGCTAGTGTGGAATTGCCACCCAATGTTTTCTAAAAACAACCAAGTAAATCCCATGGTTTCTGCTTGGTTGAATAACCATCCAAAATAGGTAAAGTTTCCCCTCGAACATATGTGCTAGTCATTCCCGACTCTAGGGGGCGGTGCTCATCTCCGTTTCAAAGCCGAAGAGCCAGCACTGTCCGAAGACGTCTCCGTGGTCATGTGGCCGGCATGACTAAACGCCAAAGGCGCATGGAACGCTGTAACCTTCCCACCAAAGGTGGTCCCTATTTTTCTACTTGCATTTTTTACGTGCTTTCAAACTGCTAGGTTGGCAGAAGCTGGGACAAGTAACGGGAACTCACCCCGTTACGCGGCACTAGGGATTCGAACCGCTGAACTGCTGACCTTTCGTTCGACAAGCTCAGCGTCTTAGTCACTGAGCTACCGCGTCCCACTAACCATCCAAAATATGAATTCTTAAACTTTTTCATGACCATGAAAAATCTCTCTCTCCCTTTCTCCTTCTCTCTCTCTCTCCCTCCCTCTCCTCTCTTCCTCTCTCTCTCTTATAAATAGAATAGAATAGAATTCTTTATTGGCCAAGTGTGATTAGACACACAAGGAATTTGTCTTGGTGCATACGCTCTCAGTATACATAAAAGAAAAGATACGTTCATCAAGAATCATAAGGTACAACACTTAATGATAGTCATAGGGTACAAGAGGTCAAAGCAGGCAAGATGATGGTCATGGTGATGCAATTGAAGTCCCATCCCTTTGTACATGTATACAACTGTAACAAAAAGTGTGAGGTTTGGTTGTGCTGCTGTTTTTTTTTTTTTTAAGAGGAAAATTAAAGAATATAGGAAAATTTTGGAGTGATGTGTGTTACAAAAAGATTTGGTGTAACATCCAGTCTATTTCTATATTAGATCTTGTAATGCTGGAAATTCATTTTCCCAAATATTTGTTGGGGGAAAAAAAGATAATAGCACCTCTAGTGCCTCTTCACTTCTCAGAAATTCTCAGAAGTAGTGATGATTTCTTAAAAAAAATATCTGAGAAGTCATCTGCCAACATGTCCTTTTCAGTTCTGAATATCATATTTTCATCACTTTCCCCCTTTTCTTCCCCTTTCATTTTTGTTGTTGTTTATGCTTTTTCCATTTTTAAGAATCACGTTTAAGCATTCACATTAAACTCCTTGTCTGCTTCTTCTTCTTCTTTTTTTTTACACATTTCTCACAGCCATCTTTTTATGCCATTTTACCTCACGGGCACTTTTTTTTTTTCTTTTGGCCAATGATTTTACTCCATATAAATAACTTTTGTAGGTTGTTTGCATGAATATATGAATTATTCTTTGTGCTTTTCCTTAATGGAGACATTTTTCTGCAGCTTTTTTTTTTATTGGAGAACTATATCATAATATTTAGAGTATAGCAGTATTTTGGAAGAGAACTGAACTTCTATTTGCATGTTACTTGGAAAGTATTTTTTTAAAAAAAAGCAAATTAGACTATTTCTCCCAGAAACACTTTCCTCATTGAAATCAAATATGGTGCCCCTGATATCACCACCCATAGTCAACTCGTTCTTCTCCTTTCATTTCTCTCTCTGAACAAGATCATGCTTTGAAGGAGCAGCAATGCTTGTATATTTGTGGCCCATCTTCCGTAACTATCAAGCACCGAAAGACCATTTTGCTTACATTTCACATAATCCAAGAATTTTCCCCCAGGCAAAACACAGGCACTGAAATACTCTCAGTGTAGCTCAAAGGAGCCAATGCATAATAATATGAATTGAAAAAGCCAAATTTCTAAGAGGAGTTGTCAAAACTGTATGAGTTCCTCCAGGTTTCCCATCTGCCCGTGTAATTTTTATCTTAAAGATATTAGACATAAAATAAACCTGGCACAGACTGAAGCCTTCAACCCACCGTCAATAAAACAGTCGTACTGTACATTTTGGTGATGCTATGCTTGATTGGATTATGGGTTTATAGTCTAAGTTCACAGAAAATGTCCAGTGTATTGTGGTTGACAAACCAGCTTTCAAATACAACCCAATAAGTTCTTTATTGAGAATCCAAGTCCCTTTGCTAGTAAAGAGAAGTTCTGAACTTCTGAAGACTTTAGGGGTAGAGGCTTCTACATCGCATTTGGTATCCATGGCTAACAAGACTTTCGGTTTAATCTGGCAGAGTTTGAGGTCTGTATTTCCAGTTTCTTGGACTCACAAATATCCCGCGTGAACCTCCCCTGGTAGCTGCCAGATTCCAAGGTCTACTTTAATTTTTAAAATTACGTTAATTTTTTTTTTGTAGGAAAGCGAAACTGGCATGCCGGAAAGTAATGTAGCGGAATAAAGCACAGGTAGTCCTTGACTTAAAACCACAACTGAGCCCAAAATTTCTGTTACTAAGCGAGATAGTTGTTAAGTGAGTTTTGCCCCGTTTTACAACCTTACTTGCCACAGATGTTAAGTGAATCACTGCAGATGTTAAGTTAGTAATATGGTTGTTAAATGATTCTCTCTTCCCCACTGATTTTGACTGTCAGAAGGTTGCAAAAGGTTGTAATCCCATGATCCTGGGACACTGCAATAGGAGCCAGTTGCCAAGTATCCAAATTTTGATTGCATGACCTTGGTGAGGGTGCAATGGTCATAAGTGTGAAAATGTCCTTTTTTTTAGTGCCACTGTAACTTCGGACAGTCACTAAATGAATGATTGTAAGTCAAGGACTACCTGCATTGTATAGTTGTGCTGAACATTTGCATTTCTATAGCAATAAGGTTGGATGAACCAAGGGGATTTTGATCTGTCTAAATTTTGTGCTTTTCCAGAGATAAACTTGCTTTATAAAATTTCTGCATCACTTTTCAATTAAACAAATGGATTCAACTCCCTATAAAATACAAAGTATTATACCAATAGCACTTAGATTTATATACCACTTCACAGTGCTTTTACAGCCCTCTCTAAGCAGTTTACAGAGTCAGCCTATTGCCCCCAACAAACTCTCTCCTCATTTTACCGACCTTGGAAGGAATATAATATAGATAGTTTAGTTCACATGCATATCAAGCATGCTATAATGGACAAATTTTAAGTCACTGTTGTTTTGCAGCATCCAGAGAAGCCCATGATCAAGTTTAATTAATTGAAGTCCACTCACATGTTTTATCCAAAAGTCTGGGAATGGTAAGACTCTTGCACTAAGAGGGTAAGATTGTTGCTCTGTGCAAAAAGATTCCCCCCCCACCCCGATAATCTTACTAAAGATAATATTACACAGATAAAGCTAATACAACGACGTAACACAGCCAGATATATTTTATAAATTTAAAAATTAAAGCCGGGCAGGAAAAAAGGAAAGAGAAAAAGAAGCTTCCTCTTCATCTCCAGCAAATACAATCAACATGAACAATTTACCAATATTATCTTAAAATTCAGCCAAACTGTCAGGCATGAAGAATCAGGCCCACACATTAAATTCCAGTTAAGTTTATTTATTGCTCAAGCGTATACACAAGAATCTAGTCAACCAATGGTCAGCACTATATTAGTGCTAGATAAAAGTTAACAGAATTCAAGAGAGGTTGGACTTAGAATATTTATGAGAATGTAATCTTTCCAGGCTGATACCTCTCTTGACTCCCCCCTCCCCAAGGCACTGTCTCTCCTCCTACATGCACATCTCTTTAATCCATATCTGTCAGGCTCCAAAAACTAAGAAAAATATGTTGAGATTCTTCTAAGCATTTTCCTTTATTGTTCCTTACCTTATAGACCGAACTTTGGCCAAAAACCAGACTACTTGTACCATTAAACCAGAGGTGTATTCAGCAGGTTCTGACCAGTTCTGGAGAACCGGTAGTGGAATTTCTGAGTAGTTTGGCGAACCGATAAATAACATCTCTGACTGGCCCCGCCCCCATCTATTCTCTGCCTCCCGAGTCCCAGCTGATCGGGAGGAAATGGGGATTTTGCAGTAACCTTCCCTTGGAGTGGGGAGGGAATGGAGATTTTACGGTATCCTTTCCCTGGAGTGGGGAGGGAATAGGGATTTTGCAGTAACCTTCCCTTGGAATGGGGAGGGAATGGAGATTTCACGGTATCCTTTCCCTGGAGTGGGGAGGGAATGGGGATTTTGCAGTAACCTTGGGGGGGAATGGAGATTTTACAGTATCCTTCCCCTGGAGTGGGGAGGGAATGGAGATTTTACAGTATCCTTTCCCTGGAGTGGGGAGGGAATAGGGATTTTGCAGTAACCTTCCCTTGGAATGGGGAGGGAATGGAGATTTCACGGTATCCTTTCCCTGGAGTGGGGAGGGAATGGGGATTTTGCAGTAACCTTGGGGGGGAATGGAGATTTTACAGTATCCTTCCCCTGGAGTGGGGAGGGAATGGAGATTTTACAGTATCCTTCCCCTGGAATGGGGTGGGAATGAAGATTTTACATATCCTTCCCCTGCCATGCCCACCAAGCCACAGCTACCAAACCACGGCCACCAAGCCATGTCACGCCCACCAAGCCACGCCCACAGAACCAGTAGTAAAAATTTTTGAATCCTATCACTGCATTAAACATATACCAGAATCACCTGATAGGGGAGATGGGTGGCATAATAAATAAATATGGCAAATGATTAAATAATCAGATGAATGAATGAATGAATGAATGAATGAATGAATGAATGAATGAATGAATGAATGAATAAAAATAATCTGGGAACTCTTAGGGAAAATATGTCTTCAGCTTTTTTCTCCTTCACAAACTACCTAAACTTCGCTGTCTCTTGCACCTCTGGAACGCACTCCCTCCTTCCTAGAAATCTGGACCATGTTCCATCACAATGCCTCACCCCATTCACTAAAAGCAGAAAAAATTCAGCTAGAGTTTGGAATGCAGCATAATCATTATTTCAGATTACTGCAGCCCTTTCCGCAGAGGTTCATTTAGGACAGCAAGAATCAAATTACTTTTTAACTAGACAAGAAAAGACAACCAAATTTAGGACAACATTTGCCTTATGGCCACCCAGGATTCGAAGCCAAGGGGCTTTGCTACACATTTAATTTTCTATCAATAACATTGATAGTTTTCTGCTTTCTAGCTTATTGTTTTCGATCAATAACATTGATAGCATTGATAGTCTCCTGCTTTCTAGCCTGGTGCCTTAACTACTAATGGCTAGAAAACAGAGACTGAGTTCAAGTCCAGGCTTTAGCCATGAAAGCCAACTAAGTGACTTTGGGCTAATCACCAGGAGACTGTGAGTTCTAGTCCCACCTTAGGCATGAAAGCCAATTGGGTGACTTTGAGCCAATCACTAGGAGACTGTGAATTCTAGTCCCACCTTAGGCATGAAAGCCAACTGGGTGACCTTGGCCGAATCACTAGGAGACTGTGAGTTCTAGTCCCACTTTAGGCATGAAAGCCAATTGGGTGACTTT
The DNA here is from genome assembly GCF_029215685.1 of Pituophis catenifer annectens. Classification (NCBI taxonomy): domain Eukaryota; kingdom Metazoa; phylum Chordata; class Lepidosauria; order Squamata; family Colubridae; genus Pituophis; species Pituophis catenifer. Next base: position 82,794,413 of record NW_027256887.1, read on the forward strand.
GAGCCAATCACCAGGAGACTGTGAATTCTAGTCCCACTTTAGGCATGAAAGCCAACTGGGTGACTTTGAGCCAATCACCAGGAGACTGTGAATTCTAGTCCTACCTTAGGCATGAAAGCCAACTGGGTGATTTTGAGCCAATCAGTAGGAGACTCTGAGTTCTAGTTCCTTCCTTAGGCATGAAAGCCATCTGGATGACTTTGGGCAGTCATTCTCTCAGCCCAATTCATCTCACAGGGTTGTTATTGTGGGGAAAATAGAAGCTGGAAGTGTGTTGGATATATTCGCTGCCTTCAGTTGTGTGTAAAAACACTAAAGGTGGAATATAAATAAATAATAAAAACAAAACAAAATCTGTCCCCTTCTATAGGTAAGGACAATCCTTCTTCATGCACCTTTACCAGCTTCCGGTTTCACCTACTTGAAAAAGAAATTTCTCTTCTAGTCTTCCGCGGTTTTGTTTCCCCAATTGTTTGATTATTCTAATTGTTGGTGAAAATTCTTGATATTTGACCTTCTACTTTTCTTCCTGCAATAAGATCCCATTACCCTTCCGTCCAGCATCAGTCTCCATGGAGAACAATTGGTTTCTCTCCTCTCTCTCTAAGAGCGTTTTATGAGTAGAGGTGCAATGAATCAAATCTTTCCAGAGCAAGCATTCTCTTTCCATCACACAATGCACAATTAAATGTTCCCTCTGTGTACACTGCCCCCCATTTATCATAGGATCAGCATTTTCCTGCCATTTTAGATTTCATGGAGAGTGAACAAAATGGCAGTTAAACAATGTTTCCAATTTCACTCGAGCAATTGTTCTTCGTCTATTATAGTAACTGCTTGGCAATAGGTTGCTAAGGATAGGATCCAGCCGAAGTCAAGATTTAAATCCTGTTCACGGCTACAGAAGCGAAAAAGAAATAAGCGCTACTGGCTTCAGTGTCCAACTGAAGTTGATTCAGTTTAAAAAAATGCTGACTTTGGTGGGATCATGTTACTTCAGATTTCATGAGCAAGCTTAGATAGACAAAATATCTTCCCTTATTCTTATGCATTAGAACAGGAGTGTCAAACCCGCGGCGTCATGGCGGCATCACATGACGTATTGGGACTTTCCCCCCCTTCGCTAAACTGGGCGGGGGTGGGGCCAGCACGTGGCGCACCCGGCCCGCGGCCCGCGAATTTGACAGCCCTGCATTAGAACAATGTGTCTCAACCTTTGCTATTTTAAGATATGCTGGCTGGGGAATTCTGGGAGTTGAAGTCCACACATCTTAAATTGGTAAAAGCTGAGAAACACTACAATTGAACGAACGCTCTGCTGGAGAGGATGCTTCAGTTCATAGGACCGAAATGGCATTTTGAGAGTTGGTGAAAAAGATATTTAAAAGATCCTGAGAGTATCTTATGTCTTCTCTCACTCCTTTGACCTATCTATGGAGACTGAACCCAATTCAGTTCAGAGGTGGCATACAGCAGGTTCTGTAGAACTGGTAGCAGAAATTTTGAGTAGTTTGGAGAACTGGTAAATACCACCTCTAGCTGGCCCCGCCCCCATCTATTCTCTGCCTCCCAAGTCCCAGCTGATCGGGAGGGAATGGGGATTTTGCAGTATCCTTCCCCTGCCACGCCCACCAAGCCACGCCCACCAAACCATGTCACGCCCACCCAGCCACATCCACAGAACTGGTAGTAAAAAATTTTGAGTCTCACCACTTATTTTCAGTTCCTTTGTTTTCACTATCTGCTGTAGCTTCAAAATCACCTTTCCCTCTTTGGTTGGTTAGTTCTGATTATATCTGTCTAAATTAGGTGAGAAAGAAAATCCTAGCTAATCAGTGATTTTTTTATTTATTTGTTTGGCTGACTTCTATGCTGTTCCTTCTTAGGAGTTGGTCAGTTTTGTAGTCACATCTCGTCCTGGGATGAAACATAGTCTTCAACTTACAATCATTCGTTTAGTGACCGTTTGAAGTTACAAAAGGCGCTGAAAAAAGGGACTTGTGAGTATTTTTCACACTTACAACCGTTTGTAGCATTCCCATGGGCTCAGTTGTGGTTGTATGTTGTGGACCAAGTACCCAAATTTTGATTACATGACCATGGAGATCAGGAGTGCTATTCAGCAGGTTCTGACAGGTTTGAGTAGTTCGGAGAACCGGCAAATACCACCTCTGGCTGGCCCCAGAGTAGGATGGGAATGGAGATTTTGCAATATCCTTCCCCTGCCATGCCCAGCAAGCCATGCCCACCAAGCCACACCCACAGAACCGGTAGTAAAAAAAAAATGATTTTCACCACTGATGGAGATGCTGCAATGGTTGTAATGTGTGAAAATCAGTCATAAGTCACTTTTTTCAGTGCTGCTGTAACTTCGAATGGTCATTAAACAAATCAAGTCCTTAAGTCAAGGACTAACTGTATGTGTATATGACTTGGAAATATGTCAGAATCTTCCTAAAAAGCACAAATACTTTCTGCTCTCTCAGCCAGTGTATAGATGGCAAATAATGACATGGTTTTTACTCGCCAATTACAGTTAGGATTGGAATCTAATTTTAAAAATTAGTCCCTTTTCAAAGAAAGAGCCAACCCATCACATCATGCTTTTGTTTATCAATCCAGTGGCTTTTAATTTCATTTCACTTGTATATTTACTTGGCCATTCAGTATCATGTCAAATTTATATATTTCAAAAATGTAAAAACATTGGCATCATTAAAAAATAATAATAATACATCTCAACTTGACACTCAATGAAATGATAGCTCAGCATGGCACTTCTAGGGGAAAGTAAATAAATAAAAAAAAAAGGCTGAGGATAGAAAAATGGTTTCTCAATTTATGTTTTAAGTAGAGTATGGCTAACTGTTTCAAATTTTCAGACTTGGCCATTACTGTTTACAACAAAACCCCAAGGAGAAAATTTATCGATTGTTCCCGAAACTCACGTTTCCTTCTTATACCTCTCAACTAAGTAAATAAGGAAACAAATTTGTAAAAGGAAGCAGATCAGGCACGAAAGACCAGATCCAGACAGGAAAATTCAATTAATCTGATTTTTTGCTAAATAGCCAATCTTCTTACCTGAAGGTTAGCACCTGGTTGGAGTTAGATAAGAGTCCACAGAATTCAAGAGGGGGTTGGACTGAGTACATTTGTAGCTACATAGGGATTCTAGGACGATCCCTCTTTTAACTCCGCCCACGGGTTCTGCCACTCCTTCTCCCACAAATTTAGAATCTGTATTGAGATACAGTGAAGAAATCAAACTCAGAGGCAGCCGTGACACCATCACTCTATTCTTTTTATTTTTTATTTTTATTTATTTAGTTTGTCAAGCAGGTATGAGAAAACAAGTATAAGTATGAACATAACGTATCAACATATAAGTATAAACAGGTATAAGTATATACATAAGAAATGAGTTCAAATAAATGGGAACAGTAGGACAGGGATGGTAGGCCCGCTGGTGCGCTTATGCACGCCCCCTTTATTTATTTATTTTATTTTGTCGCATTTCTATGCCGCCCAACTCCCAAGGGACTCTGGGCGGCTTACAACAGAGAATAAAACAATGCAACAATATACCATACAAAAGTTAAAAGAAAACATTAAAACGTTAAAACACATACACTCTAATTTGTGGCCGGGTCTCGCAAGATCACTATAACGAGATCAACGGCCCTAGGCCTGCCGGAAGAGGCAGGTCTTCACCGTTTTCCGGAAGGCCAATAGGGTGGGGGCGGTCCGGACTTCAGGAGGTAATTGGTTCCAGAGAGCCGGGGCAGCCACAGAGAAGGCCCTCCCCCATGGGCCCACCAGCCGACACTGTTTAGCTGACAGGACCCAGAGGAGACCAACTCTGTGGGATCTTACCGGTCGCTGGGAGCTATGTGGTAGACCTCTTAGGAATGGGGTGAGGTCCACGGTAGACAGTCTAAGAAAGTTTTGGTAGCGAGTCAGGTAGTGAGTTCCAGACACTGACCACTCTGTTACTGAAGTCATATTTTCTGCAATCGAATTTGGAGCAGTTTACTTTGAGTTTATATCCATTATTTGCTCGTGTATTATTGTGGTTGAAGCTGAAGTAGTCATTGACAGGTAGGACCAGGGGTGGGTTCTAAATTTTTTTACTACCAGTTCTGTGGGCGTGGCTTATTTTGTGGGTGTGGCTTGGAGGTCATGTGACTAGGTGGGCGTGGCTAGCTGGTCAGAGTCGTTTCTGGAAGGTCCTCGCACTTACGACCCGACTCATTTGTTTGCTTTTAACACTGATCAGCTGTAGGACGACCCTTTGAAGCCCCGCGGCAAGAGTTTAAACAGTTTTTTTCCCTCTAGTCATCAGCTGGGACTCAGGAGGAAGCAATAGATTGGGGGTGGGACCAAATAAAAGGTAAGAATAACGTGGGTGGGTGAGGGGTGGGAGGGCGAGGGGGAGAACCGGTTTGGTGATGTCATATCGTCACCGCTACCGGCTCGGCCGAACTGGACCGAACCGGGAGGAACCCACCACTGGGTAGGACGTTGTAGCAGACAATTTTGTGTACTAAGCTTAGGTTCAGACTGTAGGCGGCATAGTTCTAGGTTGTCCAGGTCCAAAATTTCAAGCTTGGTGGCATAAGGTATTCTTTTGTAAGCAGAGGAGTGGAGGACTCTTCTCGTGAAATACCTCTGGACTCGCTCAATTGTATTAATGTCCGATATACAGTGTGGATTCCAGGCAGATGAGCTGTATTCAAGAATTGGTCTGGCAAAGGTTTTGTATGCCCTGGTTTGCAGTACAATGTTACCGGAGAAGAAGCTTCACAAAATTAGGTTAAAAAGCTCTCTTTGCAAACAAGTCATCTTGATTTTTAGAGAGGAAGGGCCAGTGATGGGGAGGCATGGAAGAATTGTAAGCATCATAGGTCTTCCAAATATACACTGCTCAAAAAAATAAAGGGAACACAAGCAGAAGACACCCGAGATCTGAATGAATGAAATAGCCTTATTAAATACTTCGTTCTTTACATACAGTAGTTTATACACTGCTCAAACAACTAAAGGGAACACAACACTACTGTATGTAACGAACAAAGTATTTAATAAGGCTATTTCATTCATTCAGATCTCGGATGTCTTCTGCTTGTGTTCCCTTTATTTTTTTTTGAGCAGTGTATTAGCATTTTAGCATCAGCATCCAATTATCACAGTTTGGAAAATGCACTGTGCCATCTAGGTGCTCTTGTTAAGCACATCAGAATACCTTTTAGAGTTGATCCCTTAAGATGGCATTGTTTTTAGCAGAAAACAGAGGTCACCGAGGAGTGTGGAAATATAAAACAGGACATCTTTCCTATGGAAGGGAAAAGAAAAAAGGAGCAAACAAGCAAATAAGTTTAATAAAGGTTGGACATGCCTGGATCTATGATTATAAGGTTAGAAAAGTGGAAATGGGATTAGAGAACCAAGAGTGATTAACAGAATAGACTGGTTTACATGAAAAAAAAATGTCTTAGGGGATTGCACCCTGGTATTTGTTTGTTTGTTTATTATGCTTCCCATTTCCCTTATAAAGCAAGTGTGGGCCGCTTACAGATAATAAAAAAGGCAAATAGAAAATGAGGTTTCTTTGATGTTCTCTGAGTTTGATTGCTTCCTTGCAGACATTTCATTACCCAACTAGGTGATGCCATCAGGCTAGTTTGGATGATGAAACATCTGCAAGAAAACAACCCAAGCTTAGAGAGCACCAAGGACCCTTCATTTTAACCCTAGCTTATAACTATTCTCCCTTATTGGTACAAATGGAAAAATAATTAAAATATTAAAATGACACAAATTAAAATTTCAAAACCATGCACACTTAAAGGATACCACTTCCAGAAATGCATAAAATCCATCTGAGAACAATAAGAAGAACTTTCAGTATCAGTAGTCTTCTAATCTCCTTCTCTGTTAACATTTAGCTTGACGAAGCTCTTCAGAGGGTTTGTATCCAATTCTCACCATAGAACCCATTACAGGATGAGTTTATAGATGCCTGTAGTTTTCTTGCAGAGTCTCAGGTGCCAGCAAAACCCACTCTGTTTACCTTTAGGAAGCTGGTTAAATCAGATATCTTCAGACATGAGCCTCGGAGCGCATGTCATGCCATGCATGATTTTGGATGGAACTCAGTCCTTTAAAATTCTTTCAAACAAACTTTAAAAATTCTCTTGGAATTCCCGAATCCTACATCGGAACATCTAATTCTAAGTTAAACTTGGACCCTGTATTTCCTTCCTTCTTGTAAATATTTAGGCACGTAGACCCCCAAATATTATTTATTTATTTACACAGTTCAGTCTCTCGACGTGCAATGAAAAAGGAAGAAGAAGAAAAAAAAATAAGAAAAGAGATCATGAACAGCCTGAAGACAAATATATAAACAATAAACAAACACACAAACACATGTTCACATGTCCAATAGGGACTCAATCATCATCCTGCCCCCCAAACCTGGGAGAATAGCCAGATCTTTAATAGCTTCCTGAATGTCATCAGGATTTAATGTATGTCACAGTCCATCAGAGGTCCTAGAGTTAAAGGGTGCTTGAATAAGTAGTAATTATATCGAGTATAGAGCATGCTCAATAGATTGCAGATAGATGGAATGAGCCAGATAATCAGCAATTTCACTTAATAATTGTTTGGTAAGTTGTGTTGGGAAGAGTTGCTCTGTTCCGTCGTGGCATTTTGGAGAATGCCCATGAAGCCTCAACACCTGGACTAGATGAAGATCTCTCTTCTCCTCTAACCAAACACACACACACACACACACACACACACCCCATTTTCATGCATGCTTTTTATTCTTCGGCTAAGGAATTGCGTGCAAAAAAACCTGCCCCTTTTGCTGGATGAGTTTATATTTAGCATTCCAAAAGCATACAAATAAGGGCCACCGATGAACCAAATTACCGCACCCTCAGTTCGGTTAAAATAACATCATAAGTCATCCACCAGCATGTTTGGCTTGACGCAGTCAGAAACAGAAACTCACGAAAAGGGGGTCGTTTCTGCCCTTTGGTTGCAGATATCCTTTCTGGAGTGGGAGGGGAGGAGACGAAGTAGGAGTGGAGAAGCCAACTCCAACTCGGGATGTGTGCCCGGTCCTCTTGATCCATACACTGGCTGCATAGCTGAAGATAGATAAGGCTTGGGTTGAACCTGGGGAGGGAGGCAGGAATGTTAGGTCTTTGTAGAAAAGTCAGTTTGCTCCCCCACCTCACCCAGGCCAGCTACATTCAAGCTGATGAAAAAGAACTGCATTCAAATCTTCGTAGGTAAAACATCTCTCATTTCATTAAGACATACAGGTAGTTCTCAACTTACAAACAGAAGATTGGGAACAGAATTTCCATTGCTGAGCAAGATGGTTCTTAAGTGAATCATGCTCAAAATTTTTATGACTTTTTTTTTTGTTGTCATAGTTGCTAAGGGAATCATGCAGGGTGGATTTGATTTAAATCGAGTTGATTTAAATCACAATTTAAATCATGATTTAAATCACTAGTAAAAAGGCTTGGTTTAAATCAGCTCGATTTAAATCGTAATTTTTAAAGAGCAGCTGTCATCTCTGCTACTCTGCTTTGACCCACTGTTGACTCACCGATAGTCCCAGTGTTGCAGAATATACAGCCTCATATGCTACATAACTAAGCTCCATTTCATGCTGAATAAACTAAATTATTTATGTATCTTAAATAGAAAACTATCTTACGATAGATTTTTACCCCAAAAGTTTTTTATTAAAATAAATCCGATTTAAATCAAAAAAATCTGATTTTTTTGATTTTTTTAAAAAAAATCATTGATTTTTATCCACCCTGGAATCATGCAGCTGTTAAGCAAATCCAACTTCTCCCATTGGCTTGGCTTGTCAGAAGCTGCTTTTAAGATCACAAATGGTGATTGCATGACCCTAAGACAGGGCAACGGTGATGAATATGTATCAGTTGCCTGAATTTTCATCACGCTGCAATGGTTGTAAGAGTGAAGACTGGTTGTAAGTCACTTTTTCCAGTGTGATTGTAACTTTGAATAGTGGCTAAATGTATGGTTGTAAGTTGAAGATTATCCAAAGTCAACAGACATATGCAATTATTTTCTTATGTATTGAACTATATACTCACCAGTCAGCTTTCCTGACTTCTTGCATATAGTCTTTTTTAAAAAAAAATATTTATTTATTTTTATATGCCGGCCTCCTCCGGAGACTCAGGTCGGCTTACAATGCGTTAAGCAGTAGCCTTCATCCTTTTGTATATTTATACAAAGTCAGCTTACTGCCCCCACAACTGGGTCCTCATTTTACCCACCTTAGAAAGGATGGAAGGCTGAGTCGACCTTGAGCCTGGTGAGAATTGAACTCGCAGTAATTGCAGGCAGCTGGATGTTAAATGCTGCCTTAGTGGGAGGCATTAGCCTCCTACGCCAATCAGGCTTTGATTTATGACTTAGTGATCATTCAGAGTTACGATGGACTTCCCTGGTTCTGAAGTTCCAATGGCGTCCCCCACCATGGTCACCCAACCACATGTTGGGTGCTCAGCAACTGGCTCCCATGTATGGCTTTTGAAGCACCCTGCAGTCATAGGACTGCATTGTATGACATTTTTGCTTTACAACTGTGGTGGTTTACTTAACAATCAAAATTGGTTGGATCGTGTATGTGACCTGCTTTACGACAATCACAACTTAGGGCCCTTATAGGTAATTATACCCATTACAGTCCTAAGTCAAGGACTACCTGTAATTAAATTCAAAGGGAAGATGTTATGGAGAAACATCTCTTTCAGATTTTTCTTTTTGATTGGAAAAATATGAGCATCCAAGGAAACATTAGAATTATGGGAAGCATGTAAGAGAACACAGCAGTAGGCCCTCTATAAAGTGAGCTTATAAATAACCATCAGAGAAATTCAAAAGAAACTCTCAAATCACCTGAGAAGAAGGAAGAGAAGCTGAAGCTTTGTTTTCAGGGGAAGAAAACTTTGCTGGACTTATAAGGCAGACTTTAGCAAAGCCAGTTTGGGCTAGTGGTTAAGGCACAGGCTAGAAAGCAGGAGACGGGGATGCAAATCCTACCTTAGTCAAGAAAGCCATCTGGGTGGCTTTGGACCAGTCACCAGTAGACTCTGATTTCTAATCCCGCTTTAGGCATTAAAGCCACCTGGAAGACTTTGGGACAGTCACTCTCTATCAGTCTAATTCCCTTCACAAGGTTGTTGTTGTTGGAAAAATAGAAGGAGGAAGTAGTACTAGGTACCTTTGTAAAAATAAGAAAGGTAGGATATAAATAATAAATATAACAGGGCAGAGGAAACTGATTCGATCAAAGCTGGATCATTCAAAGACTTTATCTGTAGGTTTTACATTTACATTTACATTTTATTAAATTTGTATACCGCCCTATTCCCGAAGGACTCAGGGCGGTGAACAGCCATAGAATAAAGCATATAAATACAAAATTTAAAATAGAATAAAACAGATTAAATAATTTGGCTGAATTTTAAAACCCCAATAATTTAAAACCAAATTTAAAATTTCCATTTAAAAAGGGGAAAAAACTTAGGTCAGGCCAGCTTGATGAAATAAGAACGTCTTGAGCGCGCGACGGAAGGTGCGCAGATCTGGGATCCTCCGTATCTCCGGGGGGAGCTCGTTCCAGATAGTAGGTGCCCCCACAGAAAAGGCTCTCCCCCTGGGGGCCGCCAGCCGACATTGTTTGGCCGACGGCACCCGGAGGAGCCCCTCTCTATGGGAGCGTACTGGTCGGTGGGAGGCTATTGGTGGTAGCAGGCGGTCCCGTAACCTTGGAGCACTCTAAAGGTGATAACCAAAACCTTGAAGCGCACTCAGAAGACCACCGGGAGCCAGTGTAGCTCGCGCAGGAGAGGCGTTACATGGGAGCGCCACGTCGCTCCCATTACCACCCATGCGGCCGCACTCTGCGCCAGTTGGAGCCTCCGAGTGCTGCTCAAGGGGAGCCCCATGTAGAGAGCGTTACAATAGTCCAGACGGGAGGTGATGAGGGCATGAGTGACCGTGCGTAAGGAGTCCCGATCTAGAAAGGGACGCAACTGGCGGATCAGGCGAACCTGATGAAAAATCCTTCCGGTCACGGCCGTTGTCTTCTAAAGACAGCCGTGAATCCAGGAGGACACCCAAGTTGCGAGCCCTTTCCGTGGGGGCCAATGAAGCTTTTGGTCCCTGATATTGCAAGTGTAATGGGGGAAAAAAACAATCGCTGTCATAGAGCAGATAATATTTGAAAAATTTGAAATGCCCATTTTGAGACAAGGAAGCGTCACATATTTTCTGCTTTCTTAAGCAGCCTTAAATCGTAGCCATGCATTCTATTCAGTCACTCACGCAGCAATTCATCCCTTTGGGGCATTTTGTTATCCCTATTCTCTCATAAAGCAATGCACGGTTTATACTTTTTAATTTTTTTTTTTTTTTTACTAATTGTAATACTGAAGTTAGGCAGAGGCAGCCTTTCAAAATTATCAACCCGAAAGAGAGACTGTGTGGATGATTTATCCAGTTTGTTGGTGTTGTTTGGGTGAGAAAGAACCTTTCCAGAAATTTCTCAAAAATGAGACTTCCTCTGAGCGGTGATGGCTGTAACAAAAATATGAGAAGCCAAGAGAAAGATGAACGTAGGTTGAAATATAAGACATTCATATATACATTATTTTGGCCAAGTCATAACTAAGTAATTGCAGAAACACCACACTTTGATTTTGCCTTGTTTGAATAGATAGTCCTCAACTTATGACTGGAAGGGAGCCCAGAATTTCCATTATGAGACATGACAGTTGTAAATCCAGGCATCCATGTGACCAAACCAATTTTATGGATTTTTTTTTGCAGTGGTCATAAAACAAACAGTGGTCACAAAGTGAGTCAATGCATTCTTATGAGTGTTTTTTTGCTGGAAACTAACCAAAGAGGCCAGAAACCAGCCCAAAAAAAAGGTCATAAATTGCATTCACACGATCGCAGAATATTGCAACCAGTTGTAAAAATGAACTAGTGCCCAAGTCCCTGAAATGCAGGCATATCAGGGCTGAAATCCAGCAGGTTCTGACAGGTTCTGGAGAACCAGTAGCGGAAATTTTGAGCAGTTCAGAGAACCGGCAAATACCACCTCTGGCTGGCCCCAGAGTGGGGAGGGAATGGAGATTTTGCAATATCCTTCCCCCAGGAGTGGGGTGGGAATGGGGATTTTTCAGTATCTTTCCCCTGGAGTGGGGTGGGAATAGAGATTTTGCAATATCCTTCCCCAGCCACGCCCACCAAGTCACACCACGCCCACCAAGCCATGCCCACAGAACCGGTAGTAAAAAAATTTGGATTTCACTACCGAGTCATATGATTGCATGTATGTATCTGTGTATGTTGTCTGTGTGTGCTCCCATCAGAACTCCAGAACTGGGTCATAAATGCCTTTTTATTGGAGAGACTGTTGTAACTTTGAATGGTTGCTAAGCAACCAGTCGTTAAGAGAGGACTAGCAGTAGTTTCTAAAGTATTTTTCTCACCCGCTTTAACATAAATCAGTGGAAAAAAAAGGGGTGGGTGAGATCTTCTCAGGTTGTCAATAATTTATGTACTAATCTATGCAGCACTTCATATTTCAAGTTTTGGAACACATGAGGATGTTCAGGGAAACATATGTCAGCCGCTCCTTAAACTAAATGCATGTTTTTCTGTATATGGACCCACGACCCGGATAATGCTTGATCTTCTCTAATCTTGGAAGCTAAGCAAGGTCAGTTCTGGGTAGTACTCAGGAGACCATCTGGGGATACTAGTGTTGTGACCCAGGCCCAAGTAAGTAGTAGGAAAATCAGTCAGTGAAAAAACAAACAAACTTTATTCTAACTGCTGAGAATTACTTCATTCCCAGCGTCTTTCAACTAAATTAAAGCAAATTCCTCCCAACATAAATTCCTCAGTCCTATCACAAACCTTGGTCCAATTAGGCAAACTGCCAAAGGCCTTTCTTGGCAAACGTTCAGAAGTCACAGATACAAAAATAAATACAAGACGTAGACGAAGAAGAAGACAAAGCTACCAACGTTGTTTTCCGGTAAAGCCCAAACACCGTTGCTGGTCTGTTTTAAGCCTTATGGGAGGGGCCAATCATCTCTTGGCCCTACTCCCGAGTTGTCCTCTTTGCTTGAGCTGCTCTTGCCTTCTGGCAGCTCTTCTCATGCGTGCATTAGGAACAGGCTCCTCCTGTTCCTCTGCCTCACTCCTATCAGTCTCTGGAGGCTCTGGAGTCTGCACCTCACTCCCCGATGGCCCTGGCCCCATCTCTGCCTCTGACGCAGAGCCCTCATCAGGGCCTTCCCCAGCCTCCAGGACTGGCCCATGTTCTTCCTCAGCCTCATCACTGTCTGACTCCGTTGCCAGCTCCGCAGGCTGCTGGCAGACCACAAAACTAGGTGCTATAGGCTTGAGAGGCAGTTTGGTATACAGATCATCCTGGACTTACAACCGTAATTGACATCACCATTATGGTTTTAAGTCATGAATGGTAGAGTTGATTTCCTGGTCTGGTCTACCTAGTGGAGCTGACAGGAGGAGGTGGGATCATTCTGCATACCCTCTTGAGTTTGTACATCATCAAGGCAGGATATAAATCTGATACTGCAGAAATTTTTTAAAAATGAACAACATCCACAGGAACTTTGCTGCTTCCATAAGCTTTGATATGGCAGGTATAATTTGCTTGCTTGCTTGCTTATGTGCCATCAAGTCAGTATTAACTCTTAGCAACAACATAGGTAGATTTTTCCCCATGAAGATCTGTCTCTAATATGGTCCTTCAGCTCTTTCCACAGTGCCTCTATCACCACTGTAACTGAGTCCATCCACCTTGGTGTTGGCCATCTCCTCTTAGAGAGCACTGCACACCAAGACAACTAGACACAAGAACAATTTTTTTCCCTAACGCCATCACTCTGCTAAACAAATAAGTCCCTCAACACTGTGAAACTATTCACTAAATCTGCATTACTATTACTATTAATCTTCTCGTCGTTCCTATCACCCATCTCCTCCCACTTACGACTGCATGACTGTAACTTTGTTGCTTGTATCCTTACGATCTATATTGATATTGTTTCCTAGTATGATTTGATTGCTTATTTGTACACTATGACTATCATTAAGCGTTGTACCTTATGATTCTTGATGAATGTATCTTGTCTTTTTATATACACTGAGAGCACATGCGCCAAAGACAAATTCCTTGTGTGTCCAATCACACTTGGCCAATAAAGAATTCTATTCTATTCTATTCTTCTCTTTTCTTCCACCTTTTCCAAAATTGTAGCTTTTTCCAGAGAGCTAGGTCTTTACATACAAGTAGACCTTGACTTACAACTATTCATTTATTCATTTGTTTAGTGACTGCTTGAAGTTACAACAGCCCTGAAAAAAGTGACTTACGACCATTTTTCACACTTACAACCTTTGCAGCATCCCGATTGTCACGTGATCAAAATTGGCAAACGGACTCATATTTATGACGGTTGCAATGTCCCAGCGTCATACGATCACCTTTTGTGACCTACTGACAAGCAAAGTCAATGGGGAAGACAGATTCAGTTAACAGCATATTACTAAATTAATAACTGCAGTGATTCACTTAACAACCGTGGCAAGAAAGGTTGTAAAATGGGGGCAACAACTGTCTTGCTTAGCAATAGAAATGTTGGGCTCAATTGTGGGCCTAAGTCAAGGACTACCTGTAATGTATTATGGTTCGGTAGTGAAGGTGTGCAGGCCATCAAACTCCTTGCCACCCAAAATATTTGGATAGGAAGTTTGGTTCCATTTTTTAAGGGAAAACAGTTCCTCTTCTGGCTCCAGCCTTCTTCAGCAACAGACAAGAAACAAAATTGGAACCCTATAGTGAGGAAACCTTCCCCAAATACTAAGTAGAGCGTCTTGGAGCTGGGGCAAGGAGAGTGGATGGAGGACAGCATCAATGCAATAGCCCACCATCTTTGCATGTCCTCTGTTCCTTGAGAGTTTCCATCCACAGGTAGTCCTCGACTTAGGACCACAACTGAGCCCAACATTTCCATTGCTAAGCAAGACAGTTATTGACTTTTGCCTCATTTTATAACCTGGCTTGCCACAGTTTGTTAAGTGAATCACTGCAGTTCTTAAATTAGTAACACGTTGTTAAGTGAATCTGGCTCCTCTTGACTTTCCTTGTCCGAAAGGGTCAAAAGTTAATCACATGATCCCGGGACACTGCAACCGTCATAAATACGAGCCAGTTGCCAAGCATCCAAATTTTGATCATGTGACCACGGAGATACTCCAATGGTTGTACGTATGAAAACTGGTCCTAAGTCACTTTTTAAAAGTGCTGTTATAACTTCGAATGGTCACTAAATGAATGATTGTAAGTCGAGGAGCCACCTATGCATTGAATAGACCGTACTGTCTTGGGAGGGTGGAGGTGGCAGAGTGGTTTGCATAAAATTTGGCATCTTACATCCAGAGTCATTACCTGATTGCATTCCAGCCTGCCAAATCATTGTATGAATTATTTGCAAACAGCTATAGTAGCCAGGAATGTACTTGCAGAAACAGCAGAATTGCCTCGCTGTCTTAAATTAAGACTACGGAACTCCTGCGATGCACACAGCCTTCGTGGACAGCTCCTCTAACTCTCTCAAATTAATATTTGGGGGTGAGAAACCCACAAGAATTGTGGAACAACCTCTAGCTGAGAGCCAGCTGGTCGTAGCGCTTAAGACTTAGGAGGAAAAAAAAACACGAGAGACCAAGGATCTTGCCTTAGACAGAAAGTCAGCTGGGTGACTGTGAGCCAGCCTCTCCCTCTGAGCCCCATGAAGGTGGCAATGGCAAACCTCCTCTGAAAACCTGCCAGGAAAACTGCAGGAACCAATCACCAGGAGTCGAAAACAGACTCAAACACACAGTCTCTAGTTACATCCTCACTTTTACGAAAGTGGGTAAGCGTAGCCTTAACATAAATATTAAGCGAAGCTGCCTTTGTAGAATAAAGAATTTCATGGAGCAGTGGAACAAGAGAAGTGAACAGAGGCATCTCCTTCCAAACTGAAAGAGGTGATTATAAATCATGATATTAGTATGGTTTAAGTCTGGCTTGGTGATGATTGTAACATGTCTACCCATCCTCCTAGCCCTCGGTGGCTTCTCATTCCTCAAAAGTTCAGTTCTTAGGGCTGGACTGGGGACCAAGGCAACTTTGAAGAGTTTTGAGGAAAGGGGAGGGGGGGTAACATGGATTATTTCTCCCCCCCACCCCCCCCACCTAACCCACCCCGCTTGTGGGAAGGGTGGCAGTGTTGCTGAGCTGTTTCGTAGCACTTTGTGGGCAAAGCAGTGAAACCGACAGAGTGAGTGACAAGTTGTTTACAGGTTTCCTTGAAGGGGCCTCTGGTATATTTCAGTCTGTCAAAGTTGCTTTTCTTTCGGTAGAACAATGCGTGATTGTTGTGTAGGGTAGAGATTTTTTTTTTTTTCCCTTTCCCTGCACAGAGTGAGAGGGAGGCTTTTTTTCCCCTTCCTTTTTGAAGACTAAGTGTGTGGCGGGGAA
>NW_027256887.1:82815055-82897555 GCF_029215685.1 Pituophis catenifer annectens
TGAAAGCAAAGGCTTTGAGCATAGGGAAAAAAAACTATATTGGTCTCTCTCTTTTTATAAACTGAGGTGTGCATTCAGAAATTGTACTTTATTAATGCTCGGGAAGGGCCGAAAGAAGGGCTGATTAGAATAATCTATGTGTTGACTAGTTTTCACAGACGTAAGTCTATCGAGCTATATTGATAGCAATGTTATTATTATTTTTTTTTAAAAAAAGAAAGAAAATAAATCTTGCCGTCTAATTCTTTTTTTTTTATTTACCATTTTCCATCTGTGGTTTAAGCTAGTAATCCAAACCAATATCTCTGTTAATCATTACCATTTGTTTACATTCTCTGTGTTTGACTGTAGTTGCATACACATGGCAAAATGTATAGGACAGGTTGTGGATTTTATTTACTGCAGAATTTGTACAATTTGCAGGGGGAAAAAAAACCCAAACCCACTCCCCCTCCCCTTTTCTTCAGCCTGGCTCACTCCAGCTCTTAATGGTTTATTTTTTTAAAAAAAAATGCATTTTGTTAAAGTAGTGTTTTCACCTGTCAGACTAAGCTATTTATTTATTTATTTATTTATTTATTTATTTATTTATTTAATTAATTAATTTCTATACTATATAACAATATATATTATAATTGTTATAACTATATAACAAGCTATAGCTTGTTAAATGTCTTAAGGCCCATTTTACATATATTTTTAAATAAAGCTGCAAGGAGTAAAAATGTATAATTCGAGGAATTTTGGTTTCATTGTCGCTTATCAAGTCATCTACTGTACCTTTTGTAGGAAGAAATTTGTTTCTTTCATTTCCCTTCAGTTTGGACAGAATTTTAAAACTCTTAGAACTTATCCTTAACTTTGTGAAGAAAATTCATGGCTTTCATAGGAAGGGATCTTATTCAGTTTTGTTTTTTTTTTTAAAGATCTGAGTACTGCTTTGGTTCCCATGATTTTCTTTTAACTTTGATCACAGAGAAGCTTGGGATGAAAACTCTCTAGAGCATCCGGTGAAAAATGAGGCAGAAATCTGGAGCAATATTTACAATAACTCTGTTCAGTTTTGTGAATTTCTCTGTCCGACTGATTGATTTAAAATCAGGATAAGCTTAGCAATTTTAGGCAAGCTGATGATCCCAACATGTGCCTGCATAATTCTACCAAAACGTTAGAAGATGCTTCATGCAGCCCAAACTACATATACAAACTTTGAAATTGCAACACACTGAAAGCTTCTAACTGGATCAAGCATCCCATTTCTCTGATAGATGTAATTGTCATATTTCATGCTAGAGACTTTTTTTAAAGGCAGCCATTCTAAATACAGTTAAAGTAAGTCTAATTAAATAAGCTTGTTCTTAATTCTATGTAAAATGCATAGCCTTGTGCTTTCTAATTTCCTTTTTTGTCTGCAAATAAGATAGTGCCCTATAGCAGTCTAATGTGGACAAAAGTCCAAGTAAAGTTTTGATTTCTGTAAGCAGTCCATAGAGACAATCTGTAACAGCATCCACACAATCTAGAATTTATAAGAATGATTGTGAGTTGAAAAATGCCTGTCATGAACTTTAAAACTCTTCATAAATTCTTGTATATTGAAATAAGAAAAGAGAAAGGGAATACTTAATATTCCTGGGTACAGGCAATGTTAAATTCATGAGATATCCAGAGCTATATATTTATGCATGAATTAGTGCAACTTTGTGGTGAAAGGTAGACTCTTTTCAAACTAAAGATTAGAGAACTAGAAGAAAAATGGTATTTCAGGAGAAATAAAACTTAACATTTTGATTGGCTTGCTCTAAAAAAAAATGACGAAAACTAATTTAAGTAACATCTGACAGGGAAGATTTAAGATTTTTTTTCTTTCTTTTTTTTTTTTTTTTTTAAAAAAAGATCTTAATTATGGCACTTTGGAAACAGTGTTCCAAAGTGTATTCTTTTAATCTTGGTCTCCCATTACATTCAACACCAACAGGAAATATAGGAAAGTAGGCACTGCTGAATCACTCTCTTGCAAAGAATGTTCTGCAGCAATTGTACCCAATCTAGTGCTCCCTAAATTCACAAGTCTCATCATCCCAGACAGCAGGGGAATAATAGCCTAAGTGATCTTATGGCCATCAGCATAGAGAAAGTTGTACCGAAGGCTTTCCTTTAAAAGCCAAAGCTTCATATTATCAACATTTTACTGTTGTTGTTGTTGTTGTTGCTGCTGCTGTTGTTGTTGTTGTTGTTGTTGTTGTTGTTGTTATTATTATTATTATTATTATTATTATTATGGTTAGGCACACACTCAGCCAAATGTTTAGACAGATTTGGCATTTTTATCTACCTATCAAGTCCTTTCCAAGGATCTGAATGATGCTGATGATGTTGTTGAATGATGGTGTTAAAAAGTATTCTGGCAGGATGCAAACTGTCCCAGGTAGAGCTGCCTTTTGCAATGGACTGATGGTAATTGTGTCAATTATCATTATTATTAATTTTAAACCAAAGCACTGAAGTATACCAAAAACTGGGAATAGCTACAAACTTCCATTATGGCTGAACAGCATTTGTCCTATTTGATGTGAGGAGGGATTAATGCTTTTTTCCCCCCCAGTCTGTTTGTTTGTCACTTGCTTTGGACATGATTTCACCATACTTGGTTTTTAGGATCTCTAGGAAACACGTTGGATGTACAATTATGATTGAGATTGCTGTTTGAAGCCTATCCTTCCGAATGAAGGTTTCAGTAAACTTGTCCATTGAGGGGAAATAAGGAAAAGCTGAGCTGGAGTTAACTCCGAGGATGAACTAAGAAACAATTTCTGTAGTGGAACGAACCTTGTAGTGTTCATTGTCAAATGTCAAACCAAGTGACTACCTTGTCCTTGGTCTTCAAAGAGTTACTGGGAGAAGGAGAAAGAGAAAGAAAGGGGTGGGCAGTCTCTCCTTTAGCTTCAAGCCATCAGTCTTTAAAACGTTTGCCCGTGAATACGGTGTGCAAAGTACGATTGGTACTTTAAGGGAGGGAGGAAATGTGGTTCTTTTCCCAGCTTCTGATGTCCATTGCATAAGGAAAACACAGGAATTAGAGCACACACACCCTAAATTTAAGCACCTAACACACACACACACACACACACACACACACACTATTGATTTGGGGGGTGAGGTGTTAACATGCGGTAAGCCTTACAGACATTTACTGGTTCTTAACATCTTCCTCCAATTTTGGAGTCGTCAGTTCAGCATCCTTGTAAAGCTCAAAAAGGAGCCAATTCCCCAAATTCAGTTCATGTCGAAACGCTGTAATTTTGTTCTAAAATGACATTGTCAAAATGACACTGTTTTTTTTTTTCCTAGTTCTTCTACTCCTCCAAAGCCTTCGCTGAAGGTTTTGTTTTAAGCAGGAGATTTGGCAAGCCAAAACTATGTTTTCTGTAGAACATTCCCCGGTGCTGTTACTGCAGACCAGCACAGCGGAGTGCTAAAGACAGTTTTCTAGCCAAAGTGAATAAAAGTAAGCTTGATTCCCTTGCAGAATTCGCTCAAACCTCTTCCTCTTTCTTCTTCTTTCTCTAAATTTGCATCCTTCGTTAAATATTTTATAAATTATATCCTTTCCTAACACTTGGGATTTATAGATTTAGGCCAGCCGGTGAAGAGGGAGGGAAGATGTTTGGAAAACTTAACTTTTTGTATTATTTAAAACAGCAGCGACTGCACCAGAGGGATGCTGATGTCCAAATAGGCAAGACTGCCTTTCTGTCTGAGTCGACTGTGTGTGTGAGTCGACTGTGTGTGTGTGTGTATGTGTGAACTGAAACAACTCATTCTTAAAGGCACTGAAATCCCTTCAGGGTTCAATTAGATATTTAGTCTGCTCATGATTGGTCTGCATGTTCTATCTTGAGGATCGTTTTAAGTTTGAGGTGGTCCCGCAATGCCTAAAGCTAATCAACCACTAGGGGGGGTGTTTGAGAGCAGAATAGATAGGACCACACATCCTTGCAAATCACTCTCTCACCTCACTGGGTTCCTAATCGTTGCCAAGTTGAGAAGCTCCTTGGAAGGTGGCGTGTCCAAACGGTACAGGTTAAAAATGTGGTGGAGTTGCTTGTCATGCAATAAATCTAGATGAGAGAAGAGTTACAATTGTGCAGATTGCCTTTTTTCTCTCTTTTTTTTTTTTGGTGATTTGCTGTGCTTGGGTTGAAAAAGGGCAAACTAACGTTCCATGGTGGCATTTGCGTGGCGCCCTCAAGACCTTGTAGTAAAATGTACCCCATTTTTAACTCTCAAGAAAATGAAACAAAATTGTCTTCCTCCAAAATCTGCTAGGATTTGGGTTGGAAAACTTCTGGACTGTTTTTGTCTATTTTGTTTTGTTTTCCAGTATGCATGATATTCCTGGCTACTCTTGACCATTCTATCAGTTGGAATGGGTGAGCATAATCAATGCCGAATGTGCAGATACGTTACAATAGCAAAGGCTAGTAATTTTATACCTTGGAAATAAGCAGTGTGTCCGAACACATGTGCAATTGACAGAGAAAGATTTTTGGCATCCCAACCTAACACCTGTATGATGGTAAACGGGCAGCGTGTGCTGATAACAGTAATTGTGGCACCATCCATCAAGTAAAATGGAACTAGCCAATCTGGCTTTTTTATCTGCTGCAAACCCATTATTCACAGAATCATTAATTCAAGGAAAATATAAGCTGCATTTTAGAACCAAGTGACCAACAGTGTATGAACTAATAATTAATTCCAGTTTCACCTTTAAAAAAAAATAAATCCTTAAGCATTATATTCCAATAGTTGACTTAATGATATAAAGATATAGTGGCATGTTATTCAATGTATGTCTCATTGATTTCTATAAGAAAGTTAGTACATAAATCTTCCCTTCCTGTTCCCCTTTTGGGTTATAAATTTTGTCTTTTATATATCACATTCCTGATCTTAATTTAAATCGTCTTCCAAAAGATCACAGAATTGCTGATTTCATTTTTTCGTGGGATAAATAGTTTAGCGAAGGTTTATCCATTGCTGTTCTAAACAGTTTAAAAGGTTTTCATTCCATTCAAATCCGGGCATCTCATCAGCTTTATTACAGTCTGCTTTTTCATTTTCTTTAAATTATGCACTGTTCTTTAATATCCTCCTGCCGTTAGAGTAAATGTTATACATTAGGTGGTGTTTTGTTTCATCACCGTTATAGTAAACCTTATATATTAGGTGTACTTTGTTTAAGTAACAAAATTATTCATAGAATGTAAGAGGAAGGTCAAGGGATTCAGCAACAAACTTAAGCCAGCAAGCTTCATTTATGCTAACAAGAAACTTCGAAGTTTCTAAAATGCAATTGTAGATATATGGAATCACATTAGAATATAGTAGGTTGTATTCACTAAAGTTTTATTTGAACAGTTGTGCTGCTGCCCTAAAATTCCTGTTTCTGGGACACTTTGACATACTGATTCTAAGTTGTGAAATAGCGTTATGCAAAGCCTCTGTATCCACAGATAACAACTTTCTTTCCCCTAATATAATAACACCACTCCATACTATTGTAATGGTGTGAAATTTGGCCTTGATTCTCAACAACAATGCAGTGCTAGTTCTTGTATCTCATCCATTTGTGAGAGACATGGAGCTCCTTCAGAAGGCCAGGCTCATTTTGATGGAACTTTTAATTATGAAAAAAATAATTCTGCAAGTTATCTGTTGTTAACATTTATTTATTATAATGGACACTTCAGAATCCTTTGGGTTTTCAATGTTCTATATTGCTTTTAATGTTTCAATGGTCAAATCTTTATGTAGTCACCATTCTTTTCTTAAAAGGGTTTTTACATTTTCAAACTTACGAGATATATGAGGCTTTAAAGGTGTTTATATACACATATAGTATATAGATGCCATACTTCTCTATATATCGTGAATATACTTTTGTTAAACAAATAATTAGGATGGATTTTCTAAGTTGCCGTGGAATGCTGCATACATTGTTTTAAAATACAGTCTTCCGTTCTCCCCTTTATAAATTCTGTCTTTAAAAGAAATCCCTTTAATTCTGCAAATTCTCCTGAACCTTATAGTGTCTGTCAACATTTAGGAAATGTTTATTTTATTTGGGTGGATAAAGCTCCGTTTATGCCTATTAATAATTTATACGCATGAAGAGTAGATGTTATTCAAAACCAATCTATACCATAAATGATATGTCGGCTTTTGAATGGGAGTTGTGTTCAAGTTATGCTTCTTTTCTAGATTCATTATGCAGTTTTTGGTTAACTAACCCTTTTTTGACACAGTAAAAACACACACAAATATACAAAGGATGTGCAGATCTGGCCCAGTTTGGAAGAATATCATTTGTTTACCTAAAATTCTGTTCCAGTTTCATATTAATGTACGTGTTTTTTTAAAGCCTCTTTAAATATGCCTTTTAATAGATATCTAAATCTACATTTTCTCCCAAGCTGTAGATTTATACGCAACACTTGTGATGCTTAAAATACTCAAAAATGCATTGCAGCACTGAAGCTATGAATCCAGCAGATTGTTGAGTTTCAACCGATACATTATTTTGCTTCATATCCTTTGAACCTCTCCTTCAACTATCTCCCTCTTTTCTAAGATGGGGGAAGATAGATAGATAGATAGATAGAGATACTTTTTAAGGATCATATTCTGTGCAATTGATAAAGTGAAGTGTAGGTTGTGAAATCTTATGGCATAATGAACGGCTTAGCCTTTCCGCTTATGCCAAGACTAATGTGTCTCTCCACTGCAATCATTTCATGGGGTAATTTGCACTGTGTCAGTTCCTCTGTCATTCTTACACGATGCTTATGCGGTTTTTCTGCCACCAGATGTGGTGACGGCCAGTAGCTTAGATGGCTCTAAAACAGGGGAGTCAGACAACTTTGTGATACCTCTTTGCCACAAGAACAAACTTAGGTCTTCAAAGAAGCATCTGATGTTGCCTTCCTTGCATTTTCTGATGATCTGGGCAGCCGCTGCTCATAAGGGTTGCTGGCCTAGATCCTACCTCTGTCTGATCACACAGGGCCACCAGGATTGATACAGATGGTGCACAATATCGAGTGCTAGATAATCTTGCAGAGACGTGAGCTGATGGAAATTCCAAGCTGTTGAATTTCAGTGGGAAGAGATCCAAGCAGTTGGATATACTTAAATGCTGGTAGGATTTTCCAGACTGTCGGATCATTATCTTTTAAGAGAATTGAGATGATCAGTAAGATTATTTCTTTTCTCTTTGTAACACCAACGTGCACGATTTTGAGCAAACTTTGCCTCGGACTTTTGGGTGGCTTTTAATTATATTCAGATTTAATTAGAGTTTAATTTGGGCTAATTAAGTAGCATTAATATGATTACTTCCCACCTGTTTCGTATTTCTCCTCTTCAGTTTTTTTTTTTTTTTAACAATACATCATAGAACTAACTTTTGGCTACTTCTAAAGATAAGGGGTCCAAATGGACCTCCAGGGACTTGGGTTATACATTTCTGCTATAGCCAATTCAGTTGAATTTTAGGTGGCTGAACATGCAGGTAGGGAATAACATAATTATGTTTCATTTTAGCCACTGCAAGCTGTAAAAAGGGCCACTTGCAGCACATCATGTTGAAAATTTGACTTCTTAAATTTTAGTACATTAGGCACACAGCCAGTAAAAAGTTGCTAAATTTATTTCCAAGGTATATTGTGCAGGAAATGAATTGTTTGTGCTAAAACACGAAATAGTGACAGCAAATTTGCTTATTAACTGATTTGGAGGTTTTATTTATTTATTTTTTTAAAAAAATATTCCTTCCTATTCTAAGTCATCAAGGTTTATTATACTTTAAAGAGAAAAGAACAGTAGGTCAGCTCAGGTCTAAGAATGGATAGTACTTTCTGTGTTCTGTGATCATTTTTGATATAGTTTGAATGATCATTACGTTTCTGCCTTAACCTGGATACTAAAAACAAATCCAGAAAACAGAATTTGAACTGCATTTATTTGTATATTTTCTCATACTCCAAATTTTGGAGAAATATAAACTGAGTTCCATTCTATATAGTAGTTGAAGACTGGCAGATTAAGTAGAACATTGTCTGCTTCATACCTCACAGTTTTGTATTTTTCCTCCAGATGTTTAAAATGTAACTATTAATTTTCTGACCACAGCTATGTATAGTATATATGAAGGGACTTTTAGGTGTCAAGCATTTAAGGATCTTTCACCTCTTCTAATGTTTGATTTTCTTCTGGATAAGTTGTTAGACCAGAGACTTTAAAAAGGTTTTCTGAGCAGTCCTGATAATTTCTTTGGTTAGGATTACATATAAATTGTTCAGTAAAAAGATCAGGGAGAATGCTGAAAGTTAACGTCAGGAATTTCTGCATAAAACTGTATGTACTATCACCAGGCCATATCTATAAAGTTATAGGTTGAGATTTGGTTAACCTGGAGTTATGTTAGAGTATCAAAACAAAATTCTCCTGGAGTTTTGATCATGACTGTTGTTTGATTGACTTCTGCATTCAAAGATGAAAAAAATGGGTTCCTACCTGTAACAGCATCACATCTGCAGTGGTAGCTATTTTAGATCTTTCTGTGTATCTGTGTTGTATATAGAATATTGAACTGTAGTAGGTAAACAATAGGTGAAATAAGTTATTCCTTGATTTGGATGGCAAGGAACATGCTGTAGTATATCCACATATTAAATATCTTTCTCTTTTAACTTTTTTCCTTTGGTTATTGATTTTATATATTCAGAAGATGAATCAGGACTTAGAGTTGATTCTGTGTGAACTGGAGCAAGGTCTTTAGATATCGTCTTTTGATTTAGAGGATGACTTTCTTTCTGTCTCATAGCTTGGTAAATCTGGTGCCTTCCCCTATCACCATGTTATGTAATATGGAAAAAGTTCTGAGTTAAGTCTGAACCAGTGGCAAGTTATTATAACGGGCTAAGCCAGAATATGGTTATGGCTTAGTACACTATGTGTTTAATTTGTCAGTTTAGTTTGTCAATATCATCTGTTGAGTTTTCCATGCGATTCTACAAATCATGATTAGGTATCCCGGTTTAGCAGGAGATGAATCCCAAGACAGTCCAATAGGGATTTTCCTGCATTTTATTTGCATGAAGGTTCCAAAGCAGGTGAACATTTTGAACATGTTGCTTTGATCCTTTCTTCAAGCTGAAGGTGCTGGCAATTTCACATGTTGTGTTGTGAGTATAATCGAGCAATTTGGCCTCTCAAACAAATTTGTTTGACTGGTGGCCCCCAGGAGGAGAGCCTTCTCTGTGGGGGCACCTACTATCTGGAACAAGCTCCCCCCGGAGATACGGAGGATCCCGGATCTGCGCACCTTCCGTCGCGTGCTCAAAACTTTCCTATTTCATCAAGCCGGCCTGACCTAAGTCTTTCCCCTTTTTAAATGGAAATTTTAAATTTGGTTTTAAATTATTGGGGTTTTAAATTTGTTCAGCCAAATTATTTAATTCGTTTTAGTCTATTTTAAATTTTGTATTTATATGTTTTATTCTATGGCTGTTCACCGCCCTGAGTCCTTCGGGAGTAGGGCGGTATACAAATTCAATAAAATAAATAAATAAATAAATAAATCTTGGAGGATGCCATTGATCCAAATATCTGAAAGGCAATAACATGGAATGTCCCTGTACTCCGTAAAAGTGCGGAATAAAACCAAAGATAAAGTTTAGTTCTTAACTTGAGTTTTCACCTTGTATTATTTGTGACACAGCGGATAATGTGGTTAATTTTGTAGAAAGACTGATGTGTGCAATGTCTGTGAACGATCAGCAGTTTCACAGCCATCTAGATTTAAGTCTAAATTAGAGATAGAAATAAAAAGTTCAGAATTCAGAAAATGGGGAGTTTTCAGCTTCCAAAAAGCACGCTGCTAGAAGTTTATTATTAATGGTTTACCACATGTACCTCTTATCACAACTAATTCAAACTTGTTGGACTATAATTAAGCTTTTTGAAACAGAATGTGCTTCTGGACGTCCTATTAGTAAAGAATCTTTTCCTGTTTTCAAATTATTATGTAGTGCAAAAGGATCTAAGATAAGGCATTTCTTAACGCCTTAAATTTTTGAAGCCAGCCTCAGTACAGTTCCTCTAAAGCTAAGAAGCAGAGGAGAGAAGCGTTAAACTCTCTGTACAGCCACTGGTGAAATCACCGAGAATTTTGCTATCCAGAAATTTTGGCCATGTTCCAGCTGTCATTTTAACCTTTTGCATTTTCACTACACATTATTATAAAACCATGCCTGTTCAATAATTGGCACATACATCTGCCTGTGAACATTTTATTTTCAAGAAGCATTAAAACCGAAAGGAATTCAGGGAGAGAGTGGGAATTCGAACAATTGCTATTTCTTGAATTCGTTCATCAATCAGTTGATCGCCTGTGTGACTCACGTACAGTTTTACTGACACAAGCTTGTTCCTGTATCTCTGTTTGTCGGATCACAGAGAGAATTTATATATAGCTTTCCAGAGAAAGCTCTGATTTGGCCCAAACAGTTTCTTTGCTTTTCATTCCCCCCTCCCTGCTTTTATTTTATTATGTAATTGTAAGTATATTACATAATTGTGTACAGCATTAAATATATGTGAGTGGGAGATGAAATATGCAATAAGGAGGTCAAAGCTTAACTCCTTTTCCATTTATTATGATACTTCCTTGCATAAGTTGGATGCGAATTATGGTGGCAATTATTATAATTGTTGTGAATCTTCACACTTTGAGCTTTAATTTTTTTTTATTAAAAAAAAAATTGGCCTAGATGAATGTTGTTAAGAAGTTATCCGCAGTTAAATTCACAGTAAGTCAAGAATCTGTTTTGTTTATTTTTTAAAAAAAATATTAAAGAAATATTTATAGCTCGTTATTCCTCCTCCTCGCATCCTTCTTCAACGGAGCTGGGGAATAATTTATCAACATATGTTTTATCAACTGTCAAATTAGAACATTTTGATCCATGAGGAATTTGGGGAGGGAGGAATTTTCTTGTCTTTTTTAAGCAGCACAAATTACAGACAGGGAAAAAAGAGGATTTCATTGCCTCCACGACTGAGAATGACATCCTTTAGCATGTAGTTCTGTGCATTTTATCTTGTATATTGCCTGTTGTCATATTCTCCTTTTTAAGTTTCCAGGAACTGCAAATTACAGATTTCTCGCACTCGTCCAATTACAACCTCTAAAGGTCTCGCTCCGGCAGGATGAAATATAATACTTAAATTACTTAAATATGTAAAGTAGGTAGCTTTGGAATGTCATTAATAATGATAGGATCAGCAATATTTACAGCTCCTGATACTCTCTCTCCCCCCCTCCTTCTGCTGACTTGATGGAGGTAAAAAGGCAGCCTCCTCTGTTGCCAGCTATTCAAACAAGCACTTTTGATGTCAAATCAGCCAAGGAACTCATCTTAATCCGTCTATCTGAGAACCTTACTAAGAGCATCTCTGCCACTGAGTTGCAATCTCTGTTTCAGAAGTGTGGTTTACATATGCAGAATTACAGTTTTGTAGGGATCTTCGTAGCCAATTCTAACTTGCCAGCAATTTCAAAATAAGAGGTTAAAAATAAGAGAATAAAAGCAGAGATGATCCTGCAGTATTACACACTTAATTTCTGGAGGGCCCTTGGTGGGGGTTTTTGGTGTGTGTGTGTGAGATCTTGCTCAGAGAATCCCAGAATACAGGTTGTCACTCAATCTTTAGTACAGAGCAGTTTTAGATCTCACACTCTTACAGGTCTCCATTTTTGTCACCCTGTCCGTTTGTCCCTGAAGCGCTGGGATTTGTAGTACCCAGGGTGTCTGTAGGAAAGGTGAAAATCTGCCACACTGCACCCCTCATCTTGCAGATTTTCAGACACACACCCAGAGGCACCATTGTGTAAATAGTACACCACAAAGCTTCATACTGTTGGTCTAAAAAAAAAAAAAAAACAGATCTCCCAATTTTGCCTAGTTTACAAAAGTAAAATAAATTGAGAAGAGAATGCTGCATAAAGTTTTCACATTTTGCCCATTATTCATTCCATTATTCATTCTTACCAATAACCAATGAGGGCCCGGATTATGGGGGCAATAAACTGACTTTGTATAAAAAAGAACACCGCTTAGGGGGGGGCGAAAGCCCTATTAAGCAGGTACATACAAAAGTATGAAGGCTATTGCTTAATGCATTGTAAGCCTCCCTGAGTCTCCGGAGAAGGGTGGCATATAAATAGAACTAATAAATAAATAAATAAACAAACCAAGTTTCTCCCTTCTCCCTTTCATTTTCGCTTTCCTTTCCCCTTTCCCTTCTCCTTTCACTTTCTCCCTCTCCCTCTCCCTCTCCTCTTCTTCCTCTCCTTCTCCCCCTTCTTCCTCTCCCTCCCCTCCCTCTCCCTTCCCTTCTTCCTCTCCCTCTCCCTCTTCCTCTCCCTCCCTCACCCCTTCTCCCTCTCCCTTCCCACTCCTTCTCCCTCTCCCATTTTTCCCTAGCAATGATATTTTTTTTTCCCTATTACAATTGTCTGTTGCTACTTCCTGTTCCTAATCTTTCATTCTAAGAGGCTTTCTTGAAATGTGTCTTAATGTTCTGTTTTCACTGAGATTTCCTTGTAGCATTTATGGTAATTTATTTTGACTTTTAAGTAAGCCTGAGTGCTTGGTACAGGGAACAAGGCAACGAGTAATTTTATAAATAAAATACAATGGAACATATATTTTGTTATCGGTTTGTAAAAAAGAAAAAGGAAAAACGCAAAGCAGAACTGCTTGTTGCCATCTCAGGGGTTTTGATCCCACTGCTGAAAATGAACTCTTTGATTTTTGCCAAGTTATAGTTAATCAAAAATGTCGCCTGGGCAGGATGGGTGCAGCTGAAGTTGTCTTTTAGACTTCTCTCTCTCTCTCTCTCTCTCTCTCTCTCTCTCTCTCTCTCTCTCTCTCTCTCTCTCTCTCACACACACACACACACACACACACACACACACACACACACACACACTATTAGTCCATGAATAGTTAGAAGATGTTCATAAAACTCTCATACGCAGAGCAAGCTTCTTCCAGAAATTTATTTAATTTCCAAAGTGGCTGAAGTCTGTGTGAATATCATGAAATGTTATTCAGTTGTACACAATTCCTCTGGCTTCCTGGCTTGTTTTTATGTTCCAAAAGAAGGTTTTATTCCAGTGCTATGTTGTTGTTTTTTTTAAAAAAAAGATCGGGAAGTGTGGGTAGCCAGGAAGTCTTCATGGAGGGAAAAATGTATAACCGACAATCTTCCAGTAGCATCATCCACTACCTCCAACTGGCATCTAAACTTGAAAACATCACCAAGGATGCAAAATAGATGGTTCTTTTCCATTTGCAGGAAACTAACTTACTTTCTTTCTTTCTTTCTTTCTTTCTTTCTTTCTTTCTTTCTTTCTTTCTTTCTTTCTTTCTTTTTTGGGGGGGAAGTAGGGTAGATTTTGCAAAGCAGTTTTTCTGTTTTGTTTTATAAGCACACCACCACTAATTTCGGAGGGGAAAAGTTATTTATAATCCTTCCCTATTTAGTGTTTTTTTCTGCAGGGAAAAATTATACCTTAGCAACGTTTAAGGGAAAATGGCAGAAGGAAAAAAAAGGAAAAGGCTATTCAGAAGTCCCCACCGCAGTTTGATAATCCATTATATATCATAACATTATCCGCAAAGCAGATTTTATTTGTAGTGGAGAAGAATTGGGAGGAGCGGGGGCATCTGGAGAAGAACGACAGTAAATTAATATTTCCCTGTATATGCATTGAAGGAAATTGTCATTTATACAAGCTCTGTAGTGAGCAGGAGTTGGGGTTTTTTCCCCCCTATACGTGACATGCTTCATTGTACGCCTGAAAAACTTTTATGTGCAAACTCTTTCATCCTCTATCCTCTAGTGCAAATTGAATAATGTGTTTGTCTCAAAAAATAAAACAAAACCAGGGATGAGTTAGGCTTGATGGTGACACACTTGGGATCTTATCTGCGTAAGGTGTGAAACAGCTCTTGTTAAAAAGACTCTTTTTTTTTTTCAGTCATGATGACATTTTAATTAAATACCTGGAGGAGATTACAGGAATATATATGCCTGGAAGCTGTGAAAAGCCTGGTCCTTTTCCTTTCCTGTGCTTATCCTGCGCTCGCCAGGGGCTTCAATGCTTCCATTGGGGAAGGTATCCTGAGCAAAACACAGGCAGTCTGTTTGGCCATGCGCATCCACTCTTTCACCATTGATGCAAACTGGATTCCTTCAATTTTCTCGGTCCCGGGCTTTGAGCAATTTAAACCGGCTTCGTGGATATGAAAGGCAGCACTGTCCGACTTCATGAATGGTATCACTTTTGTCAAAACCTTTAAAAGGGTGGGGGGGGGGAAGGGAAATGTGCACGCGCATGTTTTAATAAAACCTTGGACAGCCAACATTTTTTCTTCGGCTGAATAATGAAAACAACGAGCACAGCCAAAATTTGCTTTCTCCTTCGATGGCGGTCGCCTCCCCCACGCCCCCCTCACTTTGGCCAAAAAAAAAAAAAAAGACATTTTTTTTTTCTTTTCCTCTTGCAAGGAAGAAAAGTTTCTTAGTTCTCCGTTTAAAAATGGCCAAGTGTATTACGAGCCGGCTTCCCAGCCCAGATGCTTTATGGAAACAAAACCCTGTTTGCTTAGGAAGAGGTCGCATAGCAGTTGTCTGTTGTCCCAGAACTATGAAGCATGTTAAATTGGGATGGGAGTTAATGGAGCAGAGACATACTGAGATTTTAACACTTTTCCATTTGAGCTAAATATACAGCTTTAAATCAGCTCCGCTGTTCTTCCACAGCGAGGGGAACAAAAGATTGACACATGCAGAAGCCGATTCGCATTTTGCCAGATCATTATGTCTGCTTTGCTGTGCCCCCTCCCCTACTATTTTTTCCCTTCTTTCCCGCAAACTGCGACAGAGAATTATCAACATTATAGGAAGAATTTCCGCAAATGTCTCTTTCTGCTTTTCATTACTGCAGCCTAGGGTAAATGTGAAATTAGAAAAAAACCAAAAACCCTACCTTCTTAAATTGTTGCCTGAAATGGTTTTATATCGGCCAACTGGAGAGAAGGGTAAAAGAATGAGGTGAGATTTGATCAGTCGAAAATGGAAAACAAAAAGTCCTGAATTTGATGGCTTGTTTAATGCAACGCATTAAAACTTTATTAAGATGGAATTGGATCATGTGGGGATCAGTGTCTTCCTGGAGCTCAGCCATTATCTTAGCAGGGAAGATGAACCTGGCCATCATGTTCAGCCACAATGTGATTAATTCGTTTTAAGTGTAGCAAGATCTAGAACATTTAGGTTTCCATCTTTTCTACAGGTAGTTCTCAACCTATGACGACAATTGAGAGCAGAATCATTAGTGGTTGGGGTTGTAAACTGAGGCACCCATGTGACCCAACCTAGTTTTTTATTACATTTTTCACCATGGCTGTTAATTAAATCATTACAGTCGTTAAGTGAATCACACCATTATTAAGTGAACAGTGCAGTCATTAAGCGAACAAAGTCTTAACGAATGGGCATTTTTGCTGGAAACCAGCAAAAAAGTCACAAATTGAGGAAATGTAACTGTGAGTCGCTTTCAATCAGTCGTAAAGACGAGCCAGTTTCCAAGTTCCCGATATGCAACTACGTGACTGTGGAAGGAAGAGAGAAAGCATTTTATAATGGCGAAAGGGCTTTATTATGGGTCAATAAAGCACCTGTTCCAAGCTTGCCATAACTCTGAACAGTTGTAAAATGATCTGACGTAGGTCAAGGACTACCTGCGTTTGGTTTCATCACCTTGAATGCTAACCTGAGCAAAAAGACAGGGTGTAAATTGAATGAATGATGTGCTTTTTGAAAACTCAGCAAAAACTGGGGGAATCTCCTGTACGCTTCTTCTACACTCTGACTGGAAGTTGACTCGTGGCAACTGTGCTTCTTTCCTTGTTTGAGTTTGAAATGTTTCACTGCTTATCCAAGTAGCTCAGTGGTGGGTTTCAACCGGTGTTACCACCGGTTCGCTTCGCGCATGCACATTCCATTGCAGAACACCTGAGGCACAGCAGTCTGCTCTGCCGCGCCTATCAGCTGGACTAAAAATGAACAAATATAGGTAGGTATAGTGCAAGGGCGGGTGGGAGGGCCTAGCTGACAGTCAGAGCGAACCGGTTCACTCTCACCTCACCATCGCCGCTCCCGGCTCGCCCGAACCCTGGGAGAACCGGTAGCAACCCACTGAAATAGCTTCTTCTGTCTGAGCAAGCTGGTTAGGGGACCCCATATATCAGCGTCCCCTCAACCTTTTGAGTGCCAGGGACTGTTTCTGTGGAGAGAAGCTTTTCCACAGACCGGAGGGCATATGGTTTCGTGTGCTGCCTGCATTCTGTGCGTGCGCTGATGGGGCTTTGCTCATTTACATGGACTGGTTTCTGGTACACTGTGGACTGGTGCAGCCCGGGGGCTGGGGACCCCTGCCATATACCATATTTTTCCGAGTATAAGACACACTTTTTTCCCTCCTAAAAGAGGATGAAAATTTGGATGCATCTTATACTCTGAATGTAGCTTTTTCAAAGCTTTTTTTTTCAGCCCTAACGAGGAGCTAGCGAATGATGCGATCTCCATGCTTTGCCTGCTCCCTCCGACTCTCAGCTGTGAAGCTTTTTTTCAGCCCTAACGAGGCGCTAGCGAGTGAAGCGATTTCCGTGGTTTGCCTGCTTTTCTCATTGCTTCTCTCTCCAAAGATCAGTTGTGCTTTAGAAGCTGTTTTTTTTATCCCCAAGCAGGGGATAAAAAACCAGCAAACTAATGTGCTGAAGCTGACCAGACTAAGGATGCTAGCCAGATGAATACCTGGTAGGCAGATTTTTTTTTTCCTATTTTCCTCCCCAAAAACTAAGCTGCGTCTTATATTCCACTGCGTCTTATACTCCGAAAATACGGTATATATCCTCCAGGGTGGTTTCATTTCTCACCTAATCTGAGTGGCTTGTTAGGTGAGTAGGCAAAGGGTTGCTAAGAGTTGTTGCTCCTAAATCCTTCTCTTAAGGGGGACTTCCTTGGTGAACCTGTGAAGTAGTCTTGATCTTCGCCATGGATTGATGCAAGAGCAGGATAAAACAAATGGTAGATTGTGTCTGAGGCTTCCACCTCAGTTGAGGGAAGGGAAGATACACAGTTTGAGAGAAGAGTAGAGGAATCCATTTATGCTAAAGTGGAAAACCCTTTTCCTTCAGTAGAGGTGGAGGTCCAGACAACTCTACCTGGATGACTGAGAATCTTCATTGATGTATCTAAACTCTTGACATTTGCCTTGACTTGATTCAGTTGCTGCTGTGCATCACGAGGAGGAGGAAAGCTTTTGATGGCGCTCACACTAAGAGTAGATACAGCAGGGATGGACAACTATGGAACCTTTATAACCTGTGGACTTCAACCCCCCCCCCCCCAAGAATTCAATGCTGGCTCAAGAATTCTGGGAGTTGAAGTCCGCAGGTCGTAAAGATGCCATAGTGGCCCATCCCTGAGATGAAGCAAGGGTTCTGGAGACCTTTGGTCCAGTGGTGAAATCCAAATTTTTTTACTACCGGTTTACTATCTGTGGGCTGGCTTGGTGGGCGTGGTGTGGCTTGGTGGGCGTGGCTTGGTGGGCATGGCAGGGGAAGGATACTGCAAAATCCCCATTCCCACCCCACTCTGGGGCCAGCCAGAGGTGGTGTTTGCCGGTTCTCTGAACTGCTCAAAATTTCTGCTACCAGTTCTCCAGAATCTGTCAGAACCTGCTGGATTTCACCCCTGCTTTGGTCCATACCTTTGCTTGGGAGAAAAATTGGGAAGCTTAATATCGCCAGAGCTGACAGGCCAAAGCCTATGCTGAAAAGATCCTATGGACAACATAGAATTTTTAGGCTTTATATTTTCTATTTAAATATAGCATGAATACTAATGCAATGTGGCAGATTTATGATTTGATAATGTTCTCCTTTTCCCCTAAATATTAATACAGATGAACCTAGGGTCAAACATTCTGATTCTAAGGGAGAAGCAACATGAGGAAAACTGATGCAGAATCTGTCAGCTAAATAATCCATTTTCCAAATCTGAATATTTTTACTTAAAAGGAAAAAGGATATTGCTGCTAAGTCAGTTGGGATAAAAAAAAAATGGATTGGGTACAACACAGATACCCGGAATGTCCTTTCCGCAGGTTCAGCCCTTAACTTTATAAATGCAGGGGATTTTTTTTTTTTAATTTGATTTATATGCCGCCCTTCTCCGAAGACTCAGGGCGGCTTACAATGCGTTAAGCAATAGCCTTCATACTTTTGTATATTTATACAAAGTCAGCTTATTGCCGCCACAAACTGGGTCCTCATTTCACCTACCTTAGAAAGGATGGAAGGCTGAGTCAACCTTGAGCCTTGGCGAGATTCGAACCTGCAGTAATTGCAGGCAGCTGGTCTTGATAACCAGCTTAATAACAGGGTGCCTTAAACCCCTGTACTACCAAGGCTCTTCCTAATTTGAAGCATAATTTCCAATATTATCACATTTTCTCTGTTTGGACACAAATTCTTGGGAGACCTGAACTTTGAAAGGCAACATATTTTAAGTTAAGTCACGGAAGTAGAGATTTATTTTTTTGTAAAATGGACACAGAAGAGGAGGAGCTGGACATGGCCCACTTTCTTTAATTTCTTTGGATTTTTCCAGCTATGTGGCCTTCAGATTTATTGGTCTTCAATTCCATAACCCCCAGGGCAGCGAGGCTAAATGTTAGGAAAAGCTTGTCTATCTAGAATTCTACTCCTCCTTTAAGAGAGCTGAAAGCCATTTAATAACGACCACCTGTCGGGATACTTTAATGCTAGTTTTGTACTCAATAGGGGGTTTCGGGTGGACTAGAGAAAGTCTCTTCCAACGCAGACTTTCTACGGTATTTGACGAAAACTGCATCTTACGTTTCCCTTGTGCGATGTCTAAATGCATCACTCTCCCAAAACAGGAGACGGCCACATTATGCTCCTTTAAAAGCTGACTTTTGAGCACTCCTATTTTTTTAAAAAAAGGGGGTGGGTGGGAAAGGAGGGAAGCAAACTATTAATAGAAAGGACACTCAGGAGTGGCGTCACACAACGATGTAGTGTGGCTTTCAAGGATTTTTGTCCAGTTCTAATTTTTGATGCAAGATGCAGGACTTCCATTTCTTAAATTAATTTGCAGATGAGAAACAACGACTCTTTTCTGTGCTTCTTCAAACTTTGTGTATAAAATAATAAAGAAATAAAGAAAATTATTACATAAATACAGTAGTGGCCAAAATTTTGGAAACCATTTGGGAAAAGTGTATTTTTGAGGTTTGATGGCTAATAACACCACTTTTTTATTTGGAGTTTCAAGATAATCATATTCCACTGCTGGAATGGCCTGGGAATAGCCCAGACCTTAACCCAATGGAAAATCTAGGGAGCCGACTAAAGAAACTGGTTAGTCAGAAGCGGCCCAGCAATAAAACCCAGTTAATAGAAGCCATCCTTCAATTTTGGTTTCACATTATAACAGCTACAGAACTAAAAGACTTGGTTCACTCCATGGGAAGACGTTGTAAGGCCTTCATTCATGCTAAAGGTTACCCAACTAAGTATTAACTGACATGGTGATGATTTTTGTATATCTCGTTTTTTCTATGGTGATAATTTTTGTATATCTCGTTTTTTCTATGTGTTTCACTTTTCTTCTTTATACTGTCACTGCTATTCTAATAGCAAATCCTTCATAAAAGTTATTGCATTACATTCTTGATTAAATTATTTTTCCATTGCTATATAATTTTATTGGTACTACTCCAAAAAAAAAAAAAAGCAGTGTTATTAGCTAGTTTTAGAAAATACACTTTTCCCAAAAGGTTTCCACAATTTTGGCCACTACTGTACATTAGCACTGATATTATTTGCTCGTTTGATTTACATAAAAAAGTGAACTTGGAAGGCAGGGCGGAGGATTTCGGACAATACCTGTATGACAAAATCGCTCAGATCCGGGGGGATTTGGACTCTGACTGGGTAGATCAGGGCAAGGTGACGAGGAATAGTCTTGAGAATGTTACCTGGGAGGAGTTTGATGCTGTGACTCCGGATGATGTGGACAGGATTCTGGGGAGACTTAGTGCGGCCACATGTTTACTGGACCCGTGTCCCTCCTGGTTGGTACTGGCCTCCCGGGAGGTTACACGAGGCTGGCTCCAGGGTGTTATCAACGCTTCGTTGAGTGAGGGTCACTTCCCCGCCGCTTTGAAAGAAGCGGTGGTGAGGCCTCTCCTCAAGAAGCCGTCCCTGGATCCGGCAATATTGGCCAACTATCGTCCTGTCTCCAACCTTCGCTTCCTGGCGAAGGTTGTTGAGAGTGTGGTCGCGCGACAGTTTCCACAATTCTTGGAGGAAACATCCTATCTAGATCCGTTCCAGTCGGGTTTCAGGCCTGGACACAGCACGGAAACGGCATTGGTCGCGTTGGTTGATGATCTCTGGAGGGCTCGGGACAGGGGTTGTTCCTCTGTTCTGGTCCTGTTAGACCTCTCAGCGGCTTTTGATACCATCGACCATGGTATCATGCTGCACCGGCTGGAAGAGTTGGGGATGGGGGGCACCGTATTACGGTGGTTCTCCTCCTTTCTCTCCGACCGGTCGCAGTTCGTGTTGGCAGGTGGGCAGAGGTCGACCTCAAGGCCTCTTATATGTGGAGTGCCTCAGGGGTCGGTCCTCTCGCCCCTCCTGTTCAACATTTATGTGAAGCCGCTGGGCGAGATCATCCGTGGCTTTGGGGTGAGATACCACCAGTACGCTGATGACACCCAGCTGTACATCTCCACCCCAGGCCACCCCAACGATGCCCTTGAAGTGATGTCCCAGTGCCTGGAGGCTGTGCGGATCTGGATGGGGAGGAACAGGCTCAGGCTCAACCCTTCCAAGACTGAGTGGCTGTGGCTCCCGGCATCCCGATATAGTCAGTTGACTCCATCACTGACTATTGGGGGCGAGTCGTTGGCCCCCACAGAGAGGGCTCGCAATCTGGGAGTCCTCCTGGATAGGCAGCTGTCCTTGGAGGAACATCTGACAGCTGTAACCAGGGGGACCTTTTGTCAGGTTCGCCTGATCCGCCAGTTGCGGCCCTTTCTTGATCGGGATTCCCTGTGCACAGTCACTCATGCCCTCGTCACCTCTCGCCTTGACTACTGCAACGCTCTCTACATGGGGCTCCCCTTGAGGAGCACCCGGAGGCTCCAACTGGTCCAGAATGCAGCAGCGCGGGTAGTGACGGGAGCAGCCTGGCGCTCCCATGTAACACCGCTCCTGCGCGAGCTGCACTGGCTCCCAGTGGTCTTCCGGGTGCGCTTCAAGGTGTTGGTTATCACCTTTAAAGCGCTCCATGGCATAGGGCCTAGCTATCTTCGAGACCGCCTGCTGCCACCGACAATCTCCCATCGACCCGTGCGCTCCCACAGAGAGGGCCTCCTCGGGGTGCCATCAGCCAAACAGTGCAGGCTGGTGACCCCCAGGGGGAGGGCCTTCTCTGTGGGGGCACCTACCCTCTGGAATCAATTGCCTCCAGAGATAAGGAGAATCCAAGACCTCGGTGCCTTCCGCCGTGCCCTTAAAACCTTCCTTTTCCAGCAAGCCGGGCTGGCCTAATTTTTTTAAGTGTTTTTAAGTGTTTTGTTTATTGTTTTTAATTAATGGGGCCAAATTTATATATGTATATTTTAACTGTATTTTAATATTTGTACTTGATGTTTTTACTTGGCTGTTCACCGCCCTGAGTCCTCAGGGAGAAGGGCGGTATACAAATTCAAAATAAAATAAAAATAAATAAAATAAACTTTTTTAAGTTCACTTTTTCTCCTCTGGCGGGCACTCAAGGTGGTTAACAGAATCTAAAACAAAATATTAAAAACTTAAAAATGTAAGCAATAATTGACATAGTAAAACCATCTAACCATTAAGAAGTCTAGCAAAAGAATTCTAAAGATTCTAAAATCTTTGGAAATTTCATGCAAAAAGAGTAGGAGCCAAATGCAATTCCTAAATGGCTGGACTTAATGTGGGAACAGCCCAAGAGAAGGTCTTCTGCAGTAGCCAGGGGGAAAAAAATGACCATCAGAAGATCTTCAAAGGGATCTTATCCATTGATCTAAATAACCAGACTAATCCAAAACAGGACAGGCCATCTCCTAAATATTTAGGCTCAATTTCTGTAAATGTTTTAATATCTAAACTGCAGCTGAAAACAATTGGCAGGTGCTACATGTATTTTCAGTGTAGGAATTCCATGATTCCTGTATTTTGTTGTCTGCATTTCATCTGCTGATTTAAATTCAAGGAGTTTAGAAGATAAAGTTCTAAATTAAATCTGAACTTGGCAACTTCCACTCTTAAGGTGTCAAAATCTGAGTATTTATTCCATTTGGGCTCTGGGCCATCTCATCGTGCCATATACATTTTTATGTGCGATGCACATGAAAAAATGGACTTTTGATCTTGACTTTTTTGACTATGTCCTCCAGACATTCCAGCCTTGAGCAATCTGAAGAAATCATTCACCCAAACTTGTTAGGCCGTTTATACCCCACTCTCTGCATTATTCAAGTTATCTTTCTTTTTCTCCCTTATTTGTTCTTCTCATATGGACTTTTTTTTATTTATAGCAGAAGCAGTTCAACCATCAGGAAAGGGGGAAAATGTTGCATTTAGTTGGCTGGATCGTTTGAGACCAACCTCTAATATGGAAAAGTTGTGAGTGCTGGCAAATCTGCAGTTGTGAAAAAGTGGTGTGGTGTTTTTTTTTTTTCTTTAAACAGAAGTTATCCAAATTAGACATATGGAGGACTGAAGTGTGATGTTTTTTTCCTTTCCTAGAGAGCAGCTTCAGTCGCAAAATGCAGAGCATCTCTCTTGTGGTTTGAAACACCACATGTGAGTATTGGCCACTGGTCAACTGAGATATATAATATATTCTAAAATATGAATGTTATAGGTACACTAGATATTGTTTTCCTAAATTTAGGAAATCCCAGCCAAGGTCCTGAATTTTCCTTTAATAAAGGAGTCAACTGGAAGATTGTATCCAAAGACTGATTTACCTTACCTTCTGAATACATGCAAGTGAATATTCAGTTTATTATATTTTGAATCTGTGGTTCCTCTCGTGATAGAGCTCCATTCATTTGCATGGTTTTGTCCCTCTTAATTATATTTTTACAACCAGTTTATGCAGTAATGCAGCCAAGAGGATCACATTTATTGTCCGTTGTATCATATAGGACATTCCAAATGCTAATATTTTTCAGGGTTTTTTTTTAAAAAAATGTAAAATACAATTTGGGTAGATTCAGTGCACTTTGTACAATATCTGAAGGATTTTTTTTTTTTTAGGATGGATAGTCATCAGGAATGCCGGGGGGTGGGGGGAGAAAGTCAAAATGGTGGCCAAACCATGAGTTTAGAGTCCTGCCTTTTTTCTGTGCATCTCCTTTATAGTATGGTCAGTGACTTTGAATGCCAAATAATGCGGTGAACCTGGGGTAGGTGTGATTTATGTCAATGTAGCATATATTTATTTATATTTATATGGCTATTCATCTGATCAGTGATGGTGGGATTCAACTAGTGTAACAACCACTTTGCTGAGTGCGGGCGCACGATGCGTTTGAATTCAGCTCTAAAACTTACCTTCTACTGCAGCCCCGGCGAATAAAACAGCCCCAGTGAGGCCCTGTGGAGGCAGGAAATGAGCCCATTTCCAGACTTCTGATACTTTCAGTAGGCCCATTTTTCACCTTCTCCATACCCCAAAAGCTTTCCTGGAGCTTCCAGGAGGGCGAAAATGGCCTCCCCTGGGCTCCGGAGGCTGTTAGGCCTGTTTTTTGCTTTCTCAGAGCCTCCGCGCGCACCCTGAACTTACCTGGCATCCAAAACAGACCGCGTGGAGACTCCTGGGATGGGTGGGGTGGGGTGGGCAGGGTCAGCCAGTCCTTGGAACAACTGGTTTGGCGAACCAGATTAAAATTAACATCCGGTTCTCTCGAACCGGTCCGAACTGGCTGAATCCCACCCCTGCATCAGATGCTATTTTAGATAGATAGACAGACAGACAGACAGACAGACAGATAGATAGATAGATTGATTTAAAATATAAAACTTATATTTTCCCTAATATACCTCATGCGTCTTTCCCTAACATAAGAAAATGTCACATTCTTCTTTCCTAAATAGGCATATTCATTTCTCTTGAACATTTAAGTCATGAACTGCGCAGCAAAATCTGAAATAATGCACCATCAAAATAAACCAGAAATCTTGATCTCTCTATTATTTTGACAAGTGCAAATTTGGTTGCATCATTTAAATTACAATGTCCAGCACTACTGATGGTAATTTCTGGTTGATGTTTGCTGAATTTGGCCTGAATCCATGGATTTTAATGTTTGAGCCCAAAACACCTGCACTGTAAAATGCATAGACATAACAATAGTCCCCGACTTACAACTGTAACGGAGCTTGCCTATTATGGTCATAAGTTGTGACAATCGTTAAGCGGGTCATCCAGGACTGATTTTGTGGCCTTTTTTTGTGGCAGTCATTAAGTGAACCAATTGTTTGCTATTGGCCGGTTTTGTCAAAAACCAGAACTAAATGCTGGTTTTTGGCAAAAACATTGTAAAACGTGGTCCTGTGACTTTGAGACACTACAAAGACCCATAAATGTGGGCCGGTTGCCAAGCAACCGAAATGCAGGCCTGTGACCTTGGGGGAGTGGCCATTGAAACTTTGGAACAGGGTCATAGGTATCCCTGGGGAGTTCTGTTTCAACTTTGAACAGTTTCTAAGCATTTGGTCATAAGTCGAGAACTCACTCTACTTAAATCCGGGCATCAGCATGTATTGCACGTAACAAATAACTTTT
Organism: Pituophis catenifer annectens; assembly: GCF_029215685.1. Classification (NCBI taxonomy): domain Eukaryota; kingdom Metazoa; phylum Chordata; class Lepidosauria; order Squamata; family Colubridae; genus Pituophis; species Pituophis catenifer. Next base: position 82,840,118 of record NW_027256887.1, read on the forward strand.
TTTCAGCTATTCTGGGTTTCCCCTTCTCAAACCCAGTCTGCTTTGCTTTTGAAACCTAATACCCATATGTCCATTTTCTTCATAGATGAGTCATTCGTTAAATTAAAATTAAACTTCTTTGTACAAGTTGCAGTTGTATACCGAGAATGCCATCTGAGGCTGCGATTCTCGTTAGCATTTTAATTGGACCCAGTTTAACAGACGGGAAAAGAAAACGTGGTTGTGTGTTTATTCTTTTCAGCGATCCATTCCAAATCCTGTTGGTGGGGGGGAAAAAACCTCTTTGGTAAATTATGTGGTCAATCGTTTCTACTGTAGTGTCAAGTATTTGCAAGCCATTGGCACATGTGTCATATAGACACCAGTGGAGGCAGAGAGTGTCTCCACCCCTATGTGGAAAGGAGGGGCTTACCCTGAGTATAAAACCCCCTCCAACCTTTTCCACCTCGCTCTCTCCATCTCTCTCTTTTCATGTTTGTTCCTCATGAGACTTGATCTCTGTTGTACATAGTTAATATGATTTATCGTATGAATAAATACGTTTAAGACATTTATTTATGCATCTGCCTCTGAACTCTTCTATGCTCCTGGGTGTTTCTCCGATCCCAATTCCACATGTAGGATGGCAGGGCACATGTTAATACTTCACGTTGGTGACGGCCCTGGATAAGCATTGCTTTACTGCTGAAGTTACGGAAGAAAGCAAATCAAATGTATAATTGTATCTCTGAGATTCCCCATTAATCTGAAGCACAATGACTAAATGGTAGCACAGAGCTTGGGGATTAGGGTAGGGAATCAGATGGAGATACTTAGCAAGGGTAGGCTTATCTGCTATTTCTGAGCCACAAACATCCTTCTTTAGCACAGATTATTGACATCACTGATCAATCTTTTTTTCTTCTAGAACCCACTTCACAAGGAGGAAGAGAGAGAGAGAGAGGGAGGAAAAAAGGAAATTAGAAAGCAATATATGTTAGATTTGGTTCTACGTGTTCTCAGTTGCTTCCTTGCCCTGTGGAGGAATGTGACCTTGGTAAGAAGAATAACTTCCAATACCTAGTCAACGTTTTAATATTCACCTTTCTATTTTTAAAATTCTGTTTTATCTTCCCATTTCAAACTGGAACTTCAGCTTGGTAAAATCAGATTAACAATGAGAGATTGACAAAAGAAAAGTTAGGATTGGGTTGGTTGAATAGATCACTTAAATAGTTTCAAATTACAGGAAGAAGTTAGTTTAGGACAGTGATGGCAAACCTTTTTGGCACCGAGTGCCTAAAAGGTCGTGCGGAAATGTGTGTGTGCATGCTCGTCAGGGCCATGCTCTGGAAAAGCCAAACTTCCGGATTCTAGCACGTATGCATGTCCAACAATCAGCTGGCCAGCGCGCATGCACAGGCTGGTTTTCAGCACTGCTGTGCACGCAAAGGGATCGTGCTCCAGAAAAGCCGAACTTCTGGGTTCTAGCATGCATGCACGCCCGGCAATCAGCTGGCCAGCGCCTATGCGCAGGCCAGTTTACAGCACTGCTGCGCATGCGAAGGGATCATGTTCCAGAAAAGCTGAACTTTTGGGTTCTAGCATGCATGCACGTCTGATGATCAGCTGGCTGGCGTGCATGCACAGGCTGGTTTTTGGCACTGCCACACATGTGAAGGGATCGCACTCTGGAAAAGCCAAATTTCAGGCCAGCCTGAAGATGACGAATGAGATTTCGTCGAAATATCGCCAAGACACTTCCAATTTTATGCGGGAGAAAACCCGAATAACCAAAGACCTACATACAAACACCCGCGAAAACCTCATTATATGTATGTATGTATGTATGTATGTATGTATGTATGTATGTAGGGAGAGAGAGAGAGAGAGAGAGAGAGACTAATTCCCTTAAAAGACTGTGGTGAAAATATATGTTGTATCATCTTTGATATTCTTCCACTGGATCCTTTTCTTTATCACTCTTGTGTTTTAGCTACTATGGATTTCTTTATGGTAATATAAAGAAATGTAAACCAGGCTTCAGTCACATGGGGATCTTGATGCAGATACTCTTAGATTTGTTCTTTTAGAGGGTCCTCAACAAGATGTAACCCAACTGTAATTTTTACAAACAGAAAGAAAATAGTGATGAAGTTCATGGGTAGTAATCATACTAACTAAATTTAAAGTTAAAGTAAAATAAATCAGATTTGCTCTCCTCTAGAGCAAATACTCTCTCATCTGGTGCATGGCTGCAAGCAAAACAGTAACCAATGTTCTGCTTAGCCCGACTTTCATTGTATCTCGCTATCAATTGTGTTACTTTCTCTGCTCTCCTCCAAAGTATAATAAAATGCTGGAATTCGGATGTTCAGTAATGATACAATATCAGTGATGAATAATATTGCCCTTGCATTCCAAAACATGCTGTGTCTCGAGTGTCAGATGTCATATCCAGGCTACGCTATGAAATTCAGAATGATATGATTCAAAGGTTACCTCATAAACCTTACAACTGAAGAAGGACTTAAACTTGGCTACCTTTCTATTATTAAGTCTTTGTATCAAGGTGAAATGCTCCCGGTTCGGACCGGATCACCCGATCCGGTAGTGATGGCAGCGGGTGGTTCGGAGAAGCGGTAGCAAAAATCCCTGTGCCCCCCTCCCCCCCATGCCCAGTTGAGCCGCATGATCATCAGAGGCTTTTTTTTTTAACTTTTAAAAGCATTTTTTCTACAACCTCTTCCGACAAAAAAATGCTTTTAAAAGTTAAAAAAAAAGCCTCTGATGATCGCGTGGCTCAGCTGGGATCTTCAGAGGCTTTTCAAAGCATTTTTTTCTGCAACCTCTTGGCTGAAGAGGTGGTAAAAAAAATGCTTTGAAAAGTCTCTGACGATCCCAGCTGAGTTGCCTGATCGGCAGAGGCTTTTCTTTTTTTTTTTTTAATTTTAAAAACAAACTTTATTAAACATATAAAAGCAAAATACTACACCATGTGTACACAAAACACATCTATATCAATATAAACAACACTACATAAAAAGAAAAAAATGACTTTAGTCACATATCCGTTATCTTATTGATGGTGTATTTTTTTTAAAAAAATTTGTTATCATTCAGAATTTTACATTTGCCCTCATTTCTGAGTTATCCAATCAGCAGAGGCTTTTCAAAGCATTAGAAAAAATGCTTTGAAAAGTTAAAAAAAAAGTTGGCCATGCCCACCCAGTCACATTACCCCCCCACCAAGCCATGCCCACAGAACCTGTAGTAATAAATTTTACATTTCACCCCTGCTTTGTATGCCAATCTGGTTGTATATATCAGCATAGCTCAATTTTTATTTCATGTTATGTGTAGTACATTCAGAAATGTCTTGGTTAGAATGAGGAGGAGGAAGAGGAGGAGAATCACAAAGTATCAAGATCTTAAAATCAAAGTTGAAATATTATGACATAAACTGTCACTAGTAATCCCAGTGGTTATCAGTGCACTGGGTACCATACCAAAAATACTTGGACAACACTTAGAAAATCTGTGTATCAACAAAATTTCCATCTGCCAATTAAAAAGATCACAATGCTTAGATCTGCACATATACTATGCCGATAACACTTTCTAGTTCTTCCTAAGTTGTTGTTGATGATGATGATAATTGATAATGACATTAAAATAATAATGTACAGCACAACTAGAGTTATAACTGAGTGCCTTGGATGCAAAATAAAAGAAACAAGACAAAAAGCTTAACAGTGAATCCCCCAAATGAAAAATCAGGTTGGAAAATAAGATCAGCATGTTAAAATCAGATGCAAGCAAGCTAGAAAAGAAAAAAAGCTGCAAGCAAGAACTGGTGGAAACAATGAAGATGCTAAAATGTCCTGAGACTTTAGAATTTCATAGAGATGAGCACCTCCCACATAACAATCCAGGCTCAACAAATGTCAATAAGAAAGACAAAAAAAAAATCTGGATAGTGGACGTTGCAGTACCTACGCCGTTGCAGTACAGTGGAATAGAACTGAAGAAAACCACACAATACAAAAACTTGTAAATAGAAGTAGAATGATGGTGGCAAAGAAAGCATTCCAACAATGATAGGTACCTTGAGTGCAATCCCAAAATATCTGGAGCACCATTTGAATGTCATTTACACTGAAAAATTCCCACCAGTCAAAAGGCAGCTTTACATGGAACAGCTTACATCCTGCAACCACTTATTTGACACCGTCAGAGTGTGGTGGCCCGCCAGCGGCCAGCAGAGCTGGCAGCAGATTTGGACAGTGAGGCAGTTGAGGAGGAACGTGGGCCAGTCCTGGAGTCTGGGGAAGGCTCAAACGAGGGCTCTGAATCAGAGGCAGAGCGGGGGCCAAGGCTATCTGGTACTTATTTACTGCCTCCAGAGCCTCTGGAGTCTGACATCAGCGAGGCAGAAGAACAGCAGGAGCCTGTTCCCAGTGTGTGCATGCGCAGAGCTGCCAGAAGACAAGAACAATTAAAAAAACAGGGTCAACTTGGGAGTAAGGCTTGGAGATGATTGGCCCCTCCCATAAGACATAAAAGAGGAGCGAACGGGACGTGAGCTTTTGCAGGAAGCAATTAGTTCATCTGGTCGGTTCAAGCTTTGGAAAGTTCTGTTTGACTCTGTACTAAGTTTGGCCTTGCCCTGCGTCTGGCAATTAGTTCTCTGGCAGCATTCCAAGGGAGATAAGGTGGGTGCTTATAAACATTCCCCTGAAAGACTGTTTGAGAAGCCTTTCGGACTGTGAATGACAATATTTCACAGCCGTATAAATAAAAGAGGTTTGCCGGGACTAAGGTTGTGCTTTATGCTTTCTAAGGAAGCCTGGGTCAGAACACAGACAATATTATTTGCCTATCCTAGGTCCTTGAGGTGGACTTAACAGGTGGATAAAAACATCAAATCCAGTCTAAACATCTGGTTGACTGTGCGACCCACCATAATAATAATAATAGCCATAAATTTCAGTCAAGGACCAGCCGACATTTATCAGGATTGTTATTGAAGGAATACAGGTAGTTCTTGACTTACAGCAGTTTGTTTAGTGACCGTTCTAAGTTACAGCAGCACTGAAAAAAATGATTTATGACCATTTTTCACACTTACGATCATTACAGCATCCCCATGGTCACAGGATCAAAATTCAGAAGGTTGGCAACTGACTCCCATTTATAATGGTTGCAGCAGTGGTGAAATCCAATTTTTTTTTACTACCAGTTCTGTGGGCGTAGCTTGGTGGGCATGGTGTGGCTTGGTGGGCATGGCAGGGGAAGGATACTGCAAAATCTCCATTCCCACCGCACTCTGGGGCCAGCCAGAGGTGGTATTTGCCAGTTCTCCAAACTGCTCAAAATTTCCGCTACCAGTTCGCCAGAACCTGTTGGATTTCACCCCTGGGTTGCAGTGTCCTGGGGTCATGCGATCCCCTTTTGTGGCCTTCTGATAAGCAAAGTCAATGGGGAAGCCAGATTCACTTAACAACCGTGTTACTAACTTAACAACTGCAGTGGTTCACTTAATAATTGTGGCAAGAAAGGTCAGAAAATGGAGCAAAATTAACTTAACAATAGTCTCACTTAGCCACATAAAATCTGGGGTCAATTGTGGTCATAAATCGAGGACTACCTGTAAAGCTATCCCCTTGAGCTTTCAGAGAAGAGGCCGAACATAAATGTAACAGATTGCTAAACAATTAATTAACTAATAAAAGGCGGAGAGTTTTTTTCTTAATTTGTCACTAGCTAGAACTCATTCCGAAGCTGAAGATGTTAGATGAAAAGGGGCAATTAGAATGGGAATATGGAAGTGTTTGTTTTTTAAAAAAAATTTGTAATCCATGACATTTTGAGAGTCCCAATTGGATGAAAGTTTAGTTTATTTTCCATGAGGCATCTTTAGAACTGCCAGAAAAAGGAAAGTCGTAATCAATCTCCTTATACTGTAAGCGGCAGTAAGAATCCGCAATGTTTTGCTTAATCCATAGCCTTCATGTGAAGATCAGCAAAATTAGGCTAGAGAATTTAGGATTAAAGAAAGGAGCTGTCTATTTATGCCACTTGCTGTGGCTCCATATTAAGAAGGAGCTGGTTGACATATAAACTGCTGTAGCTCAAAAAATCTTCCTAGATTATAGTGAACACTTATGGCTTAAGTATCCTTTAAAAAGTCTCTAATTTGTAGCGGTTGTAAGTATAGGATCTGTTATCCGGAGCTGTGGTTGGACTACAATCTGGATTCACAAACACCTCTTATTTTTATCGGAAAAATAATGGCGTTGACTTGAAGGAGAAAAGGTTGTAAGTTTTTCACGTTTCTCCTGAAGACGGCAGAAAACAGTCAGAGGATATATAAAGAATAGACAAGGTGATCGGAGCATCCATTTAGTGTTTGTTTACTAATCTCCTATAATTTCATTAATCGCAAATCACTTTGCCCGGTGGATCCCGTTACATTGTCAGATTGTGCATACATTAATTTTAATCACCACTTTAGGTATAAGGCTGTTCCTGAGCAAATGTCTTGCCTGACCCAGAGGGGGGTGATAAACGGTGAAGACAAGGCGCACCTACCATTTCAGATTGTAGTTGACAATGTGTTACCTACGCATTGACACATTATAGTCCAGCGTTCTCCCATATGTGATGCGGCATACAATTCAGCCCATTCCTTAATAGAATTCTTTGTTTTATTTCTCCCACATATATAGGTAGTCCTTGACTTACAACAATTCATTGAGTGACTATAACGGTACTGGAAAAAGTGACATGACGTTTTTTCACGCTTATGACTTGATATCCCTTTTGTGAACTTCTGACAGGCAAAGTCAAAGGGGAAGGCAGATTCACATAATACCCATGTTATTAACTTAACAACTGCAGCGATTCACTTAACAACTTTGGCAACAAAGGTTGTAAAATGGGGCAAAACTCACTTAACAACCGTCTTGCTTAGCAATGGAAATTTTGGGCTCAATTGTGCTTGTAAGTCAAAGATGCCAGGTGTGTTTAAGAGAAATCCATAACCTCTTTTGGACCCAGTGGAGAATCTTCTCCTTTTCTTCTTCCTTCTTTCTATGCTTCACGAAAAAGAAAAGAATGATATAATTTTGCAGAAGAAATATCTACATGGGAAAGTTTCATCTTCTGTGTAGTGAACTCCACCAGAATCTGTACATGCTAATCACAGATTCGGTATTTAAGGCTAGATTTTCAGAACATGATAGGCAAGGATTAATTGAAGCCCACAAGTCTTCAAGTGGCCAAGTTTGAAGACACCTGATTTAGGAGGCCCATTGGGCCATGCTGAACATGTCCACTTATCTACTTGGATCTATTTGATTCTCATGTGGACCCAACTTAAAGTTTATCTCTGGGCTTGGGTCTACCTTGCAATTTTTTTCCTGATTTTTTCCTGGATTTAAATTAGTCATCACTTTCAGAGGATCTTGTGTGGGAAGTCTCATGGAAATATATCAAGCTCAGAGAGCAGCAAGGACTCTACTGTTCAACCCTGAATTACTGTTCAACCCTGAATATATATATATATATATATATATATATATATATATATATATATATATATATATATATATATATATATATATATATATGCAAATGGGCATAAATGCTGCCCTATTGCTGAGCACCAAAGCTGTCACCATTGGAAGGGGGCAACTGATGGAACATCAGATCCAGAGGTCATAAGTCCCCTTTTTGAGTTGGTTGTAACATCGAATGGTCACTAAGAACCTAGTCATAAGTTCAGGACTACTTGTAACTAGTTTCATCAATTGAAGTCATATTGTAGTTGTTCTATAAGAGTTATATAACAGTAGAAAGAAACTTGGCTAATCTTAGAAAACAGAAGAACAGAGTTGGAAGGGGCCTTCGAGGTCTTCTAGTCTAACCCCCTTCTCGAGCAGGAGACCCTATGTAATTTCAGACACTTGGTTGTCCAATCTCTTCTTAGAAACCTCCAGTATTGGAGCACTCAGAACTTCTGAAGGCAAATCATTCCACTGATTAATTGTTCTAACTGTCAGGAAATTTCTTCTCATTTCTAGGTTGCTTCTCTCCTTGATTAGTTTCCATCCATTGCTTCCTGGTGTTGGTTTGGAGAATAGGTTGAGAGATGGGTTTGACTTACCTTTGCTACCAATTCGCTCCAGAGGTGGGTTTCAGCAGGTTCTGACCAGTTCTGGAGAACCAGTAGCGGAAATTCTGACTGGCCCCGCCCCCATCTATTCTCTGCCTTCCAAGTCCCAGCTGATTGGGAGGAAATGGGGATTTTGCATAACCTTCCCCTGGATTGGGGAGGGAATGGAGATTTTACAGTATTCTTCCCCTGGAGTGGGGTGGAATGGAGATTTTACAGCCACGCCCACCAAGCCACGCCCACCAAGCCACACCCACAGAACCGGTAGTAAAAAAATTTGAAACCCACCACTGGTTCGCTCACACGCGCGCCACTTCTGTGCATGCGCAGAGCATATTTGATGACGTCCGGGCAGGTGGCCAGAGCCTCCTGCTGCCACTGCTACTGGTTTGCCCGAACCGGGGTGAACCGGTAGCAACCCACCACTGGTTGACTCCCTCTTCTTTGTGGCAGCCCCTTAGAGTTCATCATTGTTGGACTTTGCAAGTCTGAATGGGCACTTCCCCCCTCCCTCCCTTTATCTTTCTCAAACTACAATTCTGTCCTGGACTCAGATTTCTTTTATCTGACCATTATCTTGGCTCATCCTTCTGTCCCTCAAGGTTATTCTTTCTTCCCATTACACCAGCATACATAACCGTACATTACACCAGCAATGCATAATCGTGTGAGGTAAGAGTGGCATGGAAATTAGTAAGTGGTTCAGAATCCCCACATGAGTAAGAGTGGGTTTTGATCTGAATGACTTTTCCAAGCTTCTTTTAAAACAAACTGTAACTTAACCTTTTCTTTGTTTAATTGTGCTGGCCTAATTTGTTTGGTTTATTGCCATTTGAATAAACTCAAGCATGCAAAATCCTCCAGCTTTCCTTTCCCCTTGGTATTAGCTGAAAACCAGGTCAAGAAGCATCAGTTCCTAATAACTTCTCATGGCTTTCAAGATGAGAATTTTATTTAATGTCTTATGCAGAGAGCCAACTTGGCCTAATGGTTAAAGCACTAGACTAAAAACCAGCAGACTGTGAGTTCTAGTCCCACTTTAGATGGCTGACTTTGGGTCAGTTAGCCCATAATATTAAGCTTGGTTGACAAGCCAACTGGTCAATTCCTTTCACAACCAACACTTAGTTGATCTGACCCATCATGTACGGGAAAATAATAGGAAGGGGAAAAAAGTTAAGGTCATTTAATAATTTAATTTAATTTAATTTAATTTAATTTAATTTAATAATTTAATTTAATTTAATTTAATTTAATTTAATTATTTTATTTTATTTTATTTTATTTTATTTTATTTTATTTTATTTTATTTTATTTTATTTTATTTTATTTAATTAATTCAATTTATATGCCGCCCCTCTCCGAAGACTCAGGGCAGCTCACAATACATTTTAAAAAATCATTATAAAAAAAACATTTAAAAATTAAAAACATTAAAAACTCATTCACGCCATTCATGGCCGGATCTCGCCAGATCACAAGAGCAAGATCAACGGCCCCAGGCCTGCCGGAAAAGCCAGGTCTTCACTGCTTTTCGGAAGGCCAATAGGGTGGGGATGGTCCGGACCTCAGGAGGTAACTGGTTCCAGAGAGCTGGGGCAGCCACAGAGAAGGCCCTCCCCCGCGGGCCCGCCAGCCGGCATTGTTTAGCTGACGGGACCCGGAGGAGACCAACTCTGTGGGATCTTACCGGTCGCTGGGAGCTATGCGGCAGAAGGCGGTCTCGAAGATAACCTGGCCCTGAGCCATGTAGGTCTTTAAAGGTAATAACCAACACCTTTTATGTAAAAAGGGTCTTTGTTCTAATTTCTAATTGTGGCTTCAAATTCTGTTTTCTTTAGAATTCACTAGCCATAGCCTGCCCTGTAGCCATGTGAAGAAATGAAACAATCAGCTGCCCATTTATCCATTGCAGATCCAAAGTTCCAAATGTGAATGTTTGTTAGATTCTAGGACGGACTTCTTTAGAGAATATTTTTTCCCCCTTAAGCTATTGTAAGATCCAAGTAGTTTCGGGAAGCCATAATGCACATAACAAAATCTTCTGGGATTACTGCAAAGGCCCACTTACTCCTTATTCTAGTTTGTATAACACTACCTTACAATTGCTCAAAAATTGAAAGAGGCTTTGGTTGTTATTGTTTTCATCTTATTCCTAGGACGCTTGAGAATTTCTTGAGAATTTGCTTTGTTCCTGAAGATGGTGGCAAGGACTACTACTACTGATTTGTGTGTGTGTGTGTGTCTTTCCCCTTCCTCTTTATCCATGAACTTTTCTCCAGTTTATTCATTTTGCAATTCAATCCATTCCTCATTCATTTTCTCTACATGACTGAACCACCTTAGCACATATCTTTAATGCTTGCCCCTCGGTTTTGTCTTCAATCTGCATTTATTCAGCACCCATTCATCCTTGACCCTATCTCTTCTTGTTTTATCACACATACTTCTTAAGTACTCTATTTCCACTCCATCCAACTTATTTTCACGTATCTTGTGAGACACCCTGCTGTCCCCTCCATATAAGAAACTGGGAAGAATTACATTCTTATACACAGCCATTTTTTGGTTCTTTTGCAAATATTTGTTCCTTGTTCCTTGCAACAGATCACATACAACCTAATCCCTTTCTTCCAAAATTAGTACATCTTTTTAAAAAAATTCTCCAAACAGTTTTCTATCTTCAGTAAACACTTTAGAGAGTTACGCAAATTCATTTTCTTGCTCTAATTTTTCACCACTGATGTATAACTTAGAATTATATATACACTTGGTATAGCTTGCATTTGTTCACTCAAAAAATTTGGCTCCATGTTCGTCATTGCATCACACATTCTAATGTTTCTGCAAATTGTTTTAAGTTCTTAGCCCTTAACATGGATTTATCTGCATACCTAAGTATATACACATCTGTCTTCCAAGCCAACATGTCGTTACTACAAAAACTCTTTATGCATTTATGGATAAATGCATCAAATATCCTAGGAATATCACACTTCCTTATCTTATTTCCCTGCTCGTTGTTCCATTTATCATGGGCCATTCTTATTGCATTCAACTACACGTCATCCTCGACTTGCAATGATTCATTTAGTAACTGATTGGTCATGCCAATCATCTTTTGTCCTGTCATATCTCTTTCCCACACATCTAGTCATGTAACCTGGAAGGATGATTTTTCCCAAAACAGATGTTTGGATCTTCAATCATTATTGATTGGAGCATAATGGAACTATCACTATTCCTACCTTTATGAGAACCTCAACAATCAGAAAACAGCAGCTCAGGCTTTTTCAGTCCTTTTATTCATAATTAAATCTGCTCCTTCACTTCCCTTTCATTAGTTCCACTCCACAAGAACAATTTTCATTCAGAACTATTCCTTCCTTTTTCTCTTAGTTCCGCAGGCCGCACAACACATCCATTTCCTTTATTGGTTTTATGTGATAATTCCTCCTATTATCGTTTACTTCTCCTACATTGCAAGCCACAATCTTCCATAATGCTGTCATCATCACAATTAAATTCATGATGGACGTCAATACCCTATCAGAGTTTAGTCCATCAAGGCTTTTACCAGATATTTTCTGGTAAGATAGAGAAAGTTAGGCAGAGTTATTAGCTTTAATTATACCTGTACCATGTATATTATAGCATTGCCTACTGATGATAAAAAAAAACACAAACATGATTGTTTTGGACACATTTTGGGCAAAATGCAATAAAATCAGTTTTACTAAGAACATATTCCCCATATTCTATGTAAAGTAAGATCTCTGAACTTGCAACTATCTTACTATTTTCTATCTATCTATCTATCTATCTATCTATCTATCTATCTATCATCTATCTATCTATCTATCTATCTATCTATCTATCTATCTATCTATCTATCATAATCTATCTATCATCTATCTATCATCTATCTATCATCTATCATCTATCTATCTATGATTTATCTATCTATCTAACTATCTATCTATCATCTATCTATCTATCATCTATCTATCATCATCTATATCTATCTATTTATCTATCTATCATCTATCTATCTATCATCTATCTATCTATCATCTATCTATCATCATCTATCTATCTATCTATCTATCTATCATCTATCTATCTATCTATCTATCTATCTATCTATCTATCTATCTATCATCATCATCATCTATCTATCATCTATCTATCTATCTATCTATCTATCTATCTATCTATCATCATCATCTATCTATCTATCATCTATCTATCTATCTATCTATCTATCTATCATCATCATCTATCTATCTATCTATCTATCTATCTATCTATCTATCTATCTATCTATCGATCATCATCTATCTATCTATCGATCATCATCTATCTATCTATCTATCTATCTATCTATCTATCTATCATCTATCTATCATCATCTATCTATCTATCATCATCATCTATCATCTATCTATCTATCTATCATCTATCTATCTATCTATCTATCTATCATCTATCTATCGATCTATCGATCTATCAATCATCATCTATCTATCGATCTATTGATCATCATCTATCTATCGATCATCATCTATCTATCTATCTATCTATCATAATCTATCTATCATCTATCTATCATCTATCTATCATCTATCATCTATCTATCATCATCTATCTATCTATGATTTATCTATCTATCTAACTATCTATCTATCATCTATCTATCTATTTATCTATCTATCATCTATCATCTATCTATCTATTATCTATCTATCTATCATCTATCTATCTATCTATCTATCGATCTATCAATCATCATCTATCTATCGATCTATTGATCATCATCTATCTATCGATCATCTATCTATCTATCTATCTATCTATCTATCATCTATCTATCTATCTATCTATCTATCTATCTTTCAAGAGAATGGACAGTCACTTGTCTGAAATGGTATAGGATCCCCTACTTGAGCAGAGGTCTACTAGAAGATCCTCAAGGTTCCTTCCAGCTCTATTTTGATTCTGATTCTAATTTATTGGTTGCCATCTTACCACAGGGTAACTCAATCACAGCAATTTGAGTTTATTTGTTTATTTGTTTGACGTATATGATGCCCATCTCACTTAGAGGCAATTTCTGGGCAGCTTACAAACATTAAGAACTGGTAAACATTAAAACAATTAATGATAATTTGCAATGGTAAAATGCGGCCCTTTCTGGATCAGGATGCCTTACGCACAGTCACTCATGCCCTCGTCACGTCCCGCCTGGACTACTGTAATGCTCTCTACATGGGGCTCCCCTTGAGGAGCACCCGGAGACTCCAACTGGTCCAGAATGTGGCCGCGTGGGTAGTTATGGGGGAGACTCGGCGCTCCCATGTAACACCTCTCCTGCGCGAGCTGCACTGGCTCCCGGTGGTCTTCCGGGTGCACTTCAAGGTATTGATTACCACCTTTAGAGCGCTCCATGGCTTAGGACCCGGGTACTTACAAGACCGTCTTCTGCCACTGGTAGCCTCCCACCGACCAGTACGCTCCCACAGAGAGGGCCTCCTCAGGGTGGCGTCGGCCAGACAATGCCGGCTGGCAGCCCCCAGGGGGAGAGCATTCTCTGTGGGGGCACCTACCCTCTGGAACGAGTTGCCCCCAGAGATACGGCGGATCCCTGACCTTCGTGCTTCCGAACTGCCCTAAAGATGTTTTTGTTTCATCAAGCCAGGCTGGCCTGACCTACTCTTTTTAAAAAGAATTGTTTTTAAAAATTAGGGGTTTTAATATAGGGTTTTTAACTATGGGCCAAATTGATTTAATTGGATTTTAATATTGTTTTAAATTTTGTATCTGTGTATTTTATTTGCTGGCTGTTCACCGCCCCGAGTCCCTTGGGAGAGGGGGCGGTATATAAATATAATAAACTAACTAACTAACTAACTAACTAAAATAGGGAGGAATGGAACACAAAATGGAGAGGGAGAGGTGGGGTCTTCTCTTAATCCAATAGCCACCTCTAGAGTGGTGCACCTCCATTGGGGCTCCAAGTCAACTGGCAGAGCCAGGTCTTCAGGCCCTTGAGGAAAATCAGAAGGATGGATGCCAATCCCACTTCATGTGGCATGTTGTTCCAAAAGGCAGAGCCACGGCAGAGAAGGCTCTTATTCTGGACCCATCAGCTGAAATTCCTTGACCAACAGGATCTGCAGCATGTCTCTTCAGCCAGCATGGCTGGGGTGGCCCAATCCCATTGGGATGAGACAGTTGTTTAGCCTGGGCCCATGTCATGAAATGCTTTAAAAGTGATCATCAATACCTTGAATTGACTATGGAGATTCTTAGTCATTCAGGTCATGATTGTTTTCAAAAGGCATCCGGACTCTCTGTATTTTTTTCTCTTGAAGACATTTCGCTTCTCATCCAAGAAGCATCTTCAGTTCTGACTGAACGGTGGGGAACCACCATTCCCCCATCATTCAGTCAGAACTGAAGATGCTTCTTGGATGAAAAGTGAAATGTCTTCAAGAGAAAAGAAAAAAACCCACAGGCATTCCAGTTGCTTTTTGAAAAAGAATCTTTGGGACCACACTTTGAATTGTACCTGGAAATACACACACTGTCAATGTAGCGTGTGGAATAGGGGAGTAACATGAGCCAACCTAGGGGCCACAAAAACTGCTCACACCAGTTTTATTGTAACTTTTGAATACTCTTTAAGGGTAGCCCCATGTAGAGCCCAATGCAATAGGGCAGGCATGAGATGACCAGAGATTGAGTGACTGAGTGGTTGTAGTGTAGTAGCATACACATAGTTAATTTTCTGGGTGTCCACACTCTGCAATCTGGGCAAAAGTTTTGATGATTCCTTCTCTAGGGGTTTAATCAGAGGTGGGTTTCAGCAGGTTCTGACCAGTTTCTGGAGAACCGGTAGCGGAAATTTTGAGTAGTTCGGAGAACCGGTAAATACCACCTCTGACTGGCCCCACCCCCATCTATTCTCTGCCTCCCAAGTCCAAGTCTCTCCCGAGTCCCAACTGATCGGAAGGAAATGGGGATTTTGCAGTAACTTTCCTCTGGAGTGGGGTGGGAATGGAGATTTTACAGTATCCTTCCCCTGCCATGCCCACCAAGCCACACCTACAGAACCAGTAGTCAACATTTTTGAAACCCTCCACTGGGTTTAATGATAATGATTTGTATGATAAGCCAAGGGAGATTGCAGATTGCTGGACAGTTCATCGTAGAATGAAATATGTGGCATTCAGTCTTACCTTTCATCTATCTTCCATTTAAGTAAGTGCAATAATTCACAAACAAATCATAAAGATTTCGCCAAATTCTCTTCCCCTGTCCAAGAAACTTTTGAAGCCGGTCGTCTTGTCATCAACTTAAATTAACAACAGTGGGGAGATAAAATGCAGGATCATTTTTTTCCCCTGCCTGACACTAATTATTTGGAGCATCTGATAAGCAACCACAAGGACAAACAGCTCTCTCTTTGTAGCTATTCTCCCAGCAACCAGTTTCTAGGCGCATAAGATTGCTTAAGTACCTCTTTAGGTCTGTCTTTGTGAGCAACACGGCAGATGTTGTTGATGAGGATTGCTGGTCAGGGTTCACACGAATATTGCACCACCGCACCTAACATCGGGTGCGCTGAAAGGATGCGTCTGGGAATCCCGGCACATTAACCAAAGGTCTTGTGCGACGCTACCGTTAAAGCATCTCTCTTCGGTACTTGTTCCATCCGCAACATTCATTTGCTCTTTAGAAGGAAAAACGGGGAAAGAAGAGGGTTAGGTTGATGTCAATCAGAAGAAACAATGCGCAGAACATGAAAGTGTTGGTAGGGAGAAATAATTATGCATTGGGCAAAACGTGGCTGGTGGTGAAGGAGAGAGATCTGCGACTGAACAGACTTTTTAAACTTTAAAAATAGCTTTTTAACTCTTCAGATTGACTCTCTCGGAAATTCACCTTCAGGGCTTTCTTTCCTGGAATCTTCTGAACAGAAGATTCTCAGTCATCCAGGGGATTTTTCTCAAGAAGCAAATTGTTTGTTTGTTTGTTATGTTTGTTAATTTTATTTCTATACCGCCCTTCTCCCGAAGGACTCAGGGCGGTGTACAGCCTGATTAAAAGCATAAAGACAAACAAAATTTAAAAATTATTAAAATTATTAAATAATTGGCTCAATTATAAAATTTAAAATCCCACATTTAAAACCAATTAAAATCTTTACATTGATAGCCCGGCCTGGTGGAACAACAAGGTTTTGAGGGCACAGCGAAATACACGGAGGTCGGAGATCTTACGCATTTCTGGGGGCAGCTCATTCCAAAGGGCAGGGGCTCCCCAGAGAAGGCCCTCCCCCTGGGTGTCACCAGCCGACATAATTTGGCCAATGGCACCCTGAGGAGACCCTCTCTGTGGGAGCGGATTGGCCGGTGGGAGGCTACTGGTGGCAGAAGACGGTCTTGAAGGTATCCAGGTCCAATGCCATGGAGCGCTTTAAAGGTGGTAACCAACACCTTGAATCACACCCGGAAGACCACTGGGAGCCAGTGCAGCTCGTGCAGGAGGGGTGTCACATGGGTACAACGAGTTGCGCCCATAACCACCTGCTCGGTCGCATTCTGGACCAGTTGGAGCCTCCGAGTGCTCTTCAAGGGGAGCCCCACGTAGAAGCATTACAGTAGTCCAGTCGGGAGGTGACAAGGGCGTGAGTGACCGTGCACAAGGTGTCGCGATCCAGAAAGGGCTGCAACTGGCGAATCAAGCGAACCTGATGGACCCGAAATGGACTTTCTTTTCTTTTTTTTTTCTTTGAAGATGTTTTCTTCTCATCCAAGAAGATTCTCAGAGCTGAAGAAGCTTCCTGGATGAGAAGCGAAACATCTTCAAAGAAAAACAAGAAAGTCCAGTTGCCTCGTGAAAAAAAATCACCTTTGGGACAATCATGACCTGGATGGCTGAGAATCTCCATTGACTTCTGATTAGATGTATAATCTCAAAATTGTCATCCTAAGAAGAGACCCTTACTATAAATCTCCATCCTTCTGTCTGCTTTGCCAGTACAGGTAGTCCTCCACTTACGATCATTTGTTTAGTGACTGTTCAAAGTTACGACGACAATGAAAAAAGGGACTTATGACTGTTTTTCACACTTTTGACTGTTGCAGCATCCCCATGTCACGTGATCAAAATTCAGGCTCTTGGCAACTGGTGTGTATTTATGACGGTTGCAATATCCTGGGGTCATGTGATCAGCTTTTGTGACCTTCTGACAAGTGAAGTCAATGGGGAAGCCAGATTGACTTAACAACCGTGTTGCTAACGTGACAATTGCAATGGTTCACTTAACAACTGTGGCCAGAAAGGTCATAAAATGGGGCAAAATTCACTTAACTACTGTCTCACTTGGCAATGGAAATTTGGGGCTCAGTTGTGGTCATTAAATCGAGGACCCACCTGGAACTGTGCAGCAATGTCAAAAATACTTTGCTACGGAATCCCTCCTACATATTAAGTCTTTAGTTTTAAATCTTTATATGTGGGAAGGGGTCTTGCAACTCGGATATTCTTTTAGGGCCACATTTTTTTCCCTTGGGAGTGGGGGGGGGGAACCCAACAGCAGGAGGGGAAATTGTTGCATTTCTTAATTCACTAACACATTCAGGATTGCGAGAGTGTGGATTTTGAGGCATAACATTTTCAGTGAAAAGTGCCTTAGACCATACTAGCATCTATGGCTTTTTAATAATCCAGTAGAGTCTTTGGTAACTGAGGTAGGCTTGAAAGTCAGTATATAATAGTCTTCTTTCACTCTGTCAGATTAGTTCCCCCAAGTAAGGTTTGGGAGGGAGCTGTTTTCCAATCCAACTTTCCGCCACTTTCTTCAATACCTCATTTGATTACCTTCAGCCTTTCTTGAGTTGGTAGGTAGGGTGGTAATGGCTTGCTGAACAAAGAACGGATTTAAACATAAAGAAGGACGATTGTTCTCTCCTACTTCTTGCCTTAGACTTGGTTCCATAATTTTCAACTGGGCTTTTACTGCCAGCTCTTAAAAAGGAGGAGGTGGAGGGAGGAGGGAGAAAACAGGAAGGAGGAGAAGAAGAGGAGGAGGAAGGGGGAGAGGAAGAGGAAGAGGAAGGGGGAAGGGGGAGAGGAGGAGGAGGAGGAGGAGGAGGAGGAGGAGGAGGAGGACACATAATGATAATAATTACAGAGTTTCAAATAATCAAGATTAAGATTAACTTGAACTTCAGACATGGTTCTATACCAGAGAGTCAATAGTCCATTATTTAATGGTTTGACTCCATCCATTTGGGGGTTTCTTCTATGTCTGACCAGATGTTTCTTGGTAACGCTGAAGTGAGGCATGAAATAAATAGTCTTTCGTTATTGTCTCCTGCATCTCATTGCTGGTATCAGAGGTCTCCTGCCTCCCACGGCTCATCTGGCTAATAGTTGTGGAATGATTTATTCATCTTGAATTGGTCTAATTTGATGTAAATGCCACTTTAAAATATGGGGCATCATAACATCGTGTTTTTGAAATCTCTGTATATTGGATGCAAGAAATTGCAGCTCTCCATCTTGGCATGTGATCAGCGTGTCACAATTAGTGTGAAGAAATATGTTGATTGCATCTCCCATCCATCTGCTTCACTGGATGATAGCAAATTCCACTATTAGGAGAGGAGGAAAATTCCATGTCATGTGAGTTTATTTCCATGTAAATTACATAGATACATTTCGCATGGTGAATTTTGTCACATAAAACAGTTCCAGATCTGGAGCCACTGTTAGGTTAGATACGGACGTTGGATGCTGTACGGATTTAAATGTGCCATTCAAGTTGCAGGACCCAACTGAAGTTGTTTAATTTCAGAAAAGCAAAATAAAGTCACACCTGTTGTGGCTCCGTTACCTGAGCCTGTGTCATCGTCAGGAGAGGACTCCAAGAGTGAAGGAGAGGAGTTGGCAAGGCCTCCCTCTCCAGGACCCTCCTCTCTGGCAATGCCTTTGGTGTCCGCCGAAGGGCAAGAGATAGGGCCAGGGCCAAGCACGTCCACGCAGCCACAGATGGACAGTGATGAGGGTAATGAGTCTTGGCTGGATCCACGCCAGCGTCGCAGAGATAAGCGCGCGCAATAGAAGAAAAGGCATGCCCGAGATTAGGCTGAGTCACTGGACCACACCCCACAAGATATAAAAGGGAGCGTGGTGGCCAGTCAAACCGTGTAACGAACAAAGCTGAAAGCTTCCACGCCATTCTGCATTGCCGGACTTTTGCTATAGACTTTGCTGGATTATCTTTGGACTTGATTGACTCTGTAATTATTGAGCTGTTTCCTTTGATGTACCAGAAGTGGGGAGAAGTTATCTCTCCTCTTCGTAAGTAATAAACTCTTGGCAGGCAGCCACTAGGTTGTTGCCAAGTTCCGTTATCATAAGGAAAAGGATTTTGCCGGCTGGTTTGGTCTTTAACTCTTGAAAGTCTGTTGGTGTGTGTGCGTGTGGGACGGGGACAGAACAACACCTGAGTAATACATGGGTAGAGAAATTCCTTGGCTAGAGAGCAACTTAAAATAAAATCCTAGAGGAAAGGAACAACAGATCGCTTCCAAGTTGTTGCCGTAAAAACTACATGGGCGTGTGTCAGGCCCAAGCCAATAAACAACACAACGAAATCCAATTCAGTCCAATCCTTTATTTGTTTACACCCAGTAGACTTGCCAAATGATCACCTTCTCAGCTCTTAGGTACTTCCTGAGAGATTCTAAGATGTAGCTACCCCTATCCTCTTCCTGCCTGCCTCATTTAGTTCGGGACTGTGCAGCCTCTTAAAATTTGGGCTTTTCTCTAATAATGGAATAAGCATTGGAAGGGACCTTGGAGGTCTTCTAGTCCAACCCGCCTGCTCAAGCAAGAACGCCTATACCATTTTAGACAAATGGTTGTCCAATGTCTTCTTAAAATCTTCTAGTGTTGGAGTACCCACAACTTCTGGAGGCAAGTTGTTCCACTGATTAATAATTCACACTGTTAGGAAGTTTCTCCTTAATTCTAGGTTGTTTCTCTACTCAATTAGTTTCCACCCATTGCTTCTTATCCTGCCTTCAGGTGCTTTGGAGAATAGCTTGACTCCCTCTTCTTTGTGGCAGCCCCTGAGATATTGGAACAGTGCTATCATGTCTCCCCTAGTCCTTCTTTTCATTAAACTAGACATACCCAATTCCTGCAACCGTTCTTCGTATGTTTTAGCCTCCAGCCCCCTAATCCTCTTTGTTGCTCTTCTCTGCACTTTTTCTAGAATCTCCACATCTTGTTTATATCATGGTGATCAGAACTGGATGCAATATTCCACATTTGGTCTTACTAGGACATTATAAACTGGAATATACAGTACCTCCTCTCTGGGACAGCTCTGTGCTGCCATGATTCCCCTCCGCTGTTCCTCTAAGTTGCACGTTCCATCGCATCACATTCTTGGTGGTTTACTAGGATGAATAGAGCTTGCTTGAGCCCTTTTTTTTTTTTCCCCAGGATGGCACTCAGCTTTTTATTTGGATATTTCTCATTTTATAATAAGGATGTTGTCTTCCAGCTTATTGCCTGCTTAATGGTCCAAAATGGGAAGACCAGAGTTATTTATTCATCATTCAGTCATTCAGTCATTCATTCATTCAATTTCATTTCTATAGCCTTCCATCTCAATCCATTTGACAGAAATCTGTGACTGTTCATTTATTTTTATTTATTTTATTTTATTATTCATATTTCTATGCCGCCCACTCTCCGAGGACTCTGGGCGGCTTACACCAAAGACAGTATACTAAATAGCATATTGCCCCCAACAATCTGGGTCCTCATTTTACCCACCTCGGAAGGATGGAAGGCTGAGTCAACCTTGAGCCGGTGAGATTTGATCCGCTGATCTGCTGAACTAGCAGTCAGCTGAAGTAGCTGCAGTACTGCACTCTAACCACTGCGCCACCTCGGCTCAGGTGACATTCATCATACGTCAAAGCATAGAACTGCAATTTATTGTATTAAAGTTTGCAAGGAGGCCTGCGGCCATCAAGATAAGAATGTAATTTCTTCAGGGTATAGAAGTTGTCCTCGACTTAAAACCACACTTGAGCCCAAAATTTCTGTTGATAAGTGAGACTATTTTAAGTGAGTTTTGCCCCATGTTATGACCTTTCTTGCACAGTTGTTAGGTGAATCACTGCAAAGTTAGTAACCCCAAAGTTAGTTAAGTGAATCTGACTTCCCCACTGACTTTGCTTGTTAGAAGGTCACAAAACATGATCACATGATCCTGGGGTCACTGCAACTGTCTTAAATATGAATCAGTTGCCAAATGTCTCAATTTTGGTCACATGACCATGCGGATGCTTCAGTGGTCATAAGTGTGAAAAAATGGTCATAAATCACTTTTTTCAGTGTTGTTGCAGTTCAAACGGTCACTAAATGAACTGTTGTAAGTCAAGTATCACCTGTATTCCTATTGTTTTTTCTCTTCTGAGTTCTTCTGGGAACTTACAGAATTGACAATGAATAATTCATGCCATGGAGTCCTTAAAATTAAGCTCAGTTTGCAAATACCCCAGCCCACTGACATCTTTTTGACTCCACACAAAAACCTGTCATAGGCCTGAACATGGAGAACTTACAAAGTTCTTTTGCATCTGATAAATTCTTAGGTGGCTTGTTTAAAGTAAATGGTATGGAGTAGTTGAGTTAACTTGTTCATCAGCAACAGGGAAGTTGTTAACAGAAAATTGTAATTAGAAGATGCTTGGCAACTGTCTTCCCTCTGATGCTGATATTTCGGCATGCCGTGCTTAGCCAACCTGGATTCTATGTTTGCTAGAAAATTGTTTTAATGAAGGGAAGCAAGAGGGGTTAGTGAGACCTTTGTAATTTGTGCTCCTATCGGCCTTTAAGGTTGCGTGATTCATGGTCATGTAATTGAGAGATTTTTCTCTTTTAGTCCTAAGTAGAATTAGAACGTGAAGCATTTAAGCAGATATGTCTATTTTAGTTCTCCAATCTTCTCATTCTACACATCCTTCTTTGCCAGTTGTTCACTGAAGCTGGAGTGATGTGATAATTCTCTAGTCCCTTGTATCTCAGCCATACCACCTCTGCTGCAAATAGATACATTTTTCACTGGATGCTATTTTACCATTTTATTTATATATTTCTTGATAAGTTAAAATGATCCATGTTGGAAAGTGCCCTGCCACATTCATTTTTGCTTTTTTTTTTTTTTTTTTTTGGCGACAGATGGTATCTAAAAAAAAGTATGACACCTCCTTGTGATGTTGTCCAGATATATACTCTTATTTTTGCTAAACCACATGTAGTTTGAAAATGCAGTTGCTGGGCTCTCTTATAGTTTTTTAATAAATTAAATATGGATGTTAGGTCAGAAAGTGCATTTCATTTTTTAAAATTTAATTTAAGTTGTTAAAGAAATCGCCATTATTTCTTTTTTGACAAGGAAAACAAGGAACACTCCAGGTTTAGGAACGCTGACCAAATTCTTAACAAAATATTTGGCCTTGGGTTCATTGATGGACAATCTGTTTAGGAAGAAAGATAAGGGCCCAGATTGGTGAAGTGTGATGCTGAATGCAAATATTGAGTTTCATCTGAGTATATAAGTTACATTGAGTGATTTGTTGATTGTCAGGAATTAGTACGTGAACCGAAGGAGTGGATATGGGTACAGCGGTCTGTGGAAAATGTATGTCTATCTACATGCAGGATGATGGGTGGTGTTGGTAAGGTTGAAATTCACACATGTTCCATCTGCTTTTATGTGAATCAAGCAAGAGAAGGCTGAAATGGATCCATTTGGACAATGTTAGCCCACTTAATTCTGTCTCTGTTGCTTCCTAGAATGAAGTCATCATTACTTAACGATGTTAACATCTAGAAGTAATGCTCTCTAGGTATGAAAGGAGTACTGTAGACCTAACCCCAGAAAAACATCTTTCTCATCATCTCCAATGCAATATGTATCATCATTCATCATTCATCATTTATTAAATTTTTATACCGCCCCTCTCCCGAAGGACTCGGGGCGGTGAACAGCCAGGATTAAAAAACATACAATATAAACATTAAAATACTTTAAAACATAATTAAATCTATATTTAAATTCTTTTAAAAATTTTAAATTTTGTATTGGTATGTGTTTTAGTTCTGGCTGTGCACCGCCCTGAGTCCACTAGGAGAAGGGCGGGGTACAAATTGAATAAAATAAATAAAATAAAATAAATATTGGCTTTCCCCAATTTAAAACCCCTTACCCATAAAATTAACCAATTAAAAATTTTAAGCCAGCCCGGCTTGCTGAAATAAAAAAGTCTTCAGAGCCCGGCGAAAGGTACGGAGGTCCAGGATCAGTCGTATCAATGGAACTAATTCAGTGGCCAGTCATTTTTTTTTCCCCCATGCAAATCACAGTAGGGAAATCAAGAATCAGGCACCCATCATTTAGTATTAGAAGTCTTTTCCCTTTTCGGTGAAGAAAACAGTTACTCTGATTTTGTTCCGGGCGCTTATTATATTCCTCCTGAATTTAAGAAGAGAAAAAAAATGTTTTGGATTTCAAAGGGTGGACAGTGGCATGCTATGAGAGGTGCCAAGTGGTTATTTTAAGACGTATTATGGATCTGTCTATAAAATTGCCAGTCTTCAGAGAGAGAGAGAGAGAGGAGGTGGGGGTGCAGCTGCTTTTTAGATCACAAAGGTCTCTCAGTGGCAGAACATTAAGCGGGTAGGGCGAAGCAAAAGAGCAGGGAAAAAAAGGGGGGAGGGGGGAAGTTTCCAGGCTGTGGTAGAAGAGTTAAAATAAACAAACAGCAATGGGTGATTGTATCCTTCCATCAAGGCTTCTTTATTCTTCCATGCTCAGCCAGTGGTCAACACGTTTAGACGCCCTTCTTTGGGTTTATCCATTCCTTCTTTGACTGCTTTGGTTTATTCAGCTGGGGTTTTGTGGTGCTTTATGGGAACTGCTGTAGAACAACAGACGTGAAGGTAGACAAAGTACCTATGTGAGGAGAACAGACATGCTAGTTTCTTTCATGTGTCCCTGGAAGGAGAAATAGATGTGGTCACCCCATACACACAGATACACAAACATACAGCCCTGCTTGCTCTTTCCTGTGTGTGCCCTCCTCATTTGAGTGATAGAGAGATCTCTTACAGAAGGTCTTTCTCTCTGGTTTGGTACAAGGGGGAGGACATTCCTTGGAGGGAGAGACATGATAGATACCTGAAGTCTACAACTTAGAATAACAGGATAACAGAGTTGGAAGGGACCTTGGAGATCTTCTAGTCCAATCCCCTGCTCAAGCAGGAAACCCTATACTATTTCAGACAATCTCTTCTTAAAAACCTCCAGTGATGGAGCACCCAACAATTTCTGGAGGCAAATAATTCCACCGATTAAATGTTTTAACTGTCAGAAAAATTCTCCTTAGTTCTAGGTTGAATCTCTTCTTGATTAGTTTACATCTATTATTATTATTATTATTATTATTATTATTATTATTATTATTATTATTATTATTTATTGGTTAATCTTTAGTGAGATTCACAGCCTTTGAGGCTGGTTAATAGCTCAGCAGCTCGAGTCCTAACCAAGGACCTAGGAACTGTTAAGGTATCGTCGGAGGATGTAAGCTGTTCCGAGTAAGGTGGTTTTTTTATTATAATAAAATAATAATTTTTTATTATTATTATTATTATTATTAATAATAATAATAATAATAATAATAATAATAATAATAATAATAATAATAATAATAATAATATTATTTCTATGCTGCCCACTCTCCAAGGACTCTGGGCGGCTTACACCAAAGACAGTATACTAAATAACATATTGCCCCCAACAATCTGGGTCCTCATTTTACCCACCTCGGAAGGATGGAAGGCTGAGTCAACCTTGAGCCGGTGAGATTTGATCCGCTGATCTGCTGAACTAGCAGTCAGCTGAAGTAGCTTCAGTACTGCACCCTAACCACTGCGCCACCTCGGCTCATGCTTCTTGTTTTGCCTTCAGGTGCTTTGGAAAATAGGTTGACCAGTTCTTTGTGGCAGCCCTTCAAATGTTGGAAGACTGCTATCATGTCATCCTAGTCCTTCTTTTTAAAGTAGACATACCCAATTCCTGCAACTGTTCTTCGTATGTTTTAGCCTCCAGTCCATTAATCATCTTTGTTGCTCTTCTCTGCGCTCTTTCTAGAGTCTCAGCATCATTTTATATCGTGGTAATGTAAAAGTTTAGAATTTAGAACACTTATGAATATGAGACAGGTTATAAGTAACTGGTATGCTTTATGCAAAATGACTTCCTATTAGTTTCTGGCAATTATAGTTACTTTCATTTCAGGATTAAAATGGTCTCTCTGCTCTTCTCCTTCCAAACACACGCTTACACACTGTGATACTACATACACTTCCATGCATCTCAGCTGTAATTAAACATTACTCATGTTTTCTTAAGATGATATAATTTCAGAATCTAACCTGCCATGGATACTAGAGTCCATATTCTCATTGGGCAAGAATATAAGTTTGGTTTATGCCATCTCCAGGTTGCAACAGAAATCAAAAAGAAGTGAAGCTAGGAATCAAAAGGAACCAAGGGTGATACTGCACCTCTCCTCTCCTTTCCTTTCCTTTCCTTTCCTTTCCTTTCCTTTCCTTTCCTTTCCTTTCCTTTCCTTTCCTTTCCTTTCCTTTCCTTTCCTTTCCTTTCCTTTCCTTTCCTTTCCTTTCCTTCTTTTCTTCATGAGATCTCCATCCAGTCCATATTTCTTGTTCTCCTTCTTTTTTTCTATTCACGTAAAAGGGAGAAGGAAAAGATTCATAACAGGGAAAGGACTGTGAAGTTTACTGTAAGAAGAGAAAATCTGACAAGCACCAATACTTAAATCTAGGAAAAGGATTTTGATAAAATCTCCAAGATGACAAAGAGAAGTCCACTTAGTTAATTATAATAAAATGACAATGATCTGGTTCACTCAACATGTTGAACCCACTTATTCAATTAGCTACTGCTGGGATTCCTAAAATACATTCGACTTATATTCTGAAGTGATAAGAAAGTGGATTTCTCCAGTGCAGTGTGGCTCTCAACAACAACAAAAGATTGCATGAAATGCAGCTGACTGATGTGCAATTTATCTAGTGAAGTTCTTTTGAGAACACAGCAAAAAATGCATTAATGGTTTAACTTAACACCCTCGCTATGGTAATAAAACCAAAATACATTTAAAATGCTCAGGGCCAGGAAAGAGAAAACTCTAAAAAGGCTAATCAATGTTCTTTAGGTGATTCGGTCTGTAGCTTTGGTTGGAGCTTATGGGAATTGTGGTCCAAAAAGATTTGGAAGTCAGATAGAAGACACATGCAAAAAAGATTATTTTATCCCTTCCTCTAACTAGATTGAATTGGATTTTCTATTTCATTCCTTTCTGTCAAATATAATTCAATTATTAATGAAATATAAGTAATTTTAGCAGTGAAATTGTTATTGACATGCAATTGCAACTTAATTTTCATAATTAGTATTTTTTTTATAAATATACCCGAATACACCTCTTTAAGGAATGAATCTCTATTAAGATATTGAATTTAGTAGCTGGAAAAGTAAAGTGTACAATAGGCCAGACCACCCAGTTGTGGTTGATTACTTGGAGAGTGCTGACTCACGCAGGAGGCAATCTACGCTATGATTGGTTGTATAAAGGGGGCATTTCTTTCTTTCCTGCCTTTTTCTTCTGGGTGCTCTGTATACTGTTTAATTTACCTCCTGAGATTCCTGTGTTCCTCACCATCTTGTGTTCTTTCAGATAGATAGATAGATAGATAGATAGATAGATAGATAGATAGATAGATTATTGATAGATGATAGATAGATAGATAGATAGATAGATAGATAGATAGATAGATAGATAGATGATAGAGAGATAGATGACAGATAGATGATAGATGATAGATAGATTAGATATAGATAGATAGATAGATGATAGATAGATAGATGATAGATTAGATATAGATAGATAGATGATAGATAGATAGATAGATGATAGATAGATTAGATAGATGATAGATAGATAGATGATAGATAGATAGATGATAGATAGATAGAGATAGATGAATGAATGATAGATACATAGAGATAGAGATAGATAGATAGATAGATAGATAGATAGATAGATAGATGATAGATGATAGATAGATAGATGACAGATAGATGATAGATAGATGATAGATAGATTAGATATAGATAGATAGATAGATGATAGATAGATTAGATATAGATAGATAGATGATAGATAGATAGATAGATAGATGATAGATAGATAGATGATAGATAGATAGAGATAGATAGATAGAGATAGATGAATGAATGATAGATACATAGAGATAGAGATAGATAGATAGATAGATAGATAGATAGATGATAGATGATAGATAGATGATAGATAGATGATGTATAGATAGATGATAGATGATTGATAGATGATAGATGATAGATAGATAGATAGATAGATAGATAGATGATAGATATAGATAGATGATAGATGATAAATGGATGGATGGATGGATGGATGGATGGATGGATGGATGGATAGATAGATAGATAGATAGATAGATAGGGGGAGGGGAGAGAGAGATGATACAGATACAGATATAGTGTCTCTGACTTCATCTGGACAGCTGCTACCCAATTCCTTGACAATACCATAGCTTGGAGGGGGGCCCACATAAGAGAAGGCCATTTCTTTCATACCTGTAAACTGTGTTAGGAGGCTTGCAATTCTGAAAGTGGGATATGTAGAAATGCTTCTAAGATTGACGATAAATTAAAGCATGGGCGGATGCTTTTTAGAGATCAGACATTCCCATTTTATATAGCAATTTAACTGCTCGTGATGGTTTTTGAATCAAAGATTTCATGACTGATCATCTTTCTCTGTCTCTTATACCCACCCATGACTTTTCTCTGCAGTCTGAAGTGCAAAGCTGGCCTTTAACTAGTAGATTGAGAGCTGCACTGAAAATAGAAATATATATACTCATAGCTCTTGGTTGTCAACAAACGTTTGGGCAATCCAGTAATATCAGTGCTGATAATAAGTCCTTCCATAAAGTGTTAACCTTTGGGTGACTGCAAAAACAATGAATTCCCTTAACATATGGGTGGGAACCATGCTGGCTCAGGAATTCTGGGAGTTGAAGTCCACAAGTCATAAAGGTGGCATCGTTCCCCACCTCTGCCTTAACAGTTAATATATTGATTAAAGAATAAGCTTTTATGATGTAGGGTATGCTTTAGTTTCAGTTTGAGATAATTGATTCTTTGGGCTGGTAATAAAGTTCTTGCTACTGAGATGAAAATTAATCATGCTTATCCAGCAGTAAATTGGATCAGTCCAACAAGATTTGCTTTCAAATAAAATATACATGGGGTCAGCCTAGCTGTTTCTGTACTACGTTTAACTGAACTAGGATTTAATGTTAGTTCTTCAGACTGGCTGGAGATGATTGTGAGTGTTGTCAGCCATTAGTAAAACAAGTTTTAATTTTGTTATTGTTGCTATTTTTATCTCCTTAGGGAAATAGAATGCATATGCAGATTTTTATTTTGTGTCATTTTACTTTATGTTATTTTACTCTTTTATTTTATTTATTATTTTTTGTGTGTGCTTCAAATGCTGAAATGAACCAGGCATTTTTATTGGGGCCTTGGTTTGGAATTTATATGAGGGTGCAGTCAACACCGGGGGGGCAAATTTTCTTAAGATTTCCAGTTTCATTCAAAACACAGAAGCTGTGTCAAAAAAAATAATAATAAAAAATAAAATATGTCTTCTCTTCAATGCTAGGACCCCAGATAAATCTCATATAATAATTTATTAAAACTGACTTGTGCTTCCTTTTCCACATAATATGCCCATTCTGTTAGAAAACAGATGCGGGGTTGAATAAATAATCCTGACCTCAGGAAAGACCAGTGGAGAAAAACTATTAATATTTTGCATTCAAGAATGTGCATATTCTGAACAGCTATTCAGCTAATTAATGTCTATTATGTATCTTTTGACTTTAGAATTGCTCTGGTATGCTTTGTAGAATGCAGCATGTTGTAGTATTTTGGGGAAATATGATGATGTCTTATGTGTGTGTGTGTATGTGATGGTTCTTGATTTATGACCATAATTGGGAGTGGAAAATTAGTTGTTAAGTGGTGCAGCCATTAAGTGAGGTGTCACGTGGCCACACCTTATTTTATGACCTTTTCGCTGCAGCTGTTAATCAAACCACTACAGACATTAAGTGGGACATCACATGAACACAATTTGTGACCATCCCTACTGGTTTACCCATTGACTTTTCATCGATGATGATAATAACAATACAAAATTATCTGATTTCTTTATGTGTAGTCTCTATGAAATCACTTCTGCCTAAATTGTAGGACATGTCAGGAAGGTGAAATAAATATTAGATTGGCTAAGGACAGCTAGGTTAATCATGGATAACTGTTAATGAATGTCAATGGATATAGTGACAGTTTAGTTATCTCAATATTACTCTATATAAAGGTTCCAAAAAATTGAAATGCATACTAAGAAATGATAAAATACTATCATACTTCCTAAAACTGGTGGAGTTTTGGTATAACCCTTAAACATATTTAAACATAAATCTAATTCAATTTTACTATACTTGCTTTGTGTTTTAGGGCCATTCATTTACCATCCTTTGTACTTTTTATTAAATAGGGTATATCTGCTCAAAATTAATTAGGATTATTTATTTTTTTATTATCGATTTATACATGCCGCATATCTCACTATCCAAAGCAGCTACGTTTAAGTTTACAACCTTAGATTTTTCAAACACGTTAGAAGCTTCTTTCTCTACCAAATACCAGATTGAGACCAGATTAAAATCTTATGCTTAAATATTGATGCTTTTTGAGTTGGTATTTTGCTGCCTATAATATTTAATTCTCCAAAATAGATGCTTGTAAATGTATACGCAAATGTTGTCCTCAAGACATATGTAGAAATGTACACATTTGTAAAATATGCATTAAAATATGTCACTCTGCTCTGTTTCTCTAAAATAAGCATATCGACACCTTTAAAACGTGCCTAAATGTTAAACAGTGTTGTGCAATACAAAACAAGTGTTCAGGATAGAACTTGTGTTTGTTGTTAAGATGTTGGTGATTATACATACATTAAACAACACAGTTCAGAGCATGAATGTCGCACATTTTCATGTTAGAGGGATTCCTCCAGAATTAAATTTGTAATATTTAAATGCACTTTTGCTTGTTTACAAAAAGCCTCGTTTAAGGGAAAAAAAGGTATGGTTTTAAAATAATATAGAATATTATTTTGATATGGCATATCTGGGGAAAACAGAGGGAAGAAGAGGGTCTAGTCAAAATTTCATATTTGCAATAAGTATTAATGGATTCTTGTCTGTAGATACAAAGAAAACTTCGAAGGCTGATGTTGGTGGGCTAGAAAACTATGGCCCATTGCAAAAAAAAAAATTGAACTTGAGTTTGGAAGAGCTCTGATTGTTAATGGGAGTTGAAATTATTGCTCTATCTGTGCTTCATATGGACTTTAATGCACACCGTAAGATGACACCAGCATGCAATTAAATTTCAAGGGTTTAAAACAGCTTCCCCTGCAAAGGATTTGTTGCAATTTGGCAACAGTTCAGTTCTGTTAGAGTTGATAGTTGCAAACATTTGTGGATCTTCTTGTTAAATGGAGGAACATTTGTGTCTCAAAATAGCCAGTATATTGGAGGGAAGAAGTCCAGTCAATTGTTATAGTTAGGACCTTATTCTCTTGCCCTGAAAGTCAAATTTCTTGTGAGAAGTCCATTCCCTTCCCATCTTCATTGAAACCCCCCCCCCCCCATAAAAACTAACCATAACCATGGTCCAACAGGAATAATTTGTTCATACCGCTGTTTCATATCTTCATCAAAGAAACCGAGCATCATATATTATTTTTTTTTTAGAAAAAAAAGAACAGATTAACACTAAAAACACTGATCTGGGATGACAGTAGTATGGGCAGAGCCAGGAGGTGGAGTTAAGAAAGGAATTCACCTGGAGTCTTTACATTCCCACAAACATCTAAACCATCTTGAACCCTGTTAACTGTTATCTAGCACCAATTTAGTGGTGACTGTTAGCTGAGTAAATTCCTGTGTATAGACATGAGCAATAAATCAGCTTAAGTGGAACTTAACACGTGATCCTGATTCTTTGCAGCTGACAAGGATGCATCCCATCTATGCAGACTCATAGCATGTTTTTCCCACCAGATGTCTGCTTTCTGTGACTTTGTGGTTGGTACAATAGAAGATGTCCCATTACATGTAAGATGGATATACATGAGGGTCATATTATGACTAGAGGTTCCCTCCCTGTAATCTATATACACCAGTCCCAAGATCTATTTGAATCAACAGTATATATCTCTGACAGAGAGTGAGTCAGACTCTTCTTCATGTCTTTGAGAAGAGATTATGCAAGTAGATTTTAACAATATGAGCAGTTTGACAGTATCCAAGGCAAATTATGTATGTTTTCATGTGATGTTTCTTTTGTTGTGGATTCTATGTGTAAATAGCAGTCATCATAATAAAAAGAACGGAGGTATCCCTGCCTTTAAAAAAAGGTAGAAGAATGATATTATAATGGAAACTTAATACAAATAAGTGTCCTAGGATAATGTTGCAGGATCCAATCTGGGTCGGTCACTGGGATCAGAGGTTTTGTATTCCAAGCTTTCGGACTCATGCTGGAGCCAAGATTGGCTCCAGCATGAGTCTGAAAGCTTGGAATACAAAACCTCTGGTCCCAGTGACCGACCCAGATTGGATCCTGAAACTTTAATAAATTATGAAATTACTTAGCTGCTTTGATCAGTGGAAAGACAATTCTGAAAATGTTCCACAGCTGGTATCTTGGCTAACTTCAATGTGACTCCTATTGAATACACTTCCTGGGAAGTATGTTCAGCCTCCGTATAGTACTCCCAATATTTAGTTAAATCATAAAATAAATAAAATAAGATATAAATCCCAAAACCAAATCTTTCCCCAAGATCGTAACTTGTTATTGATTGGAATGCTATTTTATTGATTTTGATTTTAGTTTTTTTCCCCCTTAACTTTGATTTTAATGCTATTAGTTCTGACATTATGTATCCCCATTAGCATTACTTTCAGTGTGGTCTGTTTGGTTATTTAGCCTAAAACCGAAATGTGGAGATGCAAATTCACTAATGAATTGAAAAACTAAATAAAAAGAAGTCGTCCCAGCAGGAGACCAGGAGTTGGAAAGAAACAGAGAGAAGTCCTGATATCAAGCTTTAATGAAAGCAAGGGATGAACGTTGCAGTTTTAATTCAGAACCAGCCAAGCAGAAGCCCTGTGTATGGTAAAAGTTACTGATAGGGCTTAGCTTTTGCAACTTGTCAACAATAACCACTTCCTGCTGCTTCCAGATTTGTGCTGATGGAAATCTATTGTCTTTGACATGCTGTGGTCCTTCTGAAATGCTTCCTAGGGTTGCAGCCATGATTGCATCCCTAAGACATTTCTGTTATGACAGCTGTTTAAATGTTGGTGGTTACTAGAAGCTGATATTTTTTTTTTTTTTGAGCAACCAAAGAGTAACCTGGAATTATATCATGAGCTGGAAATCATATGCTCACTTCCGGCATTAAACCAACAAAGCAGATGCCAGTTGTCATCTCTTCACATTCTTAAGCTCCGGAACTTTCTTTCTGCTTTTGCCAGTGATTAAATGTTTTGATCATGAGGCTGTGTGGATGAAAGAGTTGGCTACATATTTGAAACTAGCCAAAAAAAAAAAAAAAAAGTCCCAATTCTCCATTCACCTGTCTAAGGTAATTCTGTGAATTTCAAATTTAAGCTTGGATCTTAAATTATGAAGATTTACTTCCAATATATTGAATTTTAGATGTTGGGGATATGTTTGTAATGTTTTGTTTCACCAAATATTAAATCTAGGTAATATTGATTTTATTTATTATTTATTTATTTAATTTTTACCCTGCCCATCTTCTATTAAGCAACTGTGGGCAGATTACAGCATGATAAAAACCATATAAAATATTAAAATGGTAAATATAATATATTGAATAATAAAAATTATTACATATGAGCTATCAGATATTGGTGGATTCCTTCCAGAAAAATAAGGAATAGGTTATTTGTAAAGTATACATCTCCATATCTATCTATCTATCTATCTATCTATCTATCTATCTATCTATTTATCTATCTATCTATCTATCATCTATTTACATTTTCTCTTTATTCTGCTCAAGGCAGAAATATATAATTTCAGGTGGATTCTACCTAATGGTCTGTTAAAAGCCATCTCAGATATATTACATGTTAGTTAACATGTAACTAACTAAATGTTTGTCAACTATTAAGTGCTATTTCAGGCCAGGTGCCAAATAGAATCAAACATGAACTGTCTCCATATCAAATACTGAAATTAAATATTGTCAGATGTCAAGTACATATCTCAGAAATGTGATTAATGTTTAGTAAATATTTCATAGTATCTGGAAATTATTCAGAATCCAGCTTTATTGAAGAAAATTTCAAACATAATTTTTCAGAGCAAATCTGTTTTTTACTTCTTTTGACTTAGCTATAAATTGTATATTGCACTGAAGAAGAAATATATGTTCTTTAAGGTAAAACATACTATTTTCCTCTTTTTAAGGCAATAAATATAAAAGGGAGCTCCACCTAGAATCATATACTATTTGCAAAACGGCAATCTTATTATTTTCCCCTTTATATAATAATAATCTGTTTGACATGAGCATTCAAAGACCTTCTCTGGGATCTTTTAAGTAGCGTAAATTTTTGTATAAAGTGTTTTAATTTAAAATAAAGCAATTGAAATGTTAGATGTTGCAAAACAGCAGCAAGATCTCCCCCCCCCACACACACACACATATTGGCCTGACAAGCGTTTTCAGAAAATAAAAACCAGAGGTTTTGTGGGCATATTTGCTTGGGAAAAAATAAACAACATTAAGTAAAATATGGGACAGGAAATATTTTGGGGTAGGATCTAGGAGAGATAAAAAGAAAGCAAAGAAGGAGATAAAGCGAAACCTGACCAGAGAATCATTTCTGGAAAATATCCTCCCTCTCTTTATGATAACTATATTATCAATAGAAGAAAATATTGGTAGCTCAGAGTTGAACTGTGGAGTATTGATGCTCTCTGAAGCATTAGTTGTTTTCTTGCAAATGTTTCATTACCCAACTAGCTAACATCATTATTTCTACAAGGGAGTGGAATTACCTAGCACGGATTATGCTACGTAGTTGATAACCATTTTATCAGAATATCCTCAGCATGCAAACATGCTCATTTGAGCAAAATGATTGTATTCCAATGGCCAAACAAATCTCCTAAACAACAATTTGAGCAAACAGTGGGTCTGGTTGCCCTATATTTCTTCATTATTTTTAATTCCCACTACAATCTTCTGATGAATGAGAGTCATCCATAACTCTTTCTTCTTCTCATCAAAGTCATGGCTGAACATTCTGTTGGTGCTCACTATATAACAAACAAAATGGCTATACCTTTTATTCTTTAGTTCCCATTCTTTTTTATTTCATGTCCACTATCCTCCATCAACAGCACCCAAGGGGGTGAGACTTAGTTCATTTGTGGCTACATAGGGATTCTAAGCTGATGCCTCTTTTCACTTTGCCCCCAGGTTCTGCCATTCCTTCTCCTACAAGTTGGCACGAACTCAAGGCTATGAACTGGTCAGATCCAGAAAGATTACTACTATACTGTAGGCAAGACAGTGGATCAACTTATTATTTCTTTTACACAGGGCTCTCCAAACTTGGCAAGTTTAAGACTTGTGGACGTCAACTCCCATGCTGGCCGGGGAATTCTGAAATTTGAAGTGCACAAGTCTTAAACTTGCCAAGTTTGGAGACCCCTGTTTTACACTAAAGCTAGAAATTCCTCCAGCTTCTAGATTATGGGAAAACACATTGAAACCTAGGATGGACACATTTTCTCCTTTTGGGTATGTTCCTTCTGAACCATTCAAGCAGGGCACAAGTGGAAGCACTGGGAACCATTGCCTCAATATAAATTTAATTAATTTAATTCAAAGATAAATCAGATCATATCTAATTTTAGTTCTAGTCTGTTCTGCTTCTACCTACCTTGTAGAGTGTAGTTCCCCTGGCATGCAACTATTGGCTCTCAAATCTGTTCCTGTTCTGACCTAGCCTTCCTTAGAAAGCATAAAACACAACCTTAGTCCCGGCAAACCTCTTTTATTCATAAGGCTGTGAACTATTGTTATTCCTAGTCCGAAAGGCTTCTCAAACAGTCTTTCAGGGGAGTGTTTACAAACACCCACCTTATCTCCCTTGGAATGCTGCCAGAGAACTAACTGCCACACACAGGGCAACGCCAAACTTAGCACAAAGTCAAACAGAACTTTTCCACTGACCAGATGAACTAATTGCTTCCTGCAAAAGCTCACTTTTATATCTTATGGGAGGGGCCAATCATCTCCAAGCCTTACTCCCAAGTCGACCCTGTTTTCTTAATTATTCCTGTCTTTTGGCAGCTCTGTGCATGTGCACACTGGGAACAGGCTCACACTGTGTTCTGTCCCCGTCTCACACACGCATACAAACAGTCAGCCAGGGGTTAGATAAAACTTGCAGACAATAAATTCCTTCGATAACAGGATTGGCAGCAACCCAGTAGCTGCTTGCCAAGAACTTTACTCACAGAGGGAGGTGTTCCTCCTCCGTCAGATAAACCAAAACAAATACACAAAGTCAAAGAATTGTCAAGTCCAGTCTGTATTAAATCCAAGGCAGGCAGATAACGTAGTTTCAGAGATACAATGCGACTCGCTAGTTGTTTAGTTTTGTCCGTCACAGAGCCTGAATGGCCACCACACCCCCTTTTATCCCTTGTGGGGTGTGGTCCAGTGACTCAGCTTAATCTCTGGCACACCTCCTTTTCTGCTGTGTGCGCTTGTCTCTCCGCCGCTGGGGTGGATCCAGCCAAGACTTATTTCCGTCACTGTCCAACTGTGACTGTTTGGAGATACCTGGCTCCTGGCCAATCTCTTCTCCCTCGGGAGACACCTGAGTCATTGCCAGAGAGGAGGGTCCTGGAGAGAGAGGCCTGGCCAACTCCTCTCCTTCACCTTCGGAGTCTTCTCCCTCCGATAAGACAGGCTCGGGGGTCGGAGTCACAACACACTGTTCTTTTGCCTCGCTGATGTCAGACTCCGGAGGCAGCAAAGAACTATCAGATGGCCTTGGCCTCCTCTCTGCCTCCAACGCAGAGCTGCATTGTCCGAGCCTTTCCCGGACTCCAGGACTCCACGTTCCTCCCCAAATCTCCTCCCTGTCCAAAACTGCTGCCAGCTCTGCTGACCGCTGGCAGGTCACAACAGTTCCCCATTTTTGACTAATCATTGATCTTAGAATCTCAGAATAGGAGAATCCCTCTTTTCCCAGTGTGGATTCTGGAATCATTGCTGTCCCTGAGCTGCCTCTCTTAATATACCACATTTGTACCCTTTTGAGTTGTGCATTTGGAACATCTGTTCCCATCTTCTCTTCCCTCCCATCCTCACAACTGTGGGACATGCACCTTGACTTCTTCTAAGCAATGTTTTGGCAACTGCTGTCAACATAATTCACTTTGATTTTCATTTACTCGAGCTTGAGTGCTAAGCTCGCTTAATTGAAACTAAATTGCACGAGAGGAGGGTTTAAGGTGGCTTTTTCCCGGATGCTGGTTGGCGAAGACTTTCCTTGTTCAAAATGTAGTTAAACATGCCATAGTTTTCCTTTTACAGTTATTTTTTTTCAGTCTTTTTTCCCCCTTTCCCCCTAATAACATGCATGTGTATGAAAAAGGGGGGATGATTGATGTGTTCGGAGAAAGTAATAATTAACAGATTATTATGTTTCAGAATGATTGACAGCTGAAAGCTAATTTTTATTTATTTAGTCTCATGATTTCTTTTTAACAGTAACAAATGAGAGTTTGGAATTTTTTGAGGAATACTCTTTATTATGTTTCTTTTTCTATTAAAAAAAAAAATTACAATTGAGCTAAATGAGTGGGAGTTAGACATTTTAGCCTGCCAAGGAAGCAACTGTTGAATATTTGTCTTCTAATTAATGGACTACTTTGGGAGTCGGTGTCCACCTAGATCAGTGTTTCTCAACTTTGGTAGCTTGAAGATGGGTGGACTTCAACTCCCAGAATTCCCCAGCCCAACTCTGGGAGTTGAAGTCCACCCATCTTCAAGCTTCCAAGGTTGAGAAACACTGACCTAGATGTATCCTAGTACCTAGTACCATTTGTTAGGAACACTAAATGGGTGAAATCCAAATTTAGTCCTACTCAGAGTAGACCTACAAAAATGAATGATAGATAAATGAGTTTTGGATAATTTAAATTTCAACAAATAACTTTGGTAGGCTTTGGAACACTTTTATATTTAGTCCTTAAGCCAAGTTCACACAATCCACTCAACCCAGATGATTGCATTTGCACAACCTATTAACTTTTATTTATTTTGGCTTACTATGTCGTGTGACCTTCATTTATATGATTAAGCTAAGATTCTGGAGACTCTACTGAAGATGTGTTTGTTTCAGTATTAAGTTAAGTGTGGTGTAAGAACAATGTAAAACAATGATAGTACGTGTCGAAAGATATATCAAATATGAATTTATGCCCATGTGTGAATAGTGTATACACATTGCTTTGAAGATATTGGTGAAAGATCAAGCAGCGGCATTCATGTAACTCACAGAGGGTGTTTATTATTAATCTCGGTTAATTTTTTCAGCCCATTTGTTTAGTTTGTGCTATTAGTTTATGCTTGGTTAATTTTTCAGCCCATTTATGGTTTATGCTCAGTTTATGATTTTTATATGGTATATAGAAAGTGAGATGATTTAGTTAAGTTCAGTCTGTTGTGTGAATCCAATCAGTGACCTATGTATAATCTGAAATATTCTTAAAATGGCCTGGTGGCTCAGCAGACTGATAGCATTGTGATTAACACCAGCTGTCTGCAATTACTGTAAGTTCGAATCTCACCAGGCTGAGGCCGGCATATAAATCAAATTAAAAAAATAAAAAATAAAGGCTAAGTTTTTCTCCATTTTTCTGCAAAAAAATAAATCTATAAAATTTTGTTTGTTTGTTTTCCTGTTGCACATGTTATTCTACCAAATCTGACCATCACATGGTTTCCCTGCACCCTTCTCCAATTTTCAAGCTGATTTGGGCCACCCACTTTTATTCTCTGCAACACAGATGCCTCTTTCTGTCCCCTAAATCTCTGTCCTGCTCTTTTTCTTTTTGAAGACCAGTGGAAGTCAATAATGGGTAATCTATCCAGTGGTACGATTGTTCAGTAAATTAAACAAAAGAGATGTGCTAAACTAACTGCCACTCAGCTGCACTGGATGACCCCGAATTCGAACATTCGAGCAATAGAGGAACGACATATCTTTCATTAATGTTGAATGTGCAATGCTGGTCCTGTGTAGAATTCTAAGATGAAGACTGTGCCATTTAAAAAGCTGAACTTCAAAAAAGCTGGTGGAAAACCCAGGGAGAGTTCATTTTATTCCTGGATATCAAAAATTAGTATATTTAGCTCCGATCAAGCCTCTCAAGGGCTGGTAAGAAAGCAGTTTAGTTTTAGGAGAAGGAGGAGGGAGGTTAAGAACAATTTTTTGAAAAAAAGAAAAGGGGGGGGGGGGGAAAGACATAGAATTTAAACCATCTTGTTATATATCCCATGGACTTGGAACTGTCAAAATGGCAAAGCTTGATGTTTGAATTGAAAAAAAAATGGTTTCTATTTCTGTTGAGATTGTCTGCTCCGAAGTATACCAACTATAATTATCCATAACCATGCAGGCCTGCTTTTAATGCTGTTTTATAATTACAGGTCTTAATGCTAGATTATACAAAATCATTTATAAATAGGCAAATGAGAAGGACTTGGGAGGCTTTGCAAACCTGTAGATTGCAGGAAGGTTATGGCAGATGATGGGATTTTAGCTGCATCTACATATAGATGTGGTGTTAGCCGCGTAATGATTGATGAATCCCTTAATTAATTCCTCAACAAGTTCCAATTTATAACCTCCTATCTTTTCTCTTGGCACATTGGGTGTTTGTCACTTTAACGGACAGGGATAAACCCTGCCTCTCCTTCTCCCCCCCCCTCGCGCCCCCCCCAAAAAAACCCCTTTTGTGGTATTCTTGACATATTTCTGGAGTGTATTTCTTGCTGAAGGAAGCAAGATTAGAGTACACATAATTTTTTGGTCTGAGCAATTGGGGAGGGGGGGAGGATTAATGATCGCTGCACGCGAGCCGACAATTTCTTTTTGTTTTGAATATGAGGTGCTTTGCCGCTGTCATGTTAAGAACAGAAGATGCCAATCAAGTCATCCTAGGCTGAAAGAGCCAAAATTGGAAAGCTACCAATATAGCTTAACAAAGAGGTGTGGGCTCCTTGGTGTTTTCTGAGCTTGGTTCAGGGGTGGGTTCTAATTTTTTTTACTACCGGTTCTGTGGGCGTGGCTTATTTTGTGGGTGTGGCTTGGAGGTCACGTGACTAGGTGGGCGTGGCTAGCTGGTCAGAGTCATTTCTAGAAGGTCCTCGCACTTACGACCAGTCCTCACACTTACGACCCGACTCATTTGTTTGCTTTTAACACTAATCAGCTGTAGGGCGGTCCTTTGAAGCCCCTCGGCAAGAGTTTAAACAGTTTTTTTCCTTCTAGTCATCAGCTGGGACTCAGGAGGCAGCAATAGATTGGGGGTGGGACCAAATAAAAGGTAAGAATAACGTGGGTGGGTGGGAGGGCGAGGGGGGGAGAACCGATTCGGTGACGTCATATCATCACCGCTACCAGCTCGGCCGAACCGGACCGAACCGGGAAGAACCCACCACTGGCTTGGTTGTTTTCATGCAGACGTTTCATTATCCAACTAAGTAACACGATCAATGCTAGGGGTCTAGTACTGATGATGTTGCTTAGCTGGGTAATGAAACATCTGCAAGAAAACAGCCATGCTCAGATAGCACCAAGGAAACCCCAAAGTTCAGCCCTGAGCTACAGATATTTTCTTCCGTTAGTAACAGAGGGGTGTACACTTACAAGCCATTCTCCTTGCAAACTCCACTGCCATTAATGGGGACTTTACAGATGCAGAGTTACACCATTTATTTTAGTTCACTTTTACTGGGTGGGTGGGGGTTGGGGGGGTATTTTTGGAGCCTTTATGTCTCAAGCTTGCACAGCTTCTATCTGCCAAATTAAAAGCAACTCGGTTCTTTGCAGGCAACTAATTGGGGGACAATATTTCTGTTTCTGCCAAATTCGTTGAATTAATTAGAAGATAAAACTTAAAGTTAGAATAGAATAAGCAGGAAGGGGTCTTGGAGGTCTTCTAGTCCAACCCCCTGCTCAAGCAGGAGAACCTGCACCATTTTAGACAAGTGACTGTCTAGACCAGGGGTGTCAAACTCGCGGCCCGCAGGCCGGATGCATCACATGCTGGCCACGCCTATACCCGGTTTAGCGAAGAAGAAAAAAGTCAAGATACATCATGTGACGCCGTCGTGACAACATGAGTTTGACACCCCTGATCTATGTTTTCTTAAAAACATCCAGTGATGGAGCGTCCATGATTTCTGAAGGCAAGCTG
This sequence comes from Pituophis catenifer annectens, assembly GCF_029215685.1. Lineage (NCBI taxonomy): Eukaryota > Metazoa > Chordata > Lepidosauria > Squamata > Colubridae > Pituophis > Pituophis catenifer. Next base: position 82,881,145 of record NW_027256887.1, read on the forward strand.
TTCAGGGGTGGGTTTTACTTACCTTTACTACCGGTTCGAAATGGGCTGCGCACGCTCTTCTGCACATGCGCAGAAGCATTCTGATGACGGGGTCGGTGGGTGGAGTCTCCCGCTGGTTTTACTGCCGGTTCTATAGAACCAGTTGTCAGCACTTCAAGCTGCATTTTACTCTAGTGCTGACATAAGAAGGAGAAGCGGAGGCGTCTGGAAAGGGACGTTTGACTTTTCACCTACTTATTTTCCCTGGTGATAATATCCCCTAGGAGATGGGATGGGAGGGGGGAAATTCCTTTGAGCTGGAGCAGTAGATTAGGGGTAGAGTGACTTGGAAGATGGCCAATGAGTGCAGGGGAATGGGGAACGGAAAGGGAGGGTTTTGGGTCTGGAAGTCAGTGTTGGCTTCGATGGAGTCGGAGTTAGAATGTCATGCTCAATAAATGGGAGTTTTTATCAAAGACTTTGTTTGAAATGCAATTTATTTGAGACGACCTCGAAACCTGACACCAGTCTGAACCAGGGGCAACCCACCACTGAAGCTGTTCCTCTTCGTGGGTAGAAGTTTGTATGCAGCTTGGTAGGTGGGACCCATGATGTTATTAATGTAACTAATGGTTATAGGTAGTCCTCAACTTACAGCCATTCATTTAGTGACCATTTGAAGTTACAACAGCACTGAAACAAATGACTTAAGCCATTTCTCACGCTTATAACCTTTGCAACATCTACATGGTCATGTGTTCAAAATTCAGACTCTGGGCAACTCACATGTATTTATAATCCCAGGATCATGTGATCACTTTTTTGTGACCTCCTGACAAGCAAAGTCAGTGGGGAAGGCAGATTCACTTCACAACCATGTAACTAACTTAACAACTGCATTGATTCACTTAACAACTGTGGCAAGAAAGGTTGTAAAATGGAGCAACTCAGTTAACAACTGTCTTGCTTAGCAACAAAAATGTTGGGCTCATTTGTGATTGTAAATTAAGGACTATCTGTATATCGTTAGTGTAAATTATTTTTTTCCACACTGGTGGCTGCACTCCCTAAAGTGGATGGAATTCAGACAGTCAAGTGAGTGAGGCCATATGAAAACCTAGATTTATACAAACTATTTGTTTTCCTGCATGCATTTTTCTGTTGTGATGGTTCAGTAAAGAACAGTAGGCAAACAGCTCCATTTGTCTATGTATATTATTCAGGTGAGAATGAATTGAATGGAAACAAAACAAGAAGGATACCTTTCCTTTTCTTTAGCTGATCTCCCTTTTAACTAACTCCTTGTATTCAGAATTCAAGTTGTAATCTGTATTTTATTATTGTCAATCATCCTGAATGCCACTTTTGATGGAAATGAGGGATGTAAATTTAATAAATAGTATCTTGTCGTATCTTCGCCCCAGGCTGCTGATCTCATCATCAATCCATCTTCTACTTTGAAACAAATTGCTGTGCTAAAAAACGCTTCTAGTTTACCATTATCATTCCTGTTTCATGGGGGAAAAAATGCTTTTGATGTTATTTCATTGTTTTGCTTCTAAACAACATAGCATTTGGTTCTGAAGGGTTCTTTTACTTATTGCTTGGCTTGAAGCAGTATAAGGATAATTGAAGATAAATTGTAATAAAACAAAGGTAGCCGTTTTTGGCAAAAGAAATATTAAACACAGATGGACGATGAATGCCCAACAAATAGAGCAATGTCCCTCTTTTAAATAGCTGAGCATCACTTTTTATAGGTCCCTTTTGTAAAAAAAAAAAAAAAAACACTTATCTGCTGTGTTGGCAACTGTCCAATGCACAGTGGGTGCTATGGTTGTTGTTCTTGAGTCGCTAAGTCATGTCCAAATATTTGTGACCCAATGGATGACAGCACAACAGAACCCCTGTCCTCCACTGTCTCACGGATTTTGTCCAAATTCATGTTCATTGCGTTGATGAAACTATCTAACCATCTCATCCTCTGCTGTCCCTTTCTCCTTTTTGCCTTCAATCTTTCCTGACATCAGAGTCTTTTCCAGGAGTGAAATCCAGCAGGTTCTGACAGGTTCTGGAGAACCGGTAGCGGAAATTTTGAGTAGTTCGGAGAACCGGCAAATACCACTTCTGGCTGGTCCCAGAGTGGGGTGGGAATGGAGATTTTGCAATATCCTTCCCCCAGGAGTGGGGAGGGAATGGGCATTTTGCAGTATCCTTCCCCTGGAGTGGGGCGGGAATGGAGATTTTGCAGTATCCTTCCCCTGCCATGCCCACCAAGCCATGCCCACAGAACCAGTAGTAAAAAAAAAATGAATTTCACCATTGGTCTTTTCCCTTGGGGTTGTTTTACTAACCTGAGGGTTTTTTGAGGGGGTGGGGGGGATAGAAACACCTGATTTCCTCTCATGAGGTTTTTGTTTTGTTTTGTTTTGAAAATGCTAGATTTTAGGACTGTGTGATCTAAAACAGTGACTTGGAGCCTGTAGCACCTTTCTAGAACTCTTTAAAGCAGCTGCATCTTTATGGAATAGTGGATGCTTTAAGCAGTTGAATGTTTTGAGTGCTTTGTTTCCAGACCGACATGCTCTAAAGGATTTTTTCAGAGTCAAATCCTGAGTCCTACTAGACTTTGATTTATTTCCCCCAATATTCAATGCCTCCTTCCCTTACTTAAAGCAATTTATGCTTTTTCCCAGGGTCATATGTCACATTTATTAGTTTTAGATGTTTATGTATATTACTCAATTTCATATTTACATTGGAAATTCTGATCAAAATGGCTAAATTAGAAAAAGAAGGGCAATTCCTCACCCATTCAGACAGAACTGAGATACACAAACATCAAACTTACAAACAAAACTTTATTTGAAAAATTTATTTTCTAAAGTTTCTTTAAGTTTCTTTTAGAAGCTATCGTTAACAGTCAGAGATTGCAATCTCTCATGTTATTTTTCTATCCCATTTATCTTCACATACTTCAGTGTGGCACAAAAGTACTTTATTTAAGTACTTGTTGTAAATTATAAAGTTATAAACCAGGAGTCTTCAGTATGGTATCATCTAGATGGATTGGTCTTCATCTTCTATAATTCTAAATCAATCTGGCAAAAAGGTTTAAAGACCAAGAATTTGAAGGTCACTAGATTGGAGTGTCCTAAATATTCTTTCTATTTTTGTGTGGATCTGCCCATCATATGAGTTCATCATTAAAGCTGTTCTTTCAATTCCAGCTCCTTTTATGCTAAAACTTTGTCCTGCTTTTAGTTTCAATTTTTACACTGACACACACTGCTGCTACGTAAATTACACTTTGCTCAAGGTAGAGGAGATAACAGCAGACAAGGAATGCAAATCAAAACAGTCTTTGAAGGAAGATTGCCCAAATGGTTTGGCTTTTAACTGGAGAGTGCAGAAAAATAGTCAAAATTCAGTCCAAAATTCCAAAAGTCAGGTCAGGCTTGTCAGACAATCCAGAGGTCAGAATTTCACAAGCAGAGCCCCTACAAACATCAAGCAGGAGCTGAAGATCAGAAAGTTCCTTTCAACAAGGGATCATGGGGCAAGCTGCATTAATCAAGACATTTACTCCCTTGCTTGGCAAGGAGCCTCATGGAACATCTCTATTCTGTCTTCCTCTTTACTCAGTAGGCATGGGGGATGGGAGGTCCAACATCCTCCTCAACTGCTCATGCGGGGCCTATGTTTGATCAGCCTCAGGTGATTCTTGGCTTTGTATCTCCTGAGGCTGACATTCCACAAGTTTTGCTGAAGTACTTTCTTCACATTCAGAATCAGCCCCTGAATCTTGGGCCATGAGAGACTTGATCCTAGTTAGGAAACACATGGTATCCCATATCTATAGGGATTCTCAGTCATCCAGGTCATGATTGTCCCAGAGGTACTTTTTCAAAAGACAAGTGGACTTTGTTTTTCCTTGAAGACGTTTAACTTCTCAACCAGAAGCTTTGTCAGTTCTTCTTCATTTCTCATCCAGAAGCTTCTTTGGATCTTCAGTTCAGAATGGAAGAAGCTTCTTGGATGAGAAACAAAACAGCTTCAAGGAAAAACAGAATCCAGTTGCCTTTTGAAAAAGCATCTTTGGGACATGGTACTCCAGTTGTCATTGAATTACCACGCCCAACACCCCTTACTATTGGCCATGCATAGCGAGACTAGGAGACACAGCTCAAAGGTTCCTTCCTTCCTTCTGAGCTAAAAATAGGACCTTCTCTAGTAGCAATAGTGCTGTCAATATTATCTTTCCGATTTCTTGGCTCCATCTGTTCTATCTCCTTGTATCCTTAATGACAAATTAATATGCATCTGCTCTTAGCTGCTGTCTGTCTTTCTGACTCTTTTCTTTCTGTTCTGTTATTTAATTTTGTAAGTTATTGGTTTGACTTCTTTCATTATCTCTGGTACTTTGGATTGTTTAATTTGTGGCTGTAAGTACCTCAAGCGATGGATTAAAAGTATGTTTAAAAATGATGAAGTCTCTGCCCATATAGTTCCTTCATTGTTTATGAATCACAGGATTTGTGTAGGGGAATGATTTTCTTATCTCTTCATCCTGCCCTGTGAAATTTGAGAGGTGATACTTCTGTTGAACGAACAAATGGTTGTGCATTTACAATAGGGGCCGGGTCCTTGGTTGTTTTGCTATTTTATAAACTTTTATTAAACTGTTACAAAGAACTTAAAACAAACATAATTAATAAAAAGGGAAGGAAGGAAGGAAGGAAGGAAGGAAGGAAGGAAGGGCAAAAATGAAGAAGAAAAGAATAAGGAAAAGTAGAAAGAAGGAACTTCCAATTTCCCTTATACCAAACATAAGTATAATTATGCAATTATCTCTTCCTCTTGGTCATTTTGATATGAGTTTTGCCAAAGGGGTTGTTCATCTCTTAATTTTATTCATTAATAATAATAATAATAATTTTATTTCTATACCGCCCTTCTCCCGAAGGACTCAGGGCGGTGTACAGCCTATTTAAAAACACAAGACAAAACAACGATTAAAATTTAAAATGATTAAATTCGGCTCAATTTAAAACCCCAGAAATTTAAAATACCCCAATTTAAAATTATTATATTGACAGCCCTGCCTGGCGGAACAACAGGGTCTTCAGTGCGCAGCGAAACACCCGGAGGTCGGAGATCTTACGTATTTCCGGGGGCAGTTCATTCCACAGGGCTGGGGCTCCCACAGAGAAGGCCCTCCCCCTGGGTGTCGCCAGCCGACATAACTTGGCCGATGGCACCCTGAGGAGACCCTCTCTGTGGGAGCGGACTGGTCATTCATTTTTGTATCCCACTTTTATTATTTTTACAAAAAACTCAAGGCAGCGAACATATTCAACACACCTTCCTCCTCCTACGTTCTAACCTGGTGCCTTAACTACTAGACCAAACTGCCTTATTGAAGCTAGTTTGCTTAACTAATTGTTGGCCAAACTGCTGAATTTCTGACGCTGAGCTAAAAAGGCAGTGTTGGTCATTCTTTATTGATAACTCTTGTGTCGGTACTAGCCTTGAGCGATAGGGATAGTCCTCCTGCTGAGTCAAACAAATAAGTTTCCACTGAACCGACAAAATCTCAAGAAGGTGTAATTTGGGCCAGTGCTTCTACTAACTTCGAGGAGACAAAAGAAAAAAGTTTGAGCTTTGTTGCCTTTCTGTCAAATCAACACCAAAAATCTGTTCCATTCTTCTCATTTTGCAAACTCCTTCAGAGTTCTAAAATAGAGGGGTTATTTCTCTGCCTCCCCACCACTAATGCACAAAATAGAATTGCATTTCATTATGTGGCGTTCTTAGGTACTTTTTCTTCCCACCTCCTTGAATGTGTTTTAAGAGACCAGCATTCAAGAGAGTGCTATATTAGTGCATTATTCCGACAACAAACAGGCACTGTTCTGTTGCTACCTGCTTGGCCATTGTTCTCCGTTGTGTGTGCTTTGCAGTGGTATTTGGATGGCTTCCTGCCCTCGGCTAGCACAAAAAGGCATTTCTGTTACAATGGCCCCTAACCACACAATGACGGCATTAAGGATTTATGTGGAGGTTTCATTATTTTCCCCTCTTTTGTTCCTTGTAGGATGTCTTCCAAGCAACCAGCTTCTCCGTATGGGGAAGCAGATGGAGAGGTAGCCATGGTGACAGGCAGACAGAAAGTGGAAGAGGAAGAGAGTGGCGGCCTCCCAGCCTTTCACCTTCCTTTGCATGTGAGTTTTCCCAACAAGCCTTATTTTGAGGAATTTCAGCCAGTTTCTCTGCTGACGCGAGAGCCTTGCGGCCTTAGGACTCCTACCTCTCAGCAAAACACAATGGTAGGTCTCCTCCAGACTCTATTGTGCTTTTGCGTTGCCTTCGCACATTCCCCCTTGGCATCTAAAGATCAGTCCCTTTGCCACTGGCGTGGATGGAACTTCTCACAATAATGAGAAAACTCTGACCCGTTTCCATCAGGGATGAAAACACCATCTTGTTGGGTTCCAGGTCTCTCCAGTTGCATCCTGTTTTAGATAGCCATCACGACATGAAATGTTCAAATCGTTATTATTTTGTTTTATTTATTTATTATTATTTTTTCTGCCAATCACCTCCCCTACAAAGTGACTCTGGGCAGCTATTATTATTATCATTCCCTTGGTAGAAATAAAAATTGCATGTGTCTTGTCTACTTCTCAAGTATGAAGTGGCCGCATAGAATTCTTGTCCACAGTCTGGTCCAAATAAATGTGGAAATGTAGAAATTAGGGCACACTTTATATGTTAGTAATTCATGTATTAGATTTTTTTTTTTCTTCCCCAGATGCCTTCTTCTTTTATATGATGTTTTCATTTCTATTTATTTCAGTAGATACCAGATTTGGTATCCCCATCTAACTAACAAACAAGCTTTCGGTAAACCTGAAGTTTGCAAATGTATACAGATCCACCACCACCCCTTTTTTGGGGGGTAGTTCTGCCTCAGAATGAAAGAGGGGGGGGAACCTACAAAACAAATAAGCTAGAATATAGGTGTCAAACTCAAGGCTCGGGAGCCGGATCCTGCCCGCGGGGTGCTTAGATCTGGCCCACATGGCCACCCTGGAAACAGTGAAGGACCAGCCCGCAGTGCAGGGGTGAAATCTACTTACCTTCCTTACTGGTTTGGAAGTGCACGCGCCGCATGCGCACGCTCACTTCCCCTGCATGCGCACACATGTCACATGCACACGCAGACCCTCTGCACATGTGCAAAACCTTCTGCGCATGCACAGAGGGTAAAAAACACATTACTTCCTGGTTAAAACCAGGAAGTAACAACACCCGGATGGATGGGCGGAGCCTCACGCCACCATCGCTATCAGTTTTCCGAACCACCTGCCACAATCGCTACCGGATCGCCCAATCCGGTCAGAACCAGGAGGATTTCACCCCTGCCACAGTGCCTCTGCCAGCGAAAATGGAGCTTGGGAGGCCCACAGGCGGCCGTCCTGAGTTCCATCTTTGTTGGCAGAAGGTTGCAGGAGACTGTTGCAGCCAAAGATGGAGCTCGGGAGCCCGTTTTCAACTGGCAGAACGCTCGAGCCATCGCAGGCACCACCAACATGAGTGACATCAAGCTGGCCACACCCACCCTGGCCAGGCCCACCCCAGCCCTCAAAGGTCAAACACAACCCTGATGCAGCCCTCAATGTAATCACCCAATTTGACACCCCTGAGCTAGAAGTAAAAGAGAATATAGAATATAGTCTTACCGTTAACAAAGAGGGAAAATTGTGCTTAGTTTGTATATTCATACAGACCTACTTCATGCTACTTACTATGCACAAATCCCATTTCTCTGATTTTTATGCAGAATTGATCCCATTTTAAAATTTTGTGCATTAGGGAAAAGTAGATAGCAAAATGTCGATACATTTCTGAAAACCATGCACAAGGATGCATTATAATTTAGGAGAAATGTTTTCAAAAAAATTCCGACTTCTGGCAGACTAGCTACAGAAATGTTCACATATATCAAAGAAATGCAAGGTTTTTTGTTTTGTTTTTTAAAGAAGACACTATAAATTCATACAGAAATAGGTTAAATTATATTTAAGAAAGGAGAATAGGAAACTCTGGGAAACCAACTAACAGATTCATCAATTGCTACTGATTGCAGAAATCCAGGGATTTGCAGATAGAATCATAGTTTGTTGGGGAGAATTGTGTAACAGATAACCTTAAATGCCAACATGTTGTCGTAGATTCCCCTTTTCAGTATCCAAGGGCATCACTTCCCACTTTGATCTTTTATCAGCCGTGATCTTGTGGTGCTCTTGCTTCAAAAGTTGGCCGTATGAAACAGTGGCAGGAATACCTGGCAACCTTTTAAAAAAATCCCTGACCGATATTCTTGGTGGCTAAACTTTACATAGAAATGTCATTCTGGTTTGCAACTGATCCCAAACTGTAGTCCAGCCAATTTGCTTTCTTCCCCAAAAGTATTTAAAAACAGGAAATAGGAGATGCTGATCATGATCTTGAACCAGACAATTCACTTAGTTATCCTAAAGATACAATCACTGGTAAAGTCATAACTGAAAGGATTGATCAAAATGTTTGGTGCCCTGGACTAGTGTCCATTGTATTCAAGTGGAGAGTTTTGGAGATAACTAGTTTGAATTAGTTGTGGTGATAGAGCATGAAAAATTCAGATGGTAAGCCATGTTATTATTTTTTTAAATTCATTTTCACAAGTTTATTATTTTGGGAGCCAATTTGGTCTAGTTACAGCACCAGACTAGAAAGCAGGAGAGCACAAGTTCAAGTCCCACCTTAGGCATGAAAGCTGCCTGAGTGAGTTTGAGCCAGTTACTCTCTCTCACCCCAACCTACCCCACAAGATGGTTGTTGTTGGGAAAATAGGTGGAAGAAGTATTCATTTATTAATCATATTTCTATGCCGCCCACTCTCCGAGGACTCTGGGTGGCTTACAACAATCGACAGTATACTAAATAGCATATTGCGCCCAACAATCTGGGTCCTCATTTTACCCACCTCAGAAGAATGGAAGGCTGAATCAACCTTGAGCCGGTGAGATTTGATCTGCTGATCTGCTGAACTAGCAGTCAGCTAAAGTAGCTGCAGTACTGCACTCTAACCACTGCGCCACCTCGGCTCTATTGTGTTGTGTTTGTTGTCTTGAGTTACTTCTAAAAGTAATAAAGGTGATACTGTAGGTAGATGGATGGATGGATGGATGGATGGATGGATAGATAGATAGATAGATAGATAGATAGATAGATAGATAGATAGATAGATTCCTCGACTTACAGCCACAATTGAGCCCAAAATTTCTATTGCTAAGCGAAATGTTTGTTAAATGAAATTTGTCCCATTATATAACCTTGCTTGCCACAGTTGTTAGGTGAATCACTGCAGTTGGTAAATTAATAACACGGTTGATAAGTGAATCTGGCTTCTCCATTGATTTTGCTTGTCAGGAGATCTCAAAAGGTGATTACATGGCCCCGGGACACTGCAACCATCATAAATATGAGTCAGTTACCAACCATCCGAATTTTGATCACGTGGCCATGGGGATGTTGCAACGGTTGCAGGTTTAAAAAATGATCATAAATCACTTTTTTTCAGTGCCCTTGTAACTTTAAATAGTCACGAAATGAACTGTTGTAAGTTGAAAACTACCCGCCCCTCTCCAATATAGGGAGTACCAACATGTCAATTCTTTATTTGTCTTTTATTTCTTCTTTACATTAAAATATTAAATATCCCCTTTCTTTCTCTCTTGCCTTCTTCCACTCTGCCAACGCCTTTTTATAACACCTTGTTTCTGTCCTCTGTTTTCTATACGCAAGGAATTAAACCACGCTGTGTGTCATTTTCGCAACTAATGTGGTGTGCTAATAATCTTTCTCCGTGAAGTATCTTTCGAGAAGTATCCCCTGCCTGATGGCTAAGGATATGTTTGGGAGGGAATATACGCATCGGCAGTAATTTCACCTCGAAAAGAGGAAACCCAAACAGTCAAAGAATATCGTCAACCCCTTAATATCTACGCTCATGATTGGTCTGTTGGGTTTCCATTGCAAGCATTTGTAGTCTCCTCCTCCTCTTCCTCCTCCTTTCCTCGTGATAGTTTCAGAATAATAAAAGTTTGCGAGGAGAAACACAAGAGGGGGAGACTACATTTTGAATCAGGATGGAGCCTTGTTTTAACATTTCTAAAGGAAACAAAGGGAGAAGCGAAGGGCATATGTGGGAGAAAGCCAGATAACGCTTCCCTCCCATTCATTCATTGTCTTGAACGAGAATCTACCAAAAACCCAAACTCGATCAAGCAGAAAGGGCTGAAATTTAAAACAGTTTATAGATAGAGGAGAAAGCAACATGGTCAGATTCATTGATCCATGGATAGGGCTTTGGAGTATTAAGTTCTCAAAACTTGGCTTCAATCTCTGTCCATTCAACTATTGTAGTGTTAAATCAGGCTGGCCGTTTCTTCATTTTGACATTGTCCTCATCATTAAACACAAAGGCAGACAGGTCCAACATGGTTTTTTTTTCTCTTGTGGAAATACCTGTACGTATTGAATTCTCAGCAGGTGGTCAGGGGCAGGGCCAAGAAATGTCAGGCCAGGTTAGTTCTCGGGAAGGGAGGCTTCCAGGAAACCTTGGGGCTGGAGGCAAGACTGGGAAATCCCAAAAACATAGCAAGAAGCAACCACTTCTAAGTTGTGCCAGGAAAACTACATGGACATTTATTTATTTTTTTAATGAAATCACCAAGACCTGAACCTGGCTCACGAGGAGACTGATGGTAAGTCCATCCCAACATATTGTACAGGTAGTCCTTGACTTATGACCACAATTGAGGTGATGGTTAAGTAAGTCACATCCAATTTTACAACCTTTCTGCCACAGTTGTTAAGTGAGTCACTGCAGTTGTTAAGTGAAGCATGGAGTCTTTAAGCAAATCCAACTTTCCCCATTGACTTTGCAGTGACTGGGAAGGTTGTAAGTAACAATTATAATGACCCCAGGATGCCTCAAGCATTGCAAATATAGGCCAGATGCTAAGCAACCAAATTTTGATCCCCTGAACAGGGAGATGCTGCATTATTGGTTAATTGAGGACCCAGTTTGTGGGAGCAATAAGCTGACTTTGTATAAATATACAAAAGTATGAAGGCTATTGCTTAGCACATTGTAAGCCGCCCTGAGTCTCCGGAGAAGGGAGGCATATAAATCAAATAATAATAATAAAAAAAAGTGCAGGTATTGGTTGTAAACCAGGGGTGAAATGCTCCCGGTAGCGATGGAGGCAGGTGGTTTGGAGAACCGGTAGCAAAAATTCCTGCCCCCCCCGCATGCCCAGCTGAGCCCAGCTTTTTTTTTTAAACTTTTAAAAGCATTTTTTCTACAACCTCTTCGGCCAAAAAAATGCTTTTAAAAGTAAAAAACAAAAGCCTCTGATGATCGCGGGGCTCAGCTGGGATCGTCAAAGGCTTTTAACAGAAAAAAAGCCTCTGCTGATCAGGCAACTCAGCTGGGATCGTCAAAGGCTTTTGAAAGCATTTTTTTACAACCTCTTCGCTGAAGAGGTTGTAGAAAAATGGTTTTAAAAGTAAAAAAAAAAAAAAAATGGCCACATCCACCCAGTCACATAACCCCCCCCCTACCAAGCCACACCCACAGAACAGGTAGTAACAAATTTTAGATTTCACCACTGTTGTAAACTCCTTTTTTTTTTCAGTGTAGAACCGATGCTTTTCAGTCAGAACTAAAGAAGCTTCTTGGATGAGAAGCGAAACAACTTCAAGGAAAAACAAAGTCCAGTTGCCTTTAAAAAAAAAAAACACCTTTGGAACAACCGTGACCTGGATGACTGAGAATCTCCATAGACATTTTTTTTTAGCGCCCTAACCCTAACTTTGAACGGTCACTAAATGAATGGTTGTAAGTTGAGGACTACCTGTATATAATGATCCCCATGAAATGCATCGCCTACTTCTTTCTTTTCCAGGTTTGAATTTGCCCTTTCCTTAGCAGTGGTCCAAGATTTTCTAGGATATAACGTGCTGAGAACAGATAGGCAAAACAGAGTGAACTATTCCAGGGGTGGGTTTCACTTACTTTTGCTATCAGTTCGCTCGCATGCGCAGGGCGTATTTGATGACGTCCGGGCAGGTGGGCGGAGCCTCCCACTGCTATCGGTTGGCCTGAACCAATCCACCACTGATCTATTCCCATACTACCATGTTTCCCCAAAAATAAGACCCTGTCTTATATTTTTTTTTGAACCCCGAAGTAAGCACTTGGCCTTATTTTCCGGGAGGTCTTATTATTTTGGGGCGTGTGGAGCAAGACGGGACTCCTCTTGCCGTCTTACCCGATTTCCAGCTCTGTGTTTAAATATTTTCGGGGAGGGCTTATTTTCGGGGGGGGAGGCTTATTTTAGCACATGCGTTCAAAAGCCCAATTGGGCTTATTATCAGGGGATGTCTTATTTTCGGGGAAACAGTGTATTCCGCTGCTTGTTTTGGGTTCGGATTGCATCCGAAACATCGCAAACTATTTCTAGCTAAATGCAGGTAGCCCTCAATGTACGACCATAATTGAACGCAAAATTTCCGTTGCTTAAGTGATACAGTTTTTCAGTGAATTTTGTCCTATTTTACCACCTTTCTTGCCGCAGAGATTAAGTGAATTACTGCAGTTATTAAGTTAGCAGCATGGTTGTTAGGTGAGCCTGGCTCACTTAACAACCCTTTGTGTCAGAGGGCCACAAAATCATGTGACCCTGGGATGCTGCAGCTGTCATTAAACAGATGCCAGTTGCCAAGCATCCAAATTTTGATCACGTGACCATGGGGCTGCTACAACAGTCGTAAGTGTGAACAATAGTCATAAGTCACTTTTTTCAATGCCGTTGAAACTTCAAATGGTCACTAAACTGTTGAAAATCAAGGACTACCTGGGTATATATAATTACGATGGGACGATGGAGAGTGCTGTGAACACCAGCTTAATTATTGTGCCAGCTTTAATAATGAGATTTTTTTCCCCCATTGTTTGGGGAAAACCGTCTCCTTCCACTTTAGACAAAAGTGTAATTACTTTTGAACGATGTGGAATGTGATCTGCCTAAATAGCATAGCAGATAGATTTGCAAAAGATTCAGATATGGCTGGCTACAATGCCATATGCGAAGCCCCGGAATAAGGCATAGTTAATACGGAGCATAATTATGCACTTCTGCGTACAGCACATCCATTTATACACACTCACAATTCCACCGTGTCAGCTTGATGTTGTTCCCTTTTGTGAGAGGCAGGCCAGCTTCCCAGAACAATTGAACAGCTAAAATTCAGCAAATAACGGCGCTGTAAAAGTTTGCAATTGTTCTACTTCAATGTCTTCTCCCCCATGCTAAATTGATATTTATCTTATGGTGGAATTACGTTGTTGCAAACATTATTGCTCTAAATGTCATCTGCAGAACAGCATTTGAAAGCTGTTTCCCATACGTATAATTTTAGTCTTGAAAACTGGAGTCTGATATTTCTGCATCGAGTGCGTACACTCACATTGTCTTACAAAATTACTCCAGGGTGTTGCCTGAATAAACAAGACAACCCTTGGGGGTGGGGGGGAGAGAGAGAATGTAGAGATTGTGTAAAGCACACACCTTTTCTTTTTGTACTCTAATTTCACTTTAGCATCAGGCTACCTCCTTTTTCCTGCTCCTGTCCAGCTACCTTTTTACTTTCAGAATAGCCCGTTGAGATTGATTAGGCCAGGGTCTCTGCCATGCTGGTTCAGGAATTCTGGGAGTTGAAAGTCACGTTACAGTGGTTTGGGCAAACTGGTAGTTGCGGTGGTGTGAGACTCTGCCCATCCGCCCGGACGTCATCATGGATGCTCTGTGCATGCACAGAAGCGCCGTGCGCGAGTGCTCATAGTTCCGAACCGGTAGCGAAGGTAAGTGGAACCCATTATTGGTTCACAAGTCTTAAAGAGGCCATCGTTCCCTACCTCTGAATTAGGCAGACTGGAGGAAGAAGACAAAAGCTGCCTTGAGTCTTCGGAGAAAGGCGGCATACAAGTTGAACAAATAAATAAATAATCAATTAAGGACCTCTTGTTGTGGCCCGTCAGTGGCCTGTGCGGATTGTAGCTGATTCCGACAACAAGGAGGCTAGTGTGGTGCTGCGCCATCAGCCTGTGCAGCTGGCGCTCAAGTCAGACAGTGAGGAGGCTGGAGAAGATGTGGTGCCAGAGGCAGGGATTGAGCCAGGGCCTTCAGAATCTCCAGAAGCTCCCTTAAGTGAAGAGGATGAAGAGGAGGAGCCTCTTCTCAATGCACGGGCGCGCAGAGCTGCCAAAAGGCAGGAGTGGCTCCTCAGGAGGAGGTCTCCTCAAGAGTAAGGCTTGGGGCTAACGGGCCACTCCCTTAGCCTATTTAAGGAGGAACGCCGATTGCAGCAAGCTGTAGGGAACAACTTTAGTTCACTCTACTTCGCGTCTGGATTCTCTGCAAAATCGCTTCTGGGCTTTCTACCAACCCTAGTAAGATTGTGATTTCCTTATCTTAGTGTTCTTGTAGGCTGTTAAGAAAGTTTATTAACAGCCTTTGTTTGAAAAAGACTGAGTTATTTTAGTAAATTAAGTTTCGTACAGACTTCGTGAAAGGTTCTGGAGCCTGGAGAGAGAGAAAAACAGGCCTACCGGGCCCACTGTGCCATCATGTGCCAGGAGCAGGGGCGGAATGGGGGGGGTCACATGTATGGGGACAGGGCACATAGAATTATGGGTGTGGGCACACGTGCATGTGACTCCCCCCTCCTCCCTGCTCCTGGCACGCGATGGCAAAAAGGTTAGCCATCACTGCCCTATACCATTTTGGACAAATGCTGTCCACTCTCTTCTTGAAAACCTCCAGTGATGGCGCATTCAACCAGAAGTAAGTCATTATGGGAGTGACAGGGCGCTCCCACGTGACACCTCTCCTGCGTGAGCTGCATTGACTTCCGGTGGACTTCTGGGTGCTCTTCAAGGTGTTGGTGATCACCTTTAAAGCGCTCCATGGCTTAGGGCCGGGATACTTACGGGACCGCCTTCTGCCACCAATTGCCTCCCACCGGCCGGTTCGCTCCCACAGAGAGGGCCTCCTCAAGGTGCCGTCAGCCAGACAATGTCGGCTGGCGACCCCCAGGGGGAGAGCCTTCTCTGTGGTGGCACCTACCCTCTGGAACGATCTACCCCCAGAGATACGAGTGATCCCAGACCTCCGGACTTTTCGTCGGGCCCTAAAAACTTACTTTTTTCAGTTAGCCGGGCTGGCCTGATTTCATGTTGGTTTTAACATTTGATACTGATTTTTAATTGATATGTTTTAAATTATGGGCCAAATTTCATTTAATTATTTTTAATAATTATTTTAACTTTTCTGTACAAATGTTTTTATTCTGGCTGTTCACCACCCTGAGTCCAAAAGGAGAAGGGTGGTATACAAATCTAATAAAAGATAAAGATAAAGATTCCAAATTAATAGTTCTCACTGTTAGGAAATATTTCCTTCTTTCTAGGTTGGATCTCTCTTTAATGATGTTCCACCCATTACTTCTTGTCATGCCCTCAGGTATTTTAGAGAATAGGTTGACCCTCTTATAGATTGACTCAACTGTAACTGCCCCTCAAGTACTGGAAGACAGTTATCATGTCCCCCCTAATTTTTCCTCTCTTTGTTAGGCTAGGGATACCTACTTCCTCAGTCGTTCAGTTTAGCTTCCAGACCTCTTATCATGTTTGTTGCTCTTCTATGGACTCTTTCTAAGGTCTCAATGTCTTTCTTGTATCGTGGTGACCAGAACTGGATGCAGTATTCCAAGTATGGCCTTTTTAGTGCAGTATAAAGCAATATTATCACTTCACGTTATCGTGAAACTACCCTTAATTGGAGTTGAGGGGTTATCCAAGTTTTCCATTTCAGAAAGTTAACAATTTAAGGTCTAATGGAGTGCCTTTTGAATGCAAAACACCCATATGTCTCTTAAGCCAGTGGTGAAATCCAATTTTTTTTTACTACCGGTTCTGTGGGCGTGGCTTGGTGGGCGTGGTTTGGTGGGTGTGGCTGGGGAAGGCTACTGCAAAATCTCCATTCCCTCCCCACTCCTGGGGGAAGGATACTGCAAAATTCCCATTCCCTCCCCACTCCTGGGGGAAGGATACTGCAAAATTCCCATTCCCACCCCACTCTGGGGCCAGCCAGAGGTGGTATTTGCCAGTTCTCCGAATTGCTCAAAATTTCCGCCACCAGTTCTCCAGAACCTGTCAGAACCTGCTGGATTTCACCCCTGTTTTAAGCATAATCCTTCTCATTGTATAATACTGTTACCCCAGATACCAATACTGCCCAGATACCAGTACTGATAT